>NW_027507903.1:477346886-477726886 GCF_037356315.1 Lithobates pipiens | reverse complement strand
TTGTCACAGTTATCAATAATAGCAAGATTTTCGATATGTCAGAATCCAGACATTTTGGTTATAGGAGGGTGGGGAGAGGAGCCACAAGTGTGCCTTGTTCACAGATTTGCTGATGTTTGTCACTTCCACTCACACGCAGGCATGGTCAGACGTGGGTCTGTCCTGGATGGGTAGAATTGCCTCCGTAAAAATGAAAGTCTTGCCCAGGCTACTATATTTTTTTTGCACTTTGCCTATCCAGGTCTCTGTTAATGCAACACGAAAGTTTCAATCCAAAAATCATTTTATTTGGGGCACCAACATCTCCAGAATAGCATGGGCCACGATGTATGTGCCTAAGGATGCGGGCAGATTGGGAGCACCCAACTTCAGGAAATACTATGTGGCTGCACAGCTTGCCCAACTAGGTCAATTTCATTGCTGACTACCGTCCAGATTGGGTTTCCTTAGAGGCCCAGGCAAGTTTCCCACTAGCAATGGATCTCGTCTTTTGGATTCCCCTCAAAAACATTGCAGGGCTATACTGAGCCCTACACTTTCCCACTCATTACAGCTGTGGGATGCAAGCTGCAGGATATGGCCTCTTCGTTCGGCCCATATCCCAGTGGCTCTTATTTTTCTATCTTGACCAAAGAGAAACACCCCCCCCCCCCCCCCCCCAAGAGATTCCGCTGCCAACAAATTAACCATTTTCTTAAATCTCTACAGAAGGACAGCCTTGACTTGGCAATTTGGACTGTGTTTGAAAATAGATGCAAGCAGGATGCTGCTCTGCAGGGAGGAGAAGGTGGGGGAGCATTACTATATTCTATAAAATGAATGGTTTATCACTCTGCTGATAGACTATCTTAACCTGTCCATAACCCCTGCTCTTGTTTACAGTTGGGAGTTCCTTATGCGAGATTGTACAATAGAACTATAAACGGGAAATACTCAGGAAGCTATAATCACTGTATTAAGGCTTTTTTTTTTAGGACGCCTTACAGTGATTAAACATTGGTGAGGTGTTGACCTCCAGATCCTTATGACTTGTTAGTTTGCATTCAGATTTTAAGAGCAGCTGTCTAGACAGCTATCTCCCAATGTTAACAAATTATCACTTTTGTTTTATGTGCAGAGCAAACAAGGATTGTTTGCTGCTCTGGAGAGGGGTCACTTTTTTGTTCTTTTCAAAAATAAGAAAAGATTGAAACAAAAAAAATATCTGGGGTGCAAAGGTTCGCCATCACTGTCCTAGGGCATAGAGATGAGCAGAGGCCATCTTTACGTCGCTCATCCCTATTTTCTCAGCCGCTGCCAGCGCTGGATTTGTTTTCAGGCTTCCCAATCTGCTAGGTAAGCCCGAAAAACACCGGAAAGTGACCCGGTGGTGAGAGACTTGCACCCGAGCGAACAATAAATAAATTCAAGTTAGACTTACCGGTAACTTGTTTTCCAATAGACTTTCAGGACAGCCATCCGAGAGATCATGGCTCCACCTCCAAAAAGGAAACACCTCCTCCAAAGACCGTGGTTCTCGGCCCTACTACAGATGCAGCTAAAACCTTACTGACATCTTCCTCTAAGACAGGATCTCCTCCTGCAGAACCTTCTCGTCCATCAAGATCTAGCAAAGCTAAGACTCACGGCTTGGTTTCTGAGGAGCAGCTCTTGAAGAGAAAAGGGTTCTCAGATAGGTTGGTGGCTACTCTGATGTCCAGTAGGAAGGTGGTCACAAGGGCAATATATTTCAAGTATTGGAAAGTGTTCAATTCCTGGTGCAAAACTTCTGCAAGGTCGCCAAGACAAGTTGCTTCAGTTTTGGAGTTTTTGCAAGAAGGGACGGACAATAATCTAGCAATCAGCACCCTCAAGGTGCAAGTGGCTGCACTGGGGGGTTTTCTTGGAGAAACCTATTGCGTCAGACACTCTAGTAACCAGGTTCTTCAAAGCTCTGTCTTGATCTAGACCGGTCATGACTAAGAATTGCCCAGTATGGGACTTGACTACTGTTCTGCAGGCCCTGACCAGGGATCCTATTGAACCTATTAATTTGGCCTTCCTGAAATGGATTACGTTAAGTTTTTTTTTTGTGGCCATTACTTCAGCTCTCAGAGTCAGTGAGTTGCAGGCCTTGTCAATCAGGGAGCCGTTCTTTTCTGTTTTTCCAGATAGGATAGTCCTAAAAACGGATCCTGATTTTTTGCCCAAAGTCGATTTAGAACCGATCTCAGGAGAGAAGTCTTCCTACATTCTGCTCTAATCCGTCGGGTAAGAAGGAAGAATTATTCCATACCTTGGATGTTAAGAGAGCAGTCCTAAGTTATTTGGAAGCTACTAAGGACTTTAGATATGCGGATGCACTATTTATTTTATTTTCAGGCAATAAAAAAGGGAAAGCAAACTTCCAGAGGAACCATAGCAAGATGGTCAAGGGTGGCTATTGCAAAAGCCTATTCCTGTGCTGGCCAGAGGAGTCCAGTGAGTGTCCAGGCTCATTCCACAAGGGCTACAGCGGTGAGTTGGGCAGAGAAAGCTGGCGCCACCCCCGAGCAGATATGTAAGGCAGCTACCTGGTCAAGTATGACGACATTTGCCCGCCATTATAGATTAGATCTCATAACGGCTGGGGATCAAGCTTTTGGAAGGAAAGTCTTACAGGCTGTTGTCCCGCCTGGAATGGAGTAAGTCTTGGTAATCCTCTTGGGTGGCTGTCCTGAAAGTCGTTTTACAAAATTCAAGTTAGACTTACCGGTAACTTGTTTTCCAATAGACTTTCAGGACAGCAGTAACCCGCCCTGTTTTTATGTTATTGCTGTAATACTATGATATAACTGTCACTTATGTGTTGCAGCCGGGGTCGGAGAGTCTCTACAAACAACTGAGGAGGCTGTGTGGAGGCTTTCTTTAAAAAGCTCTGATGGAGGAGGAGTGTCCTTTTAGGAGGTGGAGCCATGAGCTCTTGCATGGTTGTCCTGAAAGTAGTTTTGGAAATAAATGTTAGTTGGGCTATGGTATCTAGCTGCACCCATAACCCCGGTATCTAAAGTCAAAGATATAACGCATTTTCCCAGTTAGGCGGTCAGCAAGTGGTTTGTATTAAAAAAATTGGGTTACTGCTTGACATTTTTGACTATATTACAAACGTTCTGGACCAGGGTGGTGCTGTAGACATAGCATAGCTTGATTTAGGAAAGCATTTGATACATACCCCGATGACGTCAATTGTGACTAAATGCATAGGGTGGAGTTCCACGCTCGTAACACCACGCACACCAAAACCCACAAGGTAGTTTGATTGGATCCCAGGACTGGTATTTTGTATATACACAGGATTGCTGCTTTTATGATCAACACCATCAGTAATTAGTACTTTTAATAAATGTACCATACAGTTTTACACTATAGGGATATTTACGATTCATTTTCCCTACATGCTATGATGGAGCAATCTACACAATTACTTGTGATACTACTCTAACTAGAGGAGAAAAGGAGTGAATGGTTTCCATCTTAAATTATATTTACTTTATACAGCGCTTTTGACTAAGAGTCCATAATTTCTAGCAAGAAGCCACTTTTTACCCTAGGCGCAGTTGGGGGGATTCACCTTTTGGCTTGTCATCTATATCCATATATTGGACGCACTTGCTGGGTGTATATGAAATTGGAATCTTCATGTTGTGTTCTAAGGCACTGTTTTCTATGTTATCACATTACATTCTATTCACTGTTAGTGTGGCAAACCTTACCTTGTACATTTGATACAGTTCCACATAATGATCCAATACAAAAGTTGTATAAGCTAGGATTTAACCCTTGGGCGGTTCACAGGGCTGCTGTTAGAAATCACTGACCCACACACACACACACACACACACACACACACACACACACGGAATGGAATCCTGGACAGGGAAGGTGATCAGTGAGGTGGGGGGAGGGGGCAATTACAGGAGCTGATCCCCTGCAGCAGCTGAAAACGAATGAGGGAGAGGAGAAGCCAGCTTTTACCTGGCGTAGGGAGAGATACGGGGCATTAGGGGGGATCAGGTGCTTTAATTGCCCCCCCCCCCGCCCAGTTTACCAATCAGCCCCTCTCCTGCCCATATCCAATTCCCCTGCTACATGGGAATGCCACCGCCCCCCCACTGGCCTGGTACAGGACAACTGGTGGTACCCTCTTAGCAGCCCTAGAGGTTCAGTAGATATGCAGTTGCCTAAAGAACAGATACCAGAGTGTGGTTGTAAATGGGGTGAGTAATAGTGTTGGAGGTGTCCAACATGGAACATGATTTGGCATGGCTGGAAGATTGGTCAACACAATAGAGAAAAAAAAAAATTCCTTAACAGAGTACAACTTTTTTTTTTTTTTTTTGGGGTGGGGGGTGGTGTTAAGTGATGGCCAGCCCTACAGAGGAAAAAGATTTGGGGGTACTTATTTCAGATGGTTGCAAAATGAACTAACGGTGTGACCAGGCACTGGGAAAAGCGAAGCGAATTCTAGGATGCATCACTAGAGGGATCACCAGCAGGAGGAAGGAGGTCCCGATTTCCCTATAGAGATCTTTAGTGAGACCTCATTTAAAATACGGTGTCCATTTCTGTTTCTGGAGACCGCACTTACACAAAGTCAATAATAAAATAGAATGAGTCCAGAGACCAAGAGGTCTAAGTGGTAAAATATAATCGAGAGGTTAATATGTACAGTTTGGAGGAAGAAAGAGAAAGCGGCGACATGATTGAAACCTTTAAATACGTAAAAGGGGTGAATAAGGTTCAGGAGAGTAGTTTTTCAATATGGAAAAAGTTAAAATGGGAAAAAAAAAAAAAACACAAACTTTCTAGCGTTTTTTTTAAATATCTCCCAACTGCTGCAGATTGGCAGTCAGGTACACATTGACAGCGGACCGCAGTTTGATTTCAGCATTCTTTTTTCACAATAATAAAATACGTACGACAAAAGCTCTTGCTCCATCTGCTGCAGATTGTGCTCCAGCTTGTTCTTCTCTATTCTTAGATTCTGAAAGATTAATAGGAGAAGATGGATCATACAAGACCATACAACACATTCCAGACATTTCCCAAACCCCAGAAATGGTAATAAATTTATGAGGTTTACAAACTGGCTCAACAGATTGAGAATCTAGCGGCGCTTGGCCCGATAATAGAGCAAAATAACCAAAAAACAAAAAAAGTAGAAACAGACTTTGTGCTGTTACCTCGATAACAGAACTGTATTCCATCAGTGTGGACTTCAACTCTTCCATGTATAGGTCTTTCTGCAACACAAAATACAACTTGATTTTAAATTTACTTTCCATATTTGTATAGCTCTGACATATTCCACCAGCCCAGTGTAATAGACTATTAGGCTAGGCTCACACAAGTCAGTGCTCTGAAAAATGATCTGCAGTGTAACGCTTTTCAGAGTACGGATAAACAGCTGCTGTCAGGCGTTCAAGAGGCAATCCTGCTGCCTCCTAAATGGCTGTTTTTTTTTTGCTAGGCTGAATAGCAGTTTATAATGGAGCAAATGTGTTGCAACCACAGGGCAAGCATTTGTCTTGACGTTGCAGTGCAGAATCATTGACTTGATTGTTCAAATTTGACATGTAGTGCAGTCCGTCAACTCGACATGCCCCGTTAAGTTTGCCATGATACAAAGCATTGCATATGTAACATGTTAACACCCCCCCCCCCCCCCCGGGGCTAGATTTTACACTTTAGGTGGGCAGACAAGGGAGCAGTAAAACCAAGACCCAGACACCTGGTTTTACTGCCCCCCAGCCACCAGTGTGAAAAAGGCCTTATACATTAATATAGTAATTACAAATTTTACAGTGCTGTACAGAGAACACTGAGCCCTTACATCAGTCTCTGCACCAGAGGAGCTTACACTGTAATGTCCATTAGTGAACCACTGGCCTTGAGGGATTGCCTGTGCTTTTTTTGAGGGAGGGTCTGAGTTTGATGAATCTAGAGAGAATTCCTTTAAAGTTTTGGTATTAGGTCCATGGCAGGCTGTGAAGGGCAACCTGAAGCATTGCTCTTTGGAGACTCATGGTTGTCCAAGAGTGGAGTGTGGTGGAGGAGACAAAGGATCAATTCTTACTTCAGTGCCCCTTCAATATGGAAGTCTATTTGGTTGGGTATCTGGGGCTCTGGGCATCCCTTTCCTTTCTCGCTTGTGTTACACAGAGTGCTCATACTTTCAGACTCACTGTGATTTTGAGACACTATCTCGTTGGCTAGTAATTCACGTGGAATGCAAAACGTCAGTTTTTTTTTTTAAATTGGAAACAAGTCCTTTCTTCCTGTTGAGGAATGTCAGGTCCCTGTAGCCATTGTCTGTCAGTGTGCGGCTTTTCTCTCTATCCTTTCACGTCCCCTAGATTTTTATAAGATTCGATTTTTGGAAAAAGGCTTCATGCATGGGTTAAATGTTTAATTGTTTCTTAGCCTGAGGGTGTATTTATGTTATGTTTTGCATAATTTTGTAGTTTACTGATAATAAAATTATGTATCTTTATATATAGTTCTAGTCATGTTATTTGTAAGCCTATTTTTTTTTTTATTTTTATTTTTTTTAATATATGCAAATATTTTAACAAGCTGTATGTTTGCATATATCAACAAAAATTTACACTCCAACATCCCCAGTACAAAACACTAATATACATTAAGCCCCTGTTCACGTCTGTGCAATTTGACATGTCAAACTGCATACCAAATCGAAACCTATTGCTGGCAACAGCACCGTCCAAATCGGTGCGACGCCACCTGTGTGACACCGCACAGATTTCCAAAAGTAGTTCCTGCACAACTTTTGGTGGCTTCGGGGTGATTTTAAAAGACATCTGTGCATGAACACGCACAGATGCCTGTCAAATCGCAATGGTCAATGGTGGTTTGCAATAAAGTTTAGTTGAACTCTCACAATTTCAAACTCGCCCTCAATGTGAACAAGGGCTTAGATTGCATCCGGAATGTATTCACAGCACTTAACTTTTTCCACATTCTGTTATGTTACAGCCTTATTCCAAAATGGATTAAATTCATTATTTTCCTCAAAATTATACAAACAATACCTCATAATGACCACATGAAAGGTTTGTTTGAAATCTTTGCAAATTTATTAAAGTAAAAAAAAAACTAAATAAAATCATATGTACATAAGTATTCACAGCCTATGCCATAACACTCAAAATTGAGCTCAGGTGCATCCCATTTCCACTGATCATCGATGAGATGTTTTTACAACTTGGAGTCCACCTGTGGTAAAATTCAGTTGATTGGACATGATTTGGAAAAGGCACACACCTATCTATATAAAGGTCCTACAGTTAACAGTGCATGTCAGAGCACAAACCAAGCCATGAAGTCCAAGGAATTGCCTGTAGACCTTCGAGACAGAATTGTATCAAGGCAGAGATCTAGGCAAGGGTAAAGAAAAAGGTCTGCAGAATTGAAGGTCCCAATCAGCACAGTGGCCTCCATCATCCATAAATGGAAGAATTTTGAACCAGGACCCTTCCTAGAGTGGACCGCTCGGTCAAACTGAGCGATTGTGGGAGAAGGGCCTTAGGGAGGTGACCAAGAACCCGATGGTCACTCTGACAGAACTCCACCAATGGTAGAGTATGGTAGAGTGGCCAGATGGAAGCCACCCCCTCAGTAAAAAGGCATAGGACAGCCCGCTTGGAGTTTGCCAAAAGGCACCAGAAGGACTTTCAGACCATAAGAAAAAATTATCTGGTCTGATGAAACATAGATTGAACTCTTTGGCCTGAATGGCAAGCGTCATGTCTGGAGGAAACCAGGCACCGTAGTCATTACCTGGCCAATATCATCCCTACAGTGAAGCATGGTGGTGGCAGCAGAATGTTGTGGGGATGTTTTTCAGCAGCAGGAACTGAGATATTGGTGGCAAAAGGTACTTCAACAAAGTATTGAGCAAAGGCTGTGAATACTTATGTACATGGGATTTTTTTCAATTTTTTTTTTTTTTTTTTTAAATAAAATTTGCAAATATTCAAACTTCTTTCACGTTGTCATGGGCATTGTTTGTAGAATTGAGGAAAATAATGCATTTAATCCATTTTGGAATAAGTCTTTAACATAACAAAATGTGGAAAAAGTGAAGCGCTGTGAATATTTTCCAGACGCACTGTATATAGCTCCGACATATTTCACAAAGAACACAGACACACTCACATCAGTCTCTGGATCAGAGACTTCTGCATCATCTGCAAATATCAGGCCATTTATGAACACGGTAGAGTCCGATTTGGGGCCTGTGTTGACACATTTAAATTAGCAAATGCAGCATGCTTTTGAAATCACTTTGAGACTGTTCTGAGTTTAATCAAAATACATTAGGAGTGCATTTGACCACCTCCACTTTTATTTTTGCATTTCCATAGAGACTTACATTGTGAGAGAAGTTCTGAAGCGAACAAAAGCCTGTTGGCCCTTATTCAATGACTAATTTATTCTGTG
Organism: Lithobates pipiens; assembly: GCF_037356315.1. Taxonomy (NCBI): domain Eukaryota; kingdom Metazoa; phylum Chordata; class Amphibia; order Anura; family Ranidae; genus Lithobates; species Lithobates pipiens. The sequence goes on along the minus strand of NW_027507903.1, from coordinate 477,718,405 downwards.
TATTGCACCTTAAAACTGTATATCTATTTATGGTAGAAATATTCAGCACTACTTTGGCCTCACCACAAGGAGCCCGGCATCCTTCTTCTGTAGCGTGCTCTCAAATTCCGTCAGCTGTATCTGCAGACAAAACATTAAAAGGCAAGAGATAAGAATTCAAAACACAGATGAGTTAGTCACTTTTAAGTTGACATGTTCTCAACTGCATTCAGAATTACAGAATTAATCTAGTAGAATATGACTACTACTAGCTATATCATGACCTGGATGAATGAGAACCTTCAAAAACCATCACAGTACAGGTTTAGAAGATGGTCAGCGACATCAGAGGGCTATGTGGACATCAAGATATGATGTGAAATCCAGAAGATTGACAATTTGTTTCCGAGAGGCAAGAGGAAATTCTAGCAACACCTTTACCAACCTCTGTCCTGCCTGGCACACCAAGTCACATGGCCAGCCATTATTTTGGCTTGCAGGGCAAATGCTGCCAAAGAAAGCCCTGGGGCTCAGATGGGATGAAGGTGACCCCCAGACATGGGAAAAACTTTACTCCCAATAAGGGGCTATTGGAGATCAGCATTAAGCAGAGAGTTCCAGTCAAAGTTTTCTCAACTTTTAGGTTAAGTATTGCAAGGGATTATTTCAGCATTACCCAAAAGGTAGCAACAGATACCTGGAGAATGGCTGCTTTTTCTGAAACCTCACAAAAGGTCTTCCTTACTTCTTCCACTTCTAAGGTGCTGCGGTGATTCTGCAAAGAATGAAAAATTCAGTTACAAGTGAGTGAACCTGTGAGATTTGGTTTTGCTTTCATTTAAAAAAAGGAAAGGAAGAAAAAAATAAATAAAAATGGGCCGGGGGGTGGGGTGGGGGGTTATGGGGGAAAGAAGGATTTATGTATGAGGTTGCAATGAGCCTAGGGTTTTTTGAGAGTTATAACATCTTTAACCTGTCCTTAATGTGTTCCTGCATTGCTTGTACCAGAAAATGGTCCTATTCCCAGCTTTAACGTGTACTCTTTTCCCAAGCCAACTTCACGCATAGCCAATTGACAAAATTTCATCAAAAATATAAAAAAAAAAAGTTAAAATCTTTTTTTTTTTACAAAATCTATTTTTACAAAATCTATTTTTTTGTCTCGAACAAAGTGGATTTTATCGAGAAAATAAGTTTAAGGAAGCAATGACGCAGTAATATCAATTCAGCACAATTAGTACACATGGCTTGACACAGTCATCAGTATTATAACAAAAAGGAGAGGACATTTCAACAATAGGAGACATCAGTGCTTAAATCCTCAAAATAAGGTCAGTAGCACCAAGACCCATGGTATCCAGCCACAAGCCCCAAACTTTTCCAAATTGTGTTGGCAAATTAAGCTTTCCCAATCTGAGCTTTTTTTTTTCTTATAGTGACAACCACTTACCTCTTCTTGCAGGGAGCTGATCTTGTGAATCAAAGCAATGTTCTCCTTGTCCTGAAAAAACAAACATTATCAGCTGTACACGGTTACATTAAAAATTAAGGATTGCAAGATGCCAACTTGTTATAGGTTTTCCAGACATGTATGGGGGGGGGGGGGGGGGGTGAAGGGATTCTGCCATTACAGGAAGGGCTTCTTTACAGTAAGCAGTTTAACTGGGGGAATGTTTTGCTACAATGGACAATAATGGAATATTTTTACTCCGTATCCCAAAGGCCAAGTTTTTTTTTTTTTTTTTTTACCTGTGAAAGCTAGACATGTGCAGAGTAAAATATTTCGTTTCGGAATTTCGTTTTCGTCTGAAAACTTAATTTTTTTAGTTACTCCCGAAATTCGTTTTTATTTATTTCGTTTTTCGTTCAAAAATTGCATTCGTCCGAAAATCCACATGAATTACGGTCGAATCTGTCTTGGAAGGCTTATGGTGTCTGTCGAATGTATAAAGAAGATTCGACGGAGCTAACTATATAGCATACTTTAGAACCCTATTAAAGTCTATGGGACTCCAACGTTCAAAATCTAAAGTGCTAATTTTAAAGGCTAATTTGCAAGTTACTGTCCTAAAAAGTGTTTGGGGACCCGGGTCCTGCCCCAGGGGACATGTATCAATGCAAAAAAAAGTTTTAAAAACGGCCGTTTTTTCGGGAGCAGTGATTTTAATAATGATTAAAGTGAAACAATAAAAGTGTAATATTCCTTTAAATTTCGTAGGGGGGGGTTGTCTATAGTATGCCTGTGAAGGGGCGCATGTTTCCCGTGCTTAGAATTGTCCCTGCACAAAGTGTCATTTATGCAGGAAAAAAAGTCCTTTAAAATCACTCGCAGCTATAATGAATTGTCGGCTCCCGTAATACAGAGAACACTCATTGAAAGTCATTGATAAAAAAATAAATAAATAAATAAATAAAAAAAAAAGCGTGGGGGTCCCCCAAATTCAATTACCAGGCCCTTCAGGTCTGGTATGGATATTAAGGAGAACCCTGCCTCAAATTTAAGAAAAAATTTGACGTGGGGTTCCCCCTAAATATCCATAACCAGACCCCTCAGGTCTGGTATGGATATTAAGGGGAACCCCGCGTCAAATTAAAAAAAAAATTGACGTGGGGTTCCCCCTAAAAATCCATACCAGACCCTTTATCCGAGCACGCAACCTGGCAGGCCGCAGGAAAAGAGGGGGGGACGAGAGAGCGGCCCCCCCTCCCTCCTGAACCGTACCAGGCCACATGCCCTCAACATTGGGAGGATGCTTTGGGGGTCCGTGACCCCTCAAAGCACCTTGTCCCCATGTTGATGAGGACAAGGGCCTCATCCCCACAACCCTGGCCGGTGGTTGTGGAGGTCTGCGGGCGGGGGGCTTATCAGAATCTGGAAGCCCCCTTTAACAAGGGGACCCCCAGATCCCGGCCCCCCCCCTGTTTGAAATGGTAAGGGGGTACAAAAGTACCCCTACCATTTCACAAAGAAAGTGTAAAAAATGTTTAAATTAAACAAACACACTTTTTAAAAATTCCTTTATTAAAAATAAAAAAAAGATTCCAGCGGCGGTAATCCACTCTTGCTATCCAGCGACGGACGGTCAGCTCTCCATCGATGTCTAATGTCATCCAGCGCAGCGCAGCATCCTTCTTCTGTCTCCTCCACGGAGACACTGGAGGCATTCCGGCGCTGACGTTTCTTATATACGGAGGGCGGGGCCACCCGTCACCTGACCCCGCCCCCCTCTGACGCAAGGGGAAACCCGGGGTTCCCCGTGACGTATGGGTGACCCCGCCCCCCTCTGATGTAACGGAAACCTGCCTGTGTTACATCAGAGGGGTGCGGGTCACCCCTACGTCACAGGGAACCCCGGGTTTCCCCTTGCGTCAGAGGGGGGCGGGGTCAGGTGACGGGTGGCCCCGCCCACCCTATATAAGAAACGTCAAGCCGTCGGAATGTCTGTAGTGTCTCCTCCACGGAGACAGAAGAAGGATGCTGCGCTGCGCTGGATGACATTAGACATCGATGGAGAGCTGACCGTCCGTCGCTGGATAGCAAGAGTGGATTACCGCCGCTGGAATCTTTTTTTTATTTTTAATAAAGGAATTTTTAAAAAGTGTGTTTGTTTTATTTAACCATTTTTTACACTTTCTTTGTGAAATGGTAGGGGTACTTTTGTACCCCCTTACCATTTCAAACAGGGGGGGGGGCCGGGATCTGGGGGTCCCCTTGTTAAAGGGGGCTTCCAGATTCTGATAAGCCCCCCGCCCGCAGACCTCCACAACCACCGGCCAGGGTTGTGGGGATGAGGCCCTTGTCCTCATCAACATGGGGACAAGGTGCTTTGAGGGGTCACGGACCCCCAAAGCATCCTCCCAATGTTGAGGGCATGTGGCCTGGTACGGTTCAGGAGGGAGGGGGGGCCGCTCTCTCGTCCCCCCCTCTTTTCCTGCGGCCTGCCAGGTTGCGTGCTCGGATAAAGGGTCTGGTATGGATTTTTAGGGGGAACCCCATGTCAAATTTTTTTTAAATTTGATGCGGGGTTCCCCTTAATATCCATACCAGACCTGAAGGGTCTGGTTATGGATATTTAGGGGGAACCCCACGTCAAATTTTTTCTTAAATTTGAGGCAGGGTTCCCCTTAATATCCATACCAGACCTGAAGGGCCTGGAAATTGAATTTGGGGGACCCCCACGCTTTTTTATTTATTTATTTTTTTATCAATGACTTTCAATGAGTGTTCTCTGTATTACGGGAGCCGACAATTCATAATAGCTGCGAGTGATTTTAAAGGACTTTTTTTCCTGCATAAATGACACTTTGTGCAGGGACAATTCTAAGCACGGGAAACATGCGCCCCTTCACAGGCATACTATAGACAACCCCCCCCTACGAAATTTAAAGGAATATTACACTTTTATTGTTTCACTTTAATCATTATTAAAATCACTGCTCCCGAAAAAACGGCCGTTTTTAAAACTTTTTTTTGCATTGATACATGTCCCCTGGGGCAGGACCCGGGTCCCCAAACACTTTTTAGGACAGTAACTTGCAGAATCTTTTCTCTCTGTCAAATCTTTTTTCTCTGTCGAATATTTTCTCTATATAATCTTGGACTAATAGAGGTAAGGTTAAGCACATTCGACCACAGGTTCTATAGACAGATTGTTATCGTCAGAGTCATGTCGAATCTCCTATTCTATATCGAACTGTTGTAACAATGAAAACGAAAATAAAGCATTTATTTATGTCGGATCTTTCGTTTTTCGGATTTTGTGCTTTCGTTATCGTTTGTCAAAACGAAAACGAAAATAGCTGAAATTCGGACGAAAATGCATTCGGACGAAAACGAATGCACATGTCTAGTGAAAGCTGTATTTTGATCATTTAAAAAATCTACCCTTTTCCTTAAAAGGATTAGTGCCATCATCCACATACAGAAATAGAAGGGACAATCTAAATTAAACTGAGTAGCATCACTTTAATACTGGATGGTAACAAATAAAAACAAAACAAACATTCAATCCGCATTTGGTTTGCTACTCCATCCCATCCGAGTTGCAGTGGGCACTCTTCTCATAGCCTCCTCTCTCCCAGTATAATACCTCCCAGCTTTTTGAGATTGGAATGAGGGACACCTATTAGCGAAAGGTATGTAGGCATAGGACACCTCCTGCCACACCCCCTTAAAAGGAGAATTATACAAAAAAAAAATTAGTTAACCCAAGTGCTTTTTTTATACCACTACCATTTCTTTATATTGACCGTTGAAGTTTACAAATGCAGCGATTTAGAAATTGGATGAAAGGTTTAGCACTAGGAAACATTTTAAATAAAACGTGCATTTTATAATACAGCTATATAGATCAGACCAAAGTGAAGGACAAATGAGGAGGAAAGAGGGACATTGCTCCAAATCAGGGACATTCCCTCAAAAATCGGGGATAGTTAGGAGCTATGCAGTAGTAGTAGAGGCACCTCTTTATAAAGGACTCACCATCTGCTTGTTCTGGGCTACCAGCTTAGCTCTGGCCTCCTCCAGAAGAGTCATGTTTGATTTCATCTCCTCCAGCTCTCCCTTCAAAGCTCGAGCTTTGCTAATGGACTGCTGGGCACTACAAGATGCAAAACAAGAGCCCAGGGTCACAACTTACTGTCAAAATGAATGGCACTGTGACGCACACTACCACAAAGCAACAGTTTGAATGCAGCCTCCTTAAATTATGAAGGATAAAGGATGACATGAGGAGCTTCTGAAGCAGTCTCTCTCTCCACCGCTCCCCATCTTTTTACACCCGATCGGGGATTAAAGCGGAATTTCACCAGAAATTTTTTTTTTTTAAGTCAGCAGCTACAAAAAGTGTAGCTGCTGATTTTTAATAATCAGACACTCATCTGTCCCACGGTCCATCGATGCAGGCGTACGAAGCCTCCCTCCACTCCACGGCACTGGCATTCTTACTGTGGGTGCCTCTAAAAAGGTATCCAGTCCCCCGTTTCCACTAGTGCAACTTGTCATGCAACTTTGGACACAAACTCGCATGACAAGTCACAGCCCATTGATTTCAATAAGACCTGTTCCAATCTGTGTGACTTACAGTTACAGCAACTTAGAAAAGGTGCCTGTGCTACTTTGATGCAACTTTGAGTACCAGAGAATGTAAAGTTGTATCAAATTGGCATTAAAGTCGCACAACTTTGGAGTTTCACTAGTGGGAACGGAGCTTTACAGTCAGCTAAAAAGATCATTGGTGTCATGCTAATGGCTCTTCCAAGTGGTGAAGGACCTTGAAATATGAAGGCAACAGAATTGGATTTATGACAGCTCATGGAACTCCTAGCAACCTCTGGAGAAACCCAATTGTTCCTTCAGAGTTTGCTAGGAGTTCCTTGAGCGGTAGATCTGATATTGCCTTCATTTTTGAAGTCCATCACAAAATGGCTGTTCCAACGTAAGGTCAGTGGTGGCAGCTTCTGTACGTTTGTCTTGACAGGATGCCATCAAGAGGGTACAATCGCATGTGTGTTACCGCGAAAATAAATATAAATATTACATACATACATACATACACCTAAGCTTTAAAAAAAAAAAAAAAAAAAAAAAAAAAAACAAACAAACACACATCATATGCTAAGATTTGCTCTTTGCAAACTTTTTAAATTTTCTGTCATCCCAAAATATCTGCAGATTAATGAGTAATGTACATCCTCTGTGTACAGAACTTTGTTAAACAAAACTCCATTTCCATATGTAAATATAACAGTATAGAACAATATGCCTGAGGTCTGTAGCGTCATTGTTTTGCAGCAATGGCTGAAATAGCCCATACATCATTCATGTCAGCTGAATCTGCAACAAAAAGTCCCTTTCCAAAAAAAAAAAAAAACACACACACACACACACACACACACACACACACACACACACACACAAATCAAATTCTCTGTAAGGCTGGGTTCACACCGCTGCGATGCGGGAACGCCGCAAATCCGCGGCGTTTTCCCGCATCGCACACCTCCCGCCGGCAGTTCACACTGCCCTATGCGGACGGCTGGGAGTGTCAATGTTATGTTAATGACACCCCCAGATCCGTCCGCATATCGCAGTGCGATCTGCCGACTCGCACAGGAATCGGATCGCATGGTGTGAACCCCCATGCGATCCGATTCTGTTGCGGACCAAAAAAAGGGTCCCGTGCGAGTTTGCTGCGGGAGCGCTGCGAATTCAGCCATACTATCTGTATGGCTGAACTCGCAGCGCTACGGAGATCGGATGTGATTTGCTGTGCGAATCACATCCGGATCTCCCCCCGCAGCAGTGTGAACCCAGCCTTAAAGTTCTCATATTGGTAGGTTCATCGTGAAGCCAAAGGACAGTTATGTTTTAATTGCCCAGACACCTCAGACTAAGGACACAGATACACTTAAAGGGTATCCAATGTAAATTTCTATATTTTTTTCCTAATTATGGGTTGCAAATGGTAAAAAACAAACCTCCATCAAGTTTTCACCTTTTTAAAGTGACCAAAAATTGGAATTCCTATAACTTTGTCACTCAGACAATGGTCCACAAGAACCTATCCATTCCTGGATTGTAACCTTTAACGAGCAGGGTCGTCCGATTTCTCCTGTATTGAAACCGCACTGTCTGTCCTCATGTTGTAAAGCGCTGCTCAAACTGTTGGCACTATATAAATCCTATATACTACTACTTTCAAAACTGAAATGTTTTGGCCACAGACATACTTTGGGTGTCAGCTAGATACGCAGACAGGATACAACAATCCCCAAAAAATAAAGCAGATCGTAGCACAAACATCCAGGCTCCACTAGACTAAAGCCCCATACACACTATCAGTTTTTCCTTCAGATTTACCAAAACCATATGATATGAGGTCAAACCTTAGGAATTTCAATTTGTATGCAATCAGGCAGGCCCTTGTACTACATGGTTTTGGTAAATCTGAAGGAAAAAGTCAGCAGAAAATCTGATAGTGTGTATGGGGCTTTAGTTTGATTGTATTAGAAGGGAAGGACCCCCATAGGCGGAGATGCAGGATGACAAGCAATCTACTCATTGAGGAACCACAAATCAAATTAGCTTTCCAACCAATCGAAGCTCCCTTTCAGAGGTTCTTGCAAGGTGCTGCAGATATAAGATGATACATACAGGAAGGAGTCCTGTTGACTCAGTTGACTTATACAATATGTTTATTTCCTCATAAAAGATCTTGCCAGTGCACTCCAGGGCTTTTAAGCTCCCTTCATCAGGGCTCAGACTTTGGATGAAAGGTAAAAACATTTAAAAAAATAAAAATAAAAAAAAAGGTGCCGGAGTATTATTGGCACAAAAGATAATAGGATTTTTATAACAGATTACCTGTAAAATCCTTTTCTTGGAGTGCATCACGGGACATGGAGCACCATAGTAATAACTATATGGGTTAAAGACCATCTTTAGGTGAATGTGCACTGGTATAACCAAAAAGGAAACAGAAGTGCCCCTCCCTATAGAACCCCTCCCATACCGGGAGTATTTCAGTTTTTGTAGCAAAGCAATATACACACATACACACATCCCAATAGGGGGGAGGGACCTCTGTGTCCCATGATGTACGCCAAGAAAAAGGCTTTTTATAAACAGCTTACCTCTAAATTCCTATTTTTTTTTTCAAATTGTACATCACTGGACACAGTGCACCATAGTAATGACTATATGGTATGTTCCAAAACAATGCCACCTGAAGGGAGGGAGACACAAAGCAAATAGCCACTGCCAGGCGTGAGGACCTATACTGCTGCCTGCTGCACCCAAAGGCGGGGTCCTCCTGCCATCTTACATCCATTTGATAGAATCGAGAACGTATGTACGGACGACCAAGTAGCGACTTTGCAAACCTGAGCCACAGAGGCTTGGTGATGCACTGCTCATGAAGAAATGACTACCTGGGTAGAGTGCGCTTTAATCTTAAAAAGGGAGGAACCCTTTTTAGGCCGTAAGCCTGACTAATCACCTGACGAATCCACTTAGCAACAGTCAATTTTGAGGCTGCCTGACCCTTTCTAGGACCTTCCGGCAACACAAACAAAACGGTTTTCCATATCTGAGCAGTCACTTTCAGAAAGGCTTTAATTGCTCTCACTACATCAAGAGAACATAAGTTTTCTTCTGCAGAATGAGGTTCTGGGAAAAAGGAAGGTAAGGGAACATCTTCATTCAGATGAAAATCAGACACTACCTATGGCAAAAAGGTTGGGTGCGGATACAGCACAACCTTATCTTTGTGAATTATTAAGTATGGCTCTTTACAGGAGAAAGCAGACAGTTCTGATACTCTTCCTGCAGAGGTTATCGCAACTAGGAATATCAATTTCCTTGTCAAAAGGATCAAAGGAATATTCCATATAGGTTCAAAGGGTTGTCTTTGCAACACCGACAAAACCAGATTCAAATCCCATGGGCACAAGGGTATTCTAACTTGCAGAGTTATCCGAGTTACCCCTTGTATGAATGCCCAGACTAAAGAGTGCAAAGCAAGCAGCCTTTGGAAAAACACTGCCAAGGCCGAAATCTGACCCTTTATTGTACTCCAGACCAGCTTCGTTTCTATTCCTAATTGTAGAAAGGCCAAAATTCTTCCTACGACACCCTTACGAGGATGCCAACCCTTTGTTTCACATCAAGTGATGTAGGCCTTCCAGACCCTGTAATAAATGGTCCCGGAGGCCGGCTTTCTGGCATTAATCAGGGTGGTTACTATCGAACCTGAATGCCCCCGATTTTTTAGAATGTGGGCTTCAACAGCCACACCGTTAAATTTAGCGTTTGTAAGGCAGGATGAAATACTGTCCCTGCGACAGCAGGTCCGGACAAGTTTAAAGAGTCAAAGACTCGCCTACTGCCATTCTCACGATCCCTGCATTCCAGGGTCTTCTGGGCCATGCCAGGGCCACTAGGATTATTGGCTTCCTAGGAAGCAACCGTGGTAGCAGCTGAACTGGAGGGAATGAATCAGTGAAAACTGATTTCACAGGATCACCAAGACATCTACTCCAAGTGGATCCCTTGTTCTCGCCACAAAGTTGACCCACTTCTTGTTGAACCTGGACGTCAATAGATCTACATCCAGCGTACCCCATCTTTGGCATATGTCCAAATAGACATTGGGATGTAGAGACCATTCTCCCGGCAACAACTGTTGACGGCTCAGAAAAGCTGCCTGCCAGTTTTCCACTCCTGGAATGTAAACTGTGGTGGCTAACCCGAAAGGCAAGGCCACGAACTGAAAGTGGCGCTGCTTTACCGCAAAAACTTCTGGTGAGCGGGAAATATTGGCACATGTAGATATGCATCCTTGATATCTATGGATGCTAGAACCTCTCCTCCCCATAGGGTGGAAACAACTGACCAAATTGTTTTCATTTGAAAGGAGTGGATGTTTAACAACTTCAGCCCTGGAAGGATTTACCCCCTTCCTGACCAGACCACTTTTTGCGATTCGGCACTGTGATGCTTTAACTGACAATTGCGCGGTCATGTGACGTGGCTCCCAAACAAAATTGGCATCCTTTTTTTTTCCCCACAAATAGAGCGTTCTTTTGGTGGTATTTGATCACACCTGCGGTTTTTATTTTTTGTACTATAAAAACAAAAATGCGACAATTTTTTTTTTCAAAAAACAAACACACGCTTTTTTAAAAAAAAGGTTTGCTATAATAAAATATCCCCCAAAAAAAAAAAAAAAATAATATATATATATATATATATATATATATATATATATATATATATATATATAAAGTTTTTCCTTAATTTTAGGCAGATACGTATTTTTACATATTTTTGGGTAAAAAAACAAACAAAAAAAACCCCGCAATAAGCAATTGTTTGGTTTGCGCAAAAGTTATAGCGTCTACAAAATAGGGGATAGTTTTATGGCATTTTTATTAATTTTTTTTTTTTATACTAGTAATGGCAGCGATCAGTGATTTTTATCATGACTGCGACATTATGGCGGACACATCGGACAATTTTGACACATTTTTGGGACCATCGGCATTAATACAGCGATCAATACTTTAAAAAATTGCTTTGATTACTGAAAAAATGTCACTGGTAGTGAAGTGGTTAACCACTAGGGGGCAGGAAGGTGTTAAGTGTGTCCTAGGGAAGTGTTTCTAACTGACTGGGGGATGAGCTTGATTACAGGGAGCAGACGATCAGTGTCCTGTCATTAGGCAGAAAGGGTAGATGCTGTTTACATGAGCATCTCCCCAATCTTGAGCTCTGTGACACGATCATGGGTATAACCCGTGGCAGTCGAGTCTGCGGGTCCCGAGGTCACGGAGCTCGCAACGGGAATTTCAATGTAATGTACGGGTACGTTACTTTACACAGCCATGCCATTCTGCCAACATATATGCCCACAGCGGTTGGCAACTGGTTAAGAAGTGATTCAGATTCCCGAGATCTAGAATGCGTCTGACATCTCCAATTTGGTTTTGGTACCATGAAGAGATTTGAATAAAACCCCATTTTCCTCTATTCTGAGGGAACCACCGCAGTCTACCCCCCCCCCCCCCACTTGATTGAGTGGGGGCGCCCCTTCACAAGGAAGCATTGGAATTCTGTTTTGTGGACTTCTGACCCCAGGGCTTTTTGTAGCCCTGTGTCTGGTTATGAAGCTTACCCTTTGCCCCTGGCGGTGGAGGCCATCGATACCGCCTGGAGGCTGTTGTCTCAGGCATAGGAGGGGAAGTCTTGAAAGAAGCCATCTTTTCTTTCTTAACCGGCAGAAGGGTACTCTTTCCCCCATAAAGCTTTTGGATATACTTATCCAAATCTTCCCCAAACAACCTCTCCATGAAAGGGAAACCCAGCCAAGAGCTTCTTGCATGGCAACTCGGCCAAAGTCATGTATCAACATATGCGCAAGGCGAGACGCCTGATGGATGGAATCCTTGATAGTGTCTACTGCAAAGTATAGGGCCCTAGGTAGCTCAGCTAAACTTTGGGCCTCATCAGCTTGAGCAGGAACTTTTTCAATAATCTGTTTGAGTTCATCCCGAAGGGATTGACAGATGCCTATTGTTGCTACTGCATGCTGTACCATCCACAGCAAATGAGGCCTTTAGTAGAGATTACAACTTTTTATCAGTTGGATCTCTAAATACTTGTACATTGTCCACTGGAAAAGTTAAACTACTGTTCACAGAAGAGATGGCAGCATCCACTGCTGGCAAATCCCATCTCTTGAGAAATTTTTCTCCATAGGGTAAATAAATGAAAATTTCTTATTTGGGTGATCCCAATCAGAATAAATCAGTTGCTCTAGTAACGGGTGAATAGGGAAAGCATGAGAACCCTGTGGGGGTTTTAGCAAACCCAAAGAGGAGAAGGAAACCTCATCCACCGCTGCAGAAGGGAACTTATAGCCAGAGCGGACCAAGTTCGTAAGGGATTAAATTAGCAATTTCTGAGGTTGAGAAAGGTTCTTCTGATGCTGAATCCGAAGAGGAGTCACCTGAACTTCCTTCCCTCAAAAAAGGTACCCCCACTATCTGCCCATTGTTGTTCCAAAACGAGAAGGTCAAGGGCAGGAGAAGGGGAGCTGCTGCGTTTTCTCACCTCCTGGGAGGATGATGCAAACCATTTGGCTATTTTTCCCTCCAAACCAGCCAGAGCCAAAGCTAAAATCGTCCTTGGTGACGAACGCCGAAGCTGACATGTTGAGGGTAGCCACCATGCCTGTGAGACAAGATGGCTCAGATAAGCCAGATGCTCCGGGTCCTTCAGGGTAGGATAGAACTGCGGGCATGCGACTAGGAGCCTCAGGCTCTGACTGCAGTGGCTTTGCACTACTCCCTGATGAATTACTCCTCCTACGGGAGGACATAGTCCCAAGCACAAAAAAAAGCAGAGGTACTAAACAGAATGCATCTACTGCCGGGCTTTAGTCTAGCAATCTACAGAATATGCTGCTATAAATGCTCAGTCTCAATGCTGAGTAAATGTGCCCCTTGGAAATGCCTGTATACACACATCCATAAAGCTTACAGGCCCTTGTGCGCTCTGTGTCTCTCCGTCAGCCAACCAGACACTCCCAGAGTGTAAATCTTTTAAGCAGCGAGCCTTGTGCTCCATGTGCATGCCAGCGGCGTTTAAGCCATGCCCCCCATGGACTCGGGCCCGGCCCCCTTAAAAATAAAAAATTTAATAAAAAAGGATCCCTTTCCCACGCTCTGTGTGGATATAGCTGGACCTGTAGTGAGGGTGGATCGGGGGAACCTGCCCTCTGATGGTGGGTGGTCCCCCTCCAAACCCCTACTGATGGCTGACAGCAGGACAAATAGCCTTTGCTGACACTTGAGCTCATCACAGGGGAAGTGTGGAATGCTGGAAGTCAGGTATGTAGCTTTTACAACCTCTAGTGGCAAAACACAGGCAAGGCATTGCATACTCACACCAGAAAGATCAAGTGGAGAAAAAAATAAAATAAATAAATAAATAAAACATACATACACCTATACCCTGTCTTTCCGACTTACCTGATGCCCGCCGCAGGACTGCTGGAAATTATCACAGACCGATCCAGCCTTCACACATCACAGCGGGCCATGTCATGCTGGCTGTATTAACATGACCAAGGTGCCACATCCCAGGGTCCAGCTCTCAAAAGGGAAGCATTGCTGTCAAAAACCTTGTCGTTTCTTGTACGAGGCCAGGGTACCATCGTTTAGCTTTGATCCCATCAGGGATTACTTAGCGGAGCTCTCTTTAGCACTTCATCAGCCAGTTTCCTTTTTGGCTATACCTGTGTCCATTCACCTTAAAAAAGGTGGCCTATAACCCATATAGTTATTAATATAGAGTTCTGTGTCCCGTGATGTATGACAAAGAAATTGATGTCAACATCCATCCTGTTTTCAGCTAGTACACCTTTTTTCTGGTGCTCTCTATCCCATATCTAGTGCAGTGTATCTAGAGCGCCTCCCATAGGCCTCCTTGTGTTTGATAGCTGCCCTAAGGGATTCACAGAAAAAAAAAAAAAAAGAAACACACCCGGAAAAAAAATAAAAATAAAAATAAAACACACTTATCCGAAGTCAGATACACACTACAAAGTTTAAAAAATATATATATAATAATAATAAAAATATATATTTTTACACACTATTTTTACACTCAGGAATTTGACAGTGTTGACAAATTTAAATAAAGGTCTGTTCCTGCACACACAGCAGACATCTTGGCTACTAATCCCCAACAGAATTAGCAATATGTTACATCTCTGTACAGTCAGGGGATGCATGTGTATGTGCATAGAGCACAGGGGGCGTTACCTCTTCCACTGGCTGCGCAGCTCTTCGTTCTCCTCCAGAAGACGGTGGTTGGTCTCCTCCTGCGCCTCCAGGGCGCTCTTCAGCTTGGCCTTCTCCTCCTGCAGCTTCTGGTTGTTGTACTGCAAGTCGGCGACACAGGTGATGAGGTCTGAAGTATCACTGTAGAGACAAAAATGAAAACCTGTCATATTTTATTTATGAAATTATATTTGATTGATTATAAAATAGCCATGTGTGTGGCAGATATACCATTATTGTATAAAAGGAAGCGAGTATAAAGGGAATACATAGGGGTACCGCAAAGCAGGAAAGTTCTGTTTTTTTTTTTCCCCATAAAAAGTATAGATCAATGTGATTAGCCATTTTTAATATGGGCCACTGAGGTCAGAATAACTGCCATTATCTCAGATTGAAAACATGCAGGCTCTAATGACAAGAAACATCCACAAAGCGCCTGAAAACCAGAGATGCTATTGTCTATTTAAACATGCACAAATATAAAACCGTATATATCTATTCACACAACATTAACAAAGATATTGGGATGCCTGCCTTTACACGCACTTTAAATGGCATCCCAGGCTTAGTTCATAGGATTTAACAAGGAGTTGGCCCATCGTTTGCAGCTACAAACAACAGCTTCATCTCTTTTGGGAAGGCTGTCCACAAGGTTTACCTATGGGAACGTTTGATCATTCTTCCAGAAGTACATTTGTGAGGTCAGGCATTGATGTGGACAAGAAGTCCTGGCTCGCAGCCTTCCCTCTAATTCATCCCAAAGGTGTTCTGTTGGGTTGAGGTGAGGACTCTGCAGGCCAGTCAAGTTTCTCCACCCCAAACTCGTTCATCCATGTCTTTATAGACCTTGCTTTGTGCATCGGTGTGCAGTCATGTTGGAACAGGAAGGTGTCACCCCCAAAGTGTTCCCACAAAGTTGGAAGCATGAAAATTGTCCAAAATGTCTTAAGAGTTCATTGGAACTAAGGGGCCAAGCCCAACCCCACACCATAATCCCTGACTCCACCAATGATTTGCACCAGTGCACAAAGCAAGATCCATAAAGACATGTATGAATGAGTTTGAGGTGAAGGAACTTGACTGCCCTGCATAGAGTCCTGAACTCAACCGGACAGTACACCTCAGGGATAGAATTAGTGCTGAGGCTGTGAGCCAGACCTTCTCATCCACATCAGTGCCTGACCTCACAAAAAAGCTTTTGTAAGAATGACCAAACATTCCCATAGACACACTTCTAAACCTTGTGGACAGCTTTCCCAGAAGCGTTGAAGCTGTTACAGCTGCAAAGGGTGGGCCAACTGCTTATTGAACCCTACAGACCAAGACTGGGATGCCATTAAAGTGCATGCGCACCAATACTTTTGAAATTATATACACACACACAAACTTTCTTTGTTCAACGACCATAGGGTGGTGGATTTTCTTTTATACTGCATTTCACCAATCTTTTTGCCATTTTGAAAAACCCAGCAATGACATTTAGTTTGCTGCGTACACTACGAATACAACTGTTGCCAATTATATAATTGGGCTAACTTTACTTTTTTTTATTCATTGAAGTGTATTTTTTCCCACAAAAGTGCGTTTGAAAAGACCACTGGGCAAATACAGTGCGACATAAAATATTGCAGCAATTGACATTTTATTCCCTAGGGTCTCTGCTAAAATATATAATGTTTGGGGGTTCCAAGTAATTTAGCAAAAAAAAATATTGATTTCAACTTAAGAAATAAATGTCAGAAAAAGATTTAGACTTTAAGTGGTTAAACTTCCTGAATTTACACGTTGCAAAAAACTTGGCAGACTGCCTGGATTTGCGCTTTACACACAAGTTTATCCCTTTGACCTAAGAAGGAAGAGTTAGTTACAATGTTTCATGTTAAAAACCTGGCAGAAGGATGTCTTCTTTTGACAGTTGAGTGAGCAGATAAGTCTCTCCACTTGTTATATGACAGAATCGGCAAACTCTGCAATATAGACCGTCAGGGGGGTTGAATCGAGATCACAATTTTTTAATGCTTAATTGTGCAGATCTACTACATATAATTTCTCTAGACCAGCTTTCTGCTAGTGACATTGGTGGGCCATGCCTGAGCAATGTGGTCAGTTGTAATCTCCATGACTGTGACAACACAGGAACATAACATGGTTATCCTACTACAGGAAGTACAAGGAAGGGCCTTCTCAGAAGCATCACTAGCTACTATTTTAATGAAAAGTAAATGCATTGAAAAATATTTTAAGTGACCATTAGCATGTTAAAGATTATGGGAGAGATTTTTTTGATCAAGTTTGACATCTAGTTTACGTCTACTTTAGATGCAATCTTAAAGGAAAATTAGGTGAGAATTTACAAGTGAAAACAAGTCAAGTCCAGCAGCATTAGAAACAATATTCATATTTTTTTTTTAGGTGATGTAGTTTAGGGATGGCCAAGTTTAGGGTTCCGATTAGAACTTGACCTTATCGGAGGAGTGAGTTGTATTAACACTGATCTTCTGTGGTAGCCTGAGAATGTAGTTCACATGTAGAGCTAATTACTGGAAGCTGCTATTGCGGAAGGCCTTTGCATAACAGCACTTACTGTGTGCAACCGAAAGTCTCAAAATGAGGAAGTTTGTGATGTTTTATGAAAATAAGATGCTCAGCAGATAGGGTAGAGATGATAATGAGCTTCTTAGGGGTACCCCCCAAACCATTTTTAAAGGAGGAACATCTACAGTAGGCAAGAGGATTTTTCCTTTACCTAGAGAGGAACTTAATGTTTTTTTGTCTTCTGGATCAGCTGGGTATAGTGTTCTGTTTTATTTATAAATTTTTTCTGTTGGTTGAACTTTATAGACTTGTATCTTTTTTCAACCTATGCAATTCTATATCCATTTGGCAAAGTCCTCTAGAATCTGTTGACATTTGGTAGGTGCAGTCCATTTTAGATTTTTTGCTGTATTCAGCCTTGCCAAAGCGATCCTACACCGATCAACCATAACATTATGACCACTGACAAGTAAAAGTGAATAAAATTATCTTGCGACGATGGCACCTGAAAGTGGGTGGGATATATTAGGCAGCAAGTTTATAAAAAAAAAAAAAAAAAAACTGAAGTTGATAGAAAAATAAAAATGGCCAAGTGTAAGGTTTTGACAAAAGGCAGCTTGTAATAGCTAGATAGATACTTGGGGCAGAGCATTTCCAAAACTGCGACTTGTTGGATATTCCAGTCTGCGGTGGTCAGGACCTACCAAAAGTTGTCCAAGGAAATAAAAAAAATGCAAACTGACAACAAGGTCCTAGGTGGCCAAAGCTCATTGATGCACCTGGGGAGCGAAGGCTGGACTGTGTAGTCTGATCCAATAGAAGCTCTACTATAGCCCAGATTGCTGATAACCTAAAAACTGGTTCTGATAGAAAAGGTGTTAAAACATAAAAGGGCATCATAATTTGTTGCATATGAGGCCACGTAGCCTCAGACCAGCCAGGGTGCCCAAGCTGACCCGTGTCTACAGAAGTGGCTATGGGTATGAGAGCATCATAACTGCATATACACACACACATATATACATATACATATACACACACACACACACACACACACAGCAAATGCACATTTGCAGAAAAGTGCCACACAGCAATACCAGGCTCCTGTAGACTATTCCTCCTGCTGTCTGTGCAGTGGTACAGGTGTCTTTGGACAATGAGTACAGTAATCACTGCACTTCTGTTGCATTGAGAACTACAAGTCCATCTGCTGCAGTGAATCACCGCACAGCTGGCCGATTGCAAAACTGAAAGTTGTTGTGGGGGAGAAGAACCCTTGTCTGGGTCAAAAGGTGTCCACTTGGCACCATGCTACACTGTAAATAAGGGTGTAATATCTTAAAAGTGGACTTAAAAGGTTTTGCTCAATTTCTGGTGTATCACCTGTACTTCCACCATAGCAATAGTAGATTTGTATCTTTTTAAACTTTAAGAGGTCCTGTTAACACACGAATCCTACCCCAAAATAAAATAGGTTTTATTCACGGAGTAGAAAAAAAAAAAAAAAAAAAAACTATAAAGAACAGAGGAAGGAGTTTATAAAAAAATAAAATAAGTCACAATACAGTTGGGAACACTGAAAATGTATGACTGAGATTTGTTTAAAAAGGACCAGTCCACCCAAAAGCGATATAATCAGTTACAGGTGGAGTGTGGTGAGCTGGAGAACGATTTCTAATGGGCACATTGCAGGGATGTTGTGAACCCGTACTGATTGACGTGGCTGGTGTGCAGATCCGGCAATTCAGCACAGGAATGGTGGGAAACCATCATAATGGGCACTGGAGGTGTGAAGACCCAGGAAAGCAGTGAAGAAATAGTTAGAACCCATCAATGTGCACACCAAGAGTACAGACTTAGAAACTCAGTGCGGGAATGGTAGGAATGCCTTATAATGGACACGGCAGATATACAAGCCCAAGAACTCAGTACAATGATGGTAAAAGACCCTCATATTTAGCACACCAGTAATTTTATAGTAACCTACGGCTGTGAACGTTGGACCATAAGGAAGGCTGAACGCCAAAGAATTGATGCTTTTGAACTTTGGTGTTGGAGAAGACTCTTGAAAATCCCTTGGGATGGCAAAAAGATCACACCAGTCAATCCTGAAAAAGATCAACCCTGAACATTCACTGGAAGGACAGATACCAAAGCTGAAACTAAAATACTTTGGCCACCTAATACAAAGAGAGGACTCATTGGAAAAGACCCCGATGTTGTGAAACATGGAAGGAAAAAAAAAAGGAGGAAAGAAAGAAAAAGAAAGCAAGCAAGCAAAACAAAATGGATAGAAAGCTCATCAAAACAATAAACATGAAGTTAAGCAAGCTCGAGGAGGCAGTGGAGGACATAAAAGCCTGGCGTGCTATGGTCAATGAGGTCTCAAAAAGAGTCGGAACCGACTAAACAATAATACAACTTTTAAAAGGGGCTGTTGCAGACAAGTATAAACAAGTTCTTTTGTACACGATTCTACTCAACCATTTTCACGGAAACCTGCAGAGGGCAGAGCTGGAACCAAAAATGCTCATGCATGCAAGTAAGATTTTTTACCAATAGCTCAGCACAGAGTTTCAAGTGATAACGAGGTCCCAAATCTCTAAACCTGAGGGAAGGAAGACTCCATACCTGAACGCATAACAGAGTACGGTTATTCATCACTCTCCATCACCTGACGTCTGCCAAGTGCTCAGAGAAACAAACTCTTCATAGCAACAGAGGGAACTTATCTCACTACATCACGTTTCTGAGAAAGTCAAACAGTTACCACAGCATTGTCAACATCGCAATGGATCGCTCAAGAGAACCTGTCACACTGTACATTTGTCACATGAGTAGAGAGACACACACAAACAAAATCTCACAAAAGTCAGTACACCCCATACATACACACACACACACACACACACACACACACACACAGCAGAAATGACACTTTGTTACAATGTAAAGTAGTGAGTGTACAGCTTGTATAACAGTGTAAATTTGCTATCCCCTCAAAATAACTCAACACAGCCATTCATATCTAAACCACTCGCAACAAAAGCAAGTACACCCCTAAGTGAAAATGTCCAAATTGGGCCCAATTAGTAATTTTCCCTCCCAGTGTCATGTGACTCAGTGTTACAAGGTCTCAAGTATGAATGGGGGAGCAGGTGTGTTAAATTTGGTGTCATCACTCTCACTCTCTCATACTGGCCACTGAAAGTTTAACTTGGGACCTCATGGCAAAGAACTCTTTTTCAGATCCATAAAGTATTGTTGCTCTACATAAAGATGGCCTAGGCTATAAGAAGATTGCCAAGACCCTGAAACTGAGCTGTAGCACGGTGGCCAAGCCCATATAACATTTTCATGATCTCCACAACATGGCATCCACCCTAACACTTAATATTTCCTCGCTAAACTGCAGAGGATTCAACACGCCAGAAAAAAACCACAAATACTACATCACTTCCAAGTGGGAATTATATGTGAAGTGTAGTGCTACATAAAAAATAATGCGTGAACCTGTGCACGCATGAAACTTGTGACAAGAAAAAAAAAGTTCAGATTTCAATTTTCCAATACCTCAAAAAAGTGCACTTCAATATTACTGTGTATTGGTGCTTATTCATATGTGTACAACACTAAATTAAATGACTAATATATTTGAAAAATGGAAAAAAAAAAATTTCACAAATGGATTTTTTTTGTGTTTAAAGTCCCAAATATGGAGTGAGGGTTTTTAAAAGACAATCCAAGAATGATTCTGCCGAACTATCACCCAAGTGCTGATACCACCACCTTGACAGATGTAGGCTTACCGGATGGAGTTGACCCAAATTAAACTTATATTCAAAGGGTCATACATGCTTATCACTCGGGTTATGGAGAACACACTTCCCAGATCCCAAGTTGGTCAGTCTCACTGTGGAGCTTGCCTTCCTCCAACTCCTAGATATACTTGATCTTTTCCACTTAAAAGAGATCTCCGACACCAACCGAAATCCACATAGGGCAACAAAAATATGGCCAAAGTAGCGTAATACCGTTTAAAAGAAAATTTATTAAAAATAGTAACAAACTTACATTTATGTAGTTACTGGAGTTCTCCCAACACGTTTCTTCCATCTGGACATCTACCCCAGATGTCCAAAACCCAGATATTGCTGCTACAGGAAACCCACTTCTGTTCAAACTCCATCCCAACGATACCAGACAAACACTTCACAACTTGGTTCTATAGCACTAACCCCACAGCTAAAACAATGTGAGTTTTGATAGCTTTCCATAACTTTTACCCCCACGGTGCTCGACTCAGACATAGACCCTAAGGGAAGATATTTAATCTTAAAACTTTTATACCAGCAGATGTTTTTTTTACAATTGTCAATGTCTATTTCCCAAACCAGGAGCAACTACACTTCCTTTCCTCCGTGACGGCCCGCCTGAAGACTTTTGGAACTCCGAACATAATTCTGGGAGGAGACCTCAACATTCCCATCATACCAAGGCTGGATTCCTCCACCGGTAAGTCACACATCACACCCGCTACCTTATCCAAAACACACGCCGTCCTAGCGGAACTATCCCTAGTTGACACATGGCTACTTCTGCACCCTACTGGAGAGAGACTACAGGTATTACTCCCCTGCTCACAAATCCTACAGCAGGATAGGTGATATCCCTCTCTCCCAAGCACTCCTAGACCTAGACCCTGGGAACGGGATCGGTCTGAAACGATGATCGGACCATGCGTACACACACACACACGACTCTCGGTAGAATTTCTCAATGCGCACGTCGATCCACTTGGCAATTAAAAAACGACAACTTACTAAACAGATACTGCCTGCACTGCAGCGATATCTAAAGCCATTACAGAATTTACCCAACTACACATTAGAGACGAGACTTCTAGTATGAATAAATGGGAGACGTTGAAATGTGTACTCAGAGGGATATTTATCCAGCATGGCTCAAGATTGAAAAATGCTTGCACAGATGACAAAAAACAAAACAAAACAAAAAAAAACGCTTATTATTTACTCCGATATCTACAATAGAAGCCACACACAAAGCGTACACTAGATCCCAAGACGCTAGTTGAACTATCCAATGCAAGACGTGACCTGTTACAGCTCTTCATGGGACAGAGCACTAACTGCCCACAATAAAAGGCCAACATATCCACTACTCCCAAGCAAATAAATGAGGGAAACATTTAGCCATAGTCATACACCCCAGACAACAGCGACAAAACATCCCCTTTATCATCTCCCCGACA
The DNA here is from genome assembly GCF_037356315.1 of Lithobates pipiens. Lineage (NCBI taxonomy): Eukaryota > Metazoa > Chordata > Amphibia > Anura > Ranidae > Lithobates > Lithobates pipiens. The sequence goes on along the minus strand of NW_027507903.1, from coordinate 477,696,273 downwards.
AAAAAAAAAAAAAAAAAAAAAAAAAAAAAGAAGGACGCACAAAAATTCTGAAATAGTTTCCGAATTTAGGGACTATTGTTACTCGCTTTACAATTTACCACCAAGAAAGACACAGAACACACAGCATACCCAGTCCACCTCAGACTTACACCAATGCATACAAGACACAGCCCTGCCCAAAATACCCTCGGCAGAAATTGACGATCTCAAACAACCCATTGATACTTCAGATTTCCTGGTAGCGATCCAAGGACTCAAGAATGGTAAAAGCCCAGGCCCAGACGGTTATACCCCCCAATTTTACAAAACAGTCGCTCAGTAACTTGCGCCTATAATGGCCCGAGCATTCCAAGAACTAAATGATTCACACCCACTACCCCCACAACTTCTCCAGGCCCAGATAGTTGTATTAATCAAACCAGGAAAAGATCACTCTCACTGCAGCGACTATAGACCCATATCCCTATTAAATGTTGACCTCAAACTATTCTCTAAAATCATTGCCACTCGTCTAGCCCCCCTACCACCATCTCTAGTCCATAGCGATCAAGTAGGTTTTACACCAAATCATACGCCCAACACAATATTCCCACATGCCTGCTAGCGTGCGATGCCGAGAAGGCTTTGATAGAGTAAGCTAGCCCTTCCTACATGCCACTCTACATCAGATAGTTTAGGTCCGAAAATACTAAACAAGATCATGTCCCTCTACGCCAACCCGTCTGCTAAGGTAGCAACTAACGGGGACTCCTCAGAGGCCTTTGAGATCAAAAGCAGCATGAGACAGGGGTGCCCGCTGTCACCCCTACTTTTTTGCGCCAGCGAACATCTAGCCCAAGCCATACGAAGTAATGAAAACACAAAGAGGGGTGCCTCTGGTGTAGATATAAAGCACATACGAAGTAATGACACCATACATGGGATCCCAACTCCCTCAGCCCACCGTAAACTATCAGACGACCTACTTCTTTATATCACCCATCCACAAACTAGCATCCCTGCCTTGCTACATGAGCTTGATCGCTTCGGGGCGCACAGCAACTTTAAACTTAACATTACGAAAACCGAAGCTTTAAACATATCATTAAACCCAACTACAGAGTCCCTACTTTGGAGACAATTCTCATTCAAATGGCAATCACGATCGATCAAATATTTAAGGACAGAGATACCAAGAAATTTACATGATACATACACCCTAAATTACAGCCCTTTGCTGACAAAAATCTGGCCTTCTCTGGAATCCTGGCACCACCTAAACTCTTAGTGGGGACGAATGAATGTCCTCAAAATGGACATTCTCCTTAAATTACTATATTTCAGACATTACCCATCCTTCTCCCTAAAGCTTTCTTTCCTTTCTCACACTTTGCTCCCTGGCGATCAAGTTTGTCTGACAACACCACCCCTTAAGACTTAAACCAGGGCTCGACAAATTTGCTTACAAATCTAGGAGCCAGCTGAAAAAGTTAGGAACCAGTTATTTAAATCCTCTGCCCAGCGCCCAGAACGGCATGTCTGGGGCATCGGACAATAAGAATTGCTCATGCCTGATGCCAAGAGAAAAAAAAGACAATAACACCCCATCAACTTTTGTTTTGTTATAAGATTTTGCAAATAATTTTTTTTTCTCCTACCACTGATGTGCTTTGATAGGCTGCACTAATGGGCGGCATTGAGGTTGGAACTGATGGGCACTGATGGGCACCACTAATGGGAACTGTCAGGTGGCACCGAGGGGCAGCATTGGCAGGCCGCACTAACTGGCAGGCCGCACTAACTGGCAGGCCGCACTAACTGGCAGGCCGCACTAACTGGCAGATGGTGCTAGCAGGTGGCAATGGGTGGCACAGATTGGCAAGTGGCACTGGCAGATGGCACTAACTGGCAAGCGGCACCGATTGGCAATGGCAGGTAGCACTGCTAGGCACTTGCAGCTGGCACTAACTGGCAGGTGGCACTAAGTTGCATTGGCAGGTGGCAATGGTTGGCACGTGGCACTGACAGATGGCACTGGCAGGTGGCACTAACTGGCAGGTGGCAATGGTTGGCAATGATTGGCAAGTGGCACTAACAGGTGCCACTAACTGGCATTGGCAGGTGGCACTGGATTGCACTGACATGTGGCACTGTCATTGGTAGGTGGCACTGGCAGGTGGCAATGGTTGGCACGTGGCACTGGCAGGTGGCATTGGCAGGTGGCACTAACTGGCATTGGCAGGTGGCACTAACTGGCATTGGCAGGTGGCACTAACTGGCATTGGCAGGTGGCAATGGCAGATGGCAATGGTTGGCAAGTGGCACTAACTGGCATTGGCAGGCGGCACTGGATTGCACTGGCATTGGCAGGTGGCACTGGCAGGTGGCAATAGTTGGCACGTGGCACTGAGATGGCATTGGCAGGTGGCACCAACTGGCAGATGGCATTTGATTGCATGTGGCACGGGTTGGCACGTGGCACTGTCATTGGCAGGTGGCACTAACAGGTTTCACAGCTGATAGTGTAACTGTGAAACTGAATGCTCCCTGCAGTGCTGCACTGTGAAACTGTATGGAGAGAGAGGAGCCAACACAGTCAGCGTGATGTCTGAGGTGGGCGGGACCCGGCAGCTATCGAGCCAATGATTTGGCTGCTTAAGAAAGTGGAGGGGCCACATACACGTATTGCCCCCCCCCCCAGATCCCATCCCATTGGCTGGTGTTGGAAAGCTGGGTCCCGCCCACCCCGACATTCAGCTTCAATTTTGACAGCTCCTCTCTACACACAGTTTCACACACTGCGGCGCTGTTCTGCCAACAGTGTGTGGAGAAGGGAGGAGGATGTCAGCGGCTGCTGAGCTGCTCTCTTCCTGCTCCATCCCGACTACCAGACAGTGCTCTGTGTCTGGAGGCACCAGACACAGACTAACAGGAGGCACCTGTCCGTGACAAAAACCCAGGCGCCAGGGGACTATTTCTAGTCGCAATTGCGACCTGGCACCTGGGATTTGTCAAGCCCTGACTTAAACACAAGATACTACCGTATGCACTATCACACATCAGCAATAATTTCAAGACTCGAGTGGTTTACACGACCTTTATCCAAACCATCTACAATTTTTGAGCAAGACATGACAAAAAGTTGATCTCAGAGCCCTCCTGTGGGGATACTACGGCAAATTCCATTTGATGGATGGAATACCCCCCCCCCCGACAACGGCGGCACTAACAGCATTGCACAGTAAACTTATTACCTTTGCACTTTCCACAGATCCTAGCCCGCTGTCCTTATTCGACACCAGCTTTGCAAGGTGCTCCATCTATCAGGACAGGTCCATAGGCCACTCACAACATTTGAGGATATGTGCTGTTTCTCTCAGACCCCCAAACACCCTCTGTCTCCAATTTACAAAGACATACAGTCTCACACATATGACTCACTACCTAACTTCACGCAAAAATGGTCCAAGGACCTAGGTATGGAGATATCTCCTGAACAATGGAACATACTCACACACAAATCTTCCATATCCGGGTTCTCGCAAGAAAAAAAAACAAAAAACAAAAAAAAACAAACACACTACAAACTTATCACGGTGGTACAGGGATCCAGTCACGGTGAGCAAGATGTACCCGGGAACTTCAGACAATTGCTGGCGCTGTCACGGAGGAAAGGGCTCCTATATTCATGTGTGGTGGGACTGCGACCGAGTTCGCCCCTTTTGGGACAAGGTATTTAATATTTATAATGACTTATCTAAGGTATACCTAGTGCCCTCACCAAAAGCAGCACTATTATCCATTCTACCAGGACCACATAGCTCTCACAAGAAAAACCTCCCTAGATTTTTCTTGTCCACAGCTCAGCATGTCAAATCACAGTTCTGGAAGAGAGACACTATCTCTACCCCCCCCCCCCCCCCCCAATCAGTAGATGGATAGAGAGACTCTTAACACCATGCTCATGGAAGAGCTACAGGCAAAACAAGGGGATACATGGGATAAATACACACAATTATGGTACCTTTGGCTCCACCACTCTTCATCAGACTCCCTCCTCCGCCACACAAGGGGTGGACCCCACATAACAATGGAAAGAGATATCAAAATCTCTTTTGTTGAGAGTTTATAACTCTTATAGCTGATGGCATTTACAACTAACTTGTCACTAAAAACTCATTGCTGAGAGTCCCCCCCCCCTTCCCACCCATTCCTCCCGATCCCTCTTCCTCCTTACCTCCATGTTTTCCCCTATACCTCCCTCCTTTAGACAGTTTGTTGATAGAGCTGTATTCCCAAGCAGTGTCCGTAGATAGATGACACTGCATGGCCGAGTTTTATGTTTGGTTATATGAAGAATTGCTTTCAATAAACATATAAATGCATGTTCTAACTAAAGACGGTATGTTATGACTGTCTCCCCCCTCCCTTTCACCACCCCCCTTTTTTTTTCTTTATTCCTCTTACCTTGATTGTGTTACATTTTACCTTGGAAAATGAATAAAAATATATTCAACATTAAATCTCTGAGGAATGTTTCCAACACCTTGTTGAATCCATGTCACAAGGAATTAAGGCAGTTCTGAAGGCAAAAGGGGGGTCCAACCTGGTACTAGCAAAGTGTACCTAATAAAAGTGGCCGGTGAGTATAATGTATATATATATATATATATATATATATATATATATATATATATATATATATATATATATATATATATATATATATATATACACACACACATATATACACATACATACATTTCTCTAGCGACACCAGCTGTATGCCTAGAGATATAAATACTAACAGAGCCATTCATTTCTGGTGTCCACCAATTAGGCTGACCTACCTAGGGTTGGTTTATCTGCACAATCTGGTTCATTTACCTGTAATGAAGTTTCTCATGTAAATAAATCCTTACAGAACATATTTATATTTCAAAGAAGCGTAGGAAACTTCAAAACAGTTCTCATTAACTGACATTACTGCATGTGATCCTGGCTTGGAGGGTTAGGTCTAAAACACATTTTACAGGTATCCTAAACCAAACAAACAATGCTGCTTTATAGGAAGCAATAATTTCACTTACAGATCCCGAGAGATGTCACCACCAAATGCCTCCAGACTGCCGGATGTGATATTCATGGTGGTCCCAGAGATCCTGCGAACTGCATGACACAGAGACCAACTTAGAACTATAAAATAAAAGTTAATATGCAGACTCTTAAAGAGGAAGTAAAAAGGCAAAAAATGTTTTTTTTTTGTTTTGTTTTAAAAAAACGCACCCTGTAAGGCAAAGGCATAATAAGCTAGTATGCATAGCATACTAGCTCATTATGAATAACTTACCTGAGAACGAAGCCCCTGAATCGGTCCTCCGTCTTCCTCTTCGCCGCTGTCACGTATCCCGGAGCGACTTCCAGGTCTCGCGGCTCCGGCACTGTGATTCGCCGGAGCCGCAATGACGTCACTCCCGCGCATGCGCACAGGAGCCGACACTGGCGGCATATCGCCACAATCTGCGGCCTGCCCAGTGCGCCTGCGCGCCGCTGTCTTCGGGTAAATATCTCCTAAGCCATATAGGTTTAGGAGATATTTCTTGGACCTACAGGTAAGCCTTAATCTAGGCTTACCTGTAGGTCAAAGTTGGTTGTAAGGGTCCTTTCACACGGGGCGGATCAGTTCTGATCCGCCCCGTGGATGTCCGTTTGCTCAGCGGGGATCACTCCGCCGATCCCCGCTGAGCAGGGAGATGACAGGTCCGTCTCTGCACACTGCGCAGGGACGGACCTGTCACAGCGCCGCTCTCCCCTATGGGAGATCGGATGACGACGGACCGCAGTGCCCGTCGTCATCCGATCCGATCCGCAGACGGATGCAAAAATAGCTTTTTCCTCCGTTACACTTTTTCGGATCGGAGCGGGTCGGATGTCAGCGGACATGTCGCGGCTGACATCCGACGCTCCATAGACCTCTATGGAGCACCCGTTCAGGTCCGCCTGAAAAACTGACAGGCGGGCCTGAACGGAACGTCAGTGTGAAAGAGGCCTAAGGGTTTACAAAAAGAAAATACAGAGAGGGAGGACTCTACACCTTGCTCGAACTCTTTCCTGAATCACTCTGTGCTGCTGGATGACTCTGCTCTTTCCTCTAACCATCTAAATCTAAACAAATGTAAGGATTTAAAAATCTCATAAACCTATATTTTATTCACAATAGAAAACATTAAAAGTTTAAACTGAGAAACTTTTTTGTTTTAATTAAAAAAGGTAAGGTAGTTTAGCGATTTTGAAATTGATCACAGTAACAAGTCTCAAAATAACTTGAGAGACAGGGCCATGTTTGCCATGGTGTGGGAATCCCCTCTTTTATCAACTGTCTGAAAATGTTTTGGAACTGAGGAGACCATTTGCTGGAGTTGTGGAAGGGAAATGTTTACTTATTTGCAAAAAAAGTTCAGTTTCTTCTTCAATGACAGGCAGTGATATGGCTGCACTGACGGGCCCTGATAAGGCAGCACTGATGAGGTGGCACCGATGGGTGGCATTGCTGGGCATCACTGATTTTGTTACACGATGGTGCCAGTCAGTGCCCACCTGTCATTTGCACATGTGGATGGCCACGGGATACATACCTGGGGCCATCCACATGTTGAACAAACAATCAGCGCAGACCCCTCGTCAGGAGAGGCGCCGATCAATGGCGTTTCGTGATCAGCCATGATTGGACACGGCTGATCACATGGTAAAGAGCCTCACCGCAACAACGATCGCCGCGATGCGTGCCCCCACAGGCACGTGGTGGCTGTTATTCTGAAGGATGTCATGACGCCCAGTCAGGATAAAAAAAAAAAAAAAAAAAACACTTCCAGGACATCAATCTGCTATTGACCGGGGGGGGGAAGTGGTTAAGCACTTGGACTCATACTAGGAAGTCATGCTGTTGTCATAGATGCAATATGCACTTTAGCATTGTTGCGCTGAAATATGCAAGGCCTTCCCTGAAAAAGACTGGATGGGAGCATTTGTTGCTCTATAACCTGGATGTATCTTTCAGCATTGATGGCGCCTTTCCAGATGTGCAAGTTGTCCAATCCATTTGCACGAATGTACCCCCATACCATCAGAGATGCAGGCTTTTGAACGGAGCACTGATGAGCTGAAAAGGTCACACTCTTTAGTCTGGAGGATGCAGTGCCCATGGTTGCCAAAAAGAATGTCAAATTTTGATTCGTTTGACCACAGGACAGTTTTCCCACTTTGCGACAAACCATTTTAAATGAGCTTTGGCAAACAGAAGATGGGGCTATTTCTTAACCTCCCTGGTGGTATGATTATTTCAAATTTATGACACTCAAAGCAGTACGATGTTTTGCATGGGAATTTGGAGTTTTATATTGTAGGCCTGTAATTCTTAAACATATAAAGCAAGAGTCTAGTAGACATCCCTGGTATGATAAAGTTTGAAACACGAAATCATAAAACTATAAATATAATAAAAACTATTCAATGATGTAATCAAATCAATTACTTTGCCAGCTTTTAGTTGCCCTGTCCCAACTTTGAGATGTGTTGCTGCCATCAATTTCAAAATTACCTTATTTTTTTCTTAAAATGTTTAAAATATTTGAGGTTTTCTATTGGGAATAAAATATGGGTTTGAGATTTGAAAATCTTTGCATTTTATGTAGATTTTACACAGGGTCACAACTTTTTTGAAATTGGGGTTCTACTCTGTTCCTTCTAAAAGGCAGCCAATACATTTGTCATACAGTGCCTTGAAAAAGTATTCATAGCCCTTGAAATTTTCCACATTTTGACACGTTACAACCAAAAACATAAATGTATTTTATGTAATAGAACACAAAGTGGCACACAATTGTGAAGCGTAAGGAAAACGATAAATGGTTTTAAATTTTTTTTACAAATGAATATGTGAAAAGTGTGGTGTGCATTTGTATTTTCTTCTTGCCACTCTTCCATAAAGACCAGATTTGTGGAGTACAGGACTAATAGTTGTCCTATGGACAGATTCTCCCACCCGAGCTGTGGATCTCTGCAGTTCCTCCAGAGTTGCCATGGGCCTCTTGGCTGCATCTATGATTAATGCCCTTTGCCCAGCCTGTCAGTTTAGGTGGACGGCGATGTCTTGGTAGGTGTGCAGTTGCGCCATAGTCTTTCCATTTTCGGATGATGGATTGAACAGTGCCCCATAAGAGGTTTATAGCTTGGGATATTATTTTTATTTTTTATTTTTTTTATAACACAACACTGCTTTAAAACTTCTCCACAACTTTATCCCTGACCTGTCTAGTGTTTCCTTGGCCTTCATGATGCTGTTTATTCACTAGGGTTCTCCAACAAACCTCTAAGGACTTCATAGAACTGCTGTATTTATACCGAGATTAAATTACACACAGGTGGACTATTTACTAGGTGACTTCTGAAGGGGATTGGTTTCACTAAATTTTAGACAGGGGTATGAATATTAAAGAGATAGATATATATATATTTTCTCTTTAATATTCACCCCCTTTTACTCTGATACCCCTGTCTAAAGTTACACTTGGTGTTGGTCTATCACACAAAATTCCAATAAAATACATTTAAGTTTTTAGTCGTAACATGACAAAATGTGGAAAATGTCAAGGGGTTTGAATACTTTTTTTTCAAGGCACTGTATTACACATTCAAGGAGGATGTGAGAATCCCCCCACTGAGCTATTTTATTCAGACAGCTGGGAGACTTCTCTGCCTTCAGAATACCCTGATCAGTGCTTCAGTCTATAGCCTGCGGCACCGATCAAGTGGGGAAACTCCAACAGGCAGTTATACAGAAGTCGATCAATAGACTTTTGTATAGCCACAGTGCCCATACACAGCAGGGATCAGCTAAATCAATTGACTTCCGTACAACTGCCCTGTCAGGTTTCCCCTGCTCGATCAATGCCACAGGCTATAGGCTGCAGTGCTGATCAGTGTATTTTTACAGCAGGGAAGTCTCCCCACTTTCAGTCCACGTATGGTCAGTTTAGCTCTCCTCTCCTGAAATACTCTGCACTCTGAAACTCTGCTCTGCCGCTATCTAGCTCTCTTCTCCTGAGCTCTATGAATGCTGGGGATTGTAGTTCTATAACAAACATCTCCCCAGTATCTAACAGATGAGGTCTGAAATATGAGTTAAGAATGTTTTTTTTCCTTCTGGTCCTCACCTGCCAGTATACTGTCCCGCAGTTTAATCATGGAGTCCTCAGTGATGATGGCAGAGTCCTTGGTCTTATTTTCAGTGCTGGAAGACACACAGAACATCAGCATTCACATCCCTTGATTACACTGCCTCCCTTCCTTTCAAACTATCTCAATTGACCAGGTTTAGGGTGACATGTGCCTTCTATAAGGCTTGCATAACTAAACTGAATTAAAAATTCTAAGAATAGATTTCTCCTTAGTTATTTTGTATCCAAATACAAAGAGTATAATCAAAGAACGTCAGCACCATACAGGAATCGATCGGCTCTTACGCATTGTTGCGGCAGTCATCCACCCATTCCTTCATAATGGCATGGTAGGTGTCCAGGTCCATCGATATGTCCCTCTTCTCTGGATCCAGCATGTTGCACAGTTCACTGAGTCCACTGTCCTCCGAGCCGCGGCTGGTTGTATGACGCAGGTAATCCACGATTTTCGACACTGCCACCTTACCTGAGTCCCAAAATGAGCCATAATATAAGTGGGTGTTAACTGCCAATACAATGAAGAAACACTAGAATGACGTACAATTTTCACATTCTGATCGTAGGAATAAAGGACCTGACCACCGATTTGTGTCACTGGCCCATCCCTGACTATTGTGGCAACCGTGCTACTGCTCGGCCTTCCCTCGCCTGCATCCGTGGCACTAACCAGCCTCCAATCTGCATTCCAGATAACAAGTAACCAATCTGGCATTTCCCACCCTCTCTCACCTGTTAGATCTCCCAAGCACCCATTTGAGACCCTGTACACAATCATAGGGCAAAGTTAGAATTCTGTAACTTTGGAAGAATGGTTTCAAGATAGATTTGACAGGGATGGGGAATCCTTAATGGTTTGGGCCTCATCATACATAATCCTCACCTCTGCGTTCAGTGTCGCAAGCATGGAAAATGCTGTCCAGCAGGTCCTCCTCACAGATGAGACTGACTTCAGATGCCAACTCAGGTTTGTGTTCTATGGTACGCTTCAAACCTGTAAAAGATAAATCGATATGCTGAAGGAATAGTTATAGAGTCAGAGCAGCAGAGGGTAGAGGTTATATCCAATTATGGGGGTCTAAGCAATATGACAAAAGACCCCTTACTGTGCCCGCTCTGCGTATAGGAGTTTTACCTGCACTCTCACTCATTGACAACCTCTTCACAACTGGAGACTTCAATGTAAAATTTTCAGATTTCTGGTCAAAGTAAAAACTTGAGACGGAGGGCAAGATCCGGTCTTCATAGATAACAGAGCTTGGATTGGTGGACTGGTGGAATTTAAAGTGGGTCTCTCTGGGAAAGACAACTGGTGTGGAGCAGCTCTGGGAGCCACAGGTTGGCCAGACTTTCCTAGTCTTCTCTTTGGAGGTCACACTAGCAGAGTAAAGCATACTGCTCAGTGGGGAGTCATAGTCCAGTACTTGCAGCATCGGAGACTGGACCTGGATCCGTGGGGAGAAGGCAACCAGTGTGCTGGGGCTCCCTGGGTCTTTGCTGGCGCTTTTCATGGCACGATTCTTCAGAACCTCCTCCAAGTCTTTCTTTGTGCTGGACTGGGGACTGTCAAAGTTTCGAGACTGAAATTTGGGGATCTGCAGGTGTGGGTTGGATTCCTGGTCCCGCATCTCAATAGTTTTGATCTTGCGGCGTATACTGTCTACAGGGTTGTGCCTCTTGGTTGCCGATCCCGATTCTGCCATTTTTAGCTGTAGAAAATAAATAAATAGGATTTTTTGTACTCGCTGTAAAATCCTTTTCTCTGTAATTCACCGACTGACACAGCTCCTCTCTTAGCCATTGGGTTGTTACGCCACCTTTAGGAGAGGACTAGGCATAACATGTTATGAAAAACACAGAACTTTTAGTTCCGCCAAAGGGGCGGTCCCTTAGGTAAAACCCCCCCCCCAGCCTGCCATGCAGCCTCAGTACATCAACAAGCAGTATAGCGTAAAGAAAAATAGGAGTGGCGGGTGCTGTGTCAGTCGGTGAATTACACAGAAAATGATTTTACGGTGAGTACAAAAAATAAAAATAAATAAATAAATAAAAAAAAATAAAAAAAAATTTTCTCTCTTATATTCGCCGACTGACACAGCTTCTCTCTTAGCCATTGGGACGTCCCCAAGCAGTGCCAAAACGAGGGGTGGGAAAACAGCATAAAAACTTCATCCACCATGGCATGTGGAAACTAATAAAAACCTTACCAACAAAAAGCAACAGTGTGTGGAATAACCACAACAAAAAAAACAGGGTGCTCCCCAACAGAGAGATTCTACCCTCAAACCGCACCAAAACTGTGGTAACAAATGCAACAGTGCAATGACTTAAAAAGGTACTGCGTTTTTAACAAAAAATAAATAAAAAAAATAATTACACCCTCAGAGCCCAAACCCCATCCAGGGCTTAGGACACAGAGATGGTAACAACGTCTTCATTGATGTGAAACGCTGAAACCACCTTTGACAGGGAAGAAGGTTGCGGACGCAACACCGCCTTAGCCTTGTGGATAACCAGGTAGGGCGACTTGCAGGACAAGGCCGCCAGTTCCGAAAAACCCCCCTGACCACTAGAAAGACCACTTTCTGGGAAAAGGTCAGAGGGATCTCTCATTTTCAAATGGCAGTTTTTGCAGCGCCGATAACACCAGGTTAAGATCCCACGGGGGTAACTGTGGACGCACTGGTGGAACTACATGTCGCCCCCTTGAACAAAAGTGCTCACTAGAGAATGAGACGCCAGGGGTTGCTGAAAAAATAAATAAAAAAAATAAATAAAAAAAGACAGCCAAAGTTTATATTTGTCCTCCGATGGTGCTCAAAGCCCACTTCTGGTCTACTCCTTGCTGAAGAAACAGCAGGACCCTGGATATAGAAAAGGAGTGCGGATGCCATCCTTTCTCCTCACACATGGAGATAGTTGGGACCACCGAGTCTGAAAGTCCCCGGTTCCTCAACACCTGGTTCTCAATAGCCATGCCGTTAAAACCAGTGATGGTAAAGCAGGATGGAGAATCGGACCTTGAGACAGAAGGTCTACTCGTAACAGCAGTCGCCAAGGAGTGTCTGCCACAAGGCACACTAGGTCTGCGTACCAGGGACGCTGAGGCCAATCTGGGGCAATCAGTATTAATGGGATCCCCTCGGCCTCCACTCTGCGAAGCAGACATGGTAACAGTTTCAGTGGGGGAAAGGCATAAATCAGCTGGTACTGATCCCACGGAGCCACCAGCACGTCTGACACGTTTGCCCACGGATCTCTTGTCCTGGACACAAATCTACACACCTTCCGATTGAGATGGGAGGCCAGAAGATCCACGTCTGGTGTGCCCCACCGCAGGCACAGTAGCCTGAACACCTCCGGATGCAACGCCCATTCTCCTGGGTCCAGCAGCTGACGACTTATATAGCCCGCCTGCCAGTTCTCCACTCAGGGCTGGTACATGTTGCTCTACCCACCGAAGTATGTGCTTGACCCCCTGTGCGGCAGCCGAGCTTCTTGTTCCTCCTTGGTGATTGACGTATGCCACAGCCGTGGCGTTGTCTGATTGGATCCTGATCAGACACCCCTGCAGTCTTAACGACCAAGTGGAGAGGCATAGCCTGATCGCTCTCAGTTCGAGCCCTGATAGGCTGGCGTCCGTTGTAATCACTGCCGATTTCAGAGGTAGGAACGACTTCCCAGACTGAAGTGCCGGGGACCTCAGCCACCAGAGCAAGGAATCCCTGACTAACTGGCTAATCTAAATCCGCCGATCCAGGGACAACAGAGATTTATCCCATTTTGTCAAAATTTCCTTCTGCAGGACTCCGGTGTGGAACTGGGCATACGGTACTGCCTCGAAGGAGGCCACCATGAGTTCCAAGGCTCGCAGGCAGAAGCGTAGCGATGACCACTTGTGGTTCATCAGCAGTTACCTCGCGGCTCTGAGAGTCTGCAGCTTGTCTGAAGGGAGAAACGTTCCGGCTTCCATGGAGTCCAACAGTAAGCCTAGGTACTCCAAATGCTGAGTCGGTACGATCACCGACTTCTTTAGGTTCAACAGCCACCCAAATTCCTGCAGGGTGATTGCCCCATCCTCCTCTAACCCTGAGGTGAAAGATGCTCTCAGGAGGAGATCGTCTAGGTATCCCATGATCGCGATCCTGCGTTGCCGTAGCAACACCAAAGCAGGAGCCAATACCTTGGTAAAGACTCGGGGGGCTGATGCCAAACCAAAAAGGGAGAGCTGCAAACTGGTAGTGGGCTTCCCCGACTGCGAATCGCAGAAGCTTCTGATGCCGGAGGCATATGGGTATGTGCAGGTACGCATCCTGGATGTCTAAGGACACCAGGGAGTCCCCTTGATGGAGTGCAGCGACTACTGAACTAACTGATTCCATTCTGAACCTCTGTACTTTCACAAAGTAATTGAGGCCTTTTAGATCCAAGATTGGATGTACCCCTTCCATCTTGGGAACTACAAACAGGTTTGAGTAGAACCCCTGGAAACGTTCTGAGTCCGGAACAAGTACTATCACCCCACGACTCAGCAGGTCCCTCACCGCCCCCAAAAGGGCCTCCCGGCAAGCCGGGAGTACAGGTATGCTGGAGAGAAAGAATCCATTTTGCGGCCAAGAGAGGAACTCTATTTTGTAGCCTGAGGAAATCAGATCGCAGACCCATTGGTCAGATAGCCGAGAGGTTCATCCCGGGCTGCAAACTCCCGAAGGCTACCCCCCACACCCGAATTGCAGGTGGGGGCAAACCTTCATGCGGTAGCACTTTTGCTCGCAGGCTTGTGGTTCCAGGGACGCTTTGGCCCTTCAGTGGTCCTCCTGTCTTGGTCAAAGCTCCAGGCAGACGAAAAAGCCGTTTGTGAGCAGAAAGAGGGCCCTTGCCTACGGTTTGGCTCCTTAACCTTCCTGGCCTGTGGGAGTATAGTACTCTTACCACCTGTGGCATTTTTAATAATGTCATCCAAGGAGGCTCCAAAAAAAAAAAAATGGTCACCAAGGAAGGGAAGATCCGTCAGGGCTTTCTTGGATGCCTGGTCAGCAGACCAGCATTTTAACCAAATCAGGCCCCTCAGCACCACTGCTGACACTGTAGCCCTGGATAACAGAGGGAGAGTATCCAGGGTACGTCAAACATACTTCAGGTCTTGCACTAGTTGGTCTGCTAGTTCCACGCAGACAGGAGAAGCCTGTTCTCCCCATTCGCGGTGCAACAGTTTTGCCCACTCAGTGTCTGCGACACAAGTGTGGATACCAGTACTGGTCGAATAGTTGACCCCATTCCTTGTAAATTAATTTATCAAAATAAGTCAGATACGGGAACACCTTAGGTGAACGTGCTGGCTTACAGGACGCAAAAGGGACCGCTACATCAGCAGAGGGATCTGCTGGCTCCTGAATCTTCAGGGTATCACACACAGCTGTGATAAGTGCTCCAACAAGCGCTGTCGCGCATGGACCCAGACGGGGACTCATCCTCACTGTCCTGGTCAGCGTCATCTGATAAAAAGAACAGAACAGGGGTCACCAGCCTCAGCAGGGTCCGAGTATGCATCAGAGCTCTCCCCAGAGGACGGGGGGTGCGTTTTAGCACCTTTTCACCCACGCACCGCCTCCATCTTGGCAATGCTCCCAGGTGCATAGGAGATCACAATGTCACCCAGAGCTGCTGCTTATGGTGCTGAAACTGATCCACAACTAGGGATGAGCTTCGTGTTTGAGTCGAACATACGCTCGACTCGAACATTGGCTGTTCGCGCCAAATTCGTGTGGCGCTCACGGCCCACAATGCACTGTGATGGCGCAGTGCATTGCTGCCTCATGTTGGCCAAGCATGCACTGTGACCCCGCGTGCTTGGCCAATCACAGCGCCGGCAGCAAGGAGAGCCATGATTGGCCACAGGCAGGATGCCTGAGGCCAATCATAGCTCAGGCTGTGTAGTACACGCCCCACACTATATAAGGCCGCCAGCGCGGCGGCCTTGTGTAGTGTGTTGGCGTCTGTAGCAGTTAGTGGGTGTTCTGTGTACCTTCAACAGTATACACCGATCGTTATTGGCCGATTTTTCTTGCTCTTCTGTAGTGGTTGTTGTCTGCGTGCCCTGACCGCAGTATACACCGCTATATTCACCTATATAGCTAGCGATATATCCATCTTTTATAATAGAGCTTGCAGTCAGTGTTAGGAGGTTGTGCGTGCTCTGAACCCAGTATACACCGCTATATCCACCTATATAGCCAACTATCTTGCTCGTTTTAAATAGAGCTTTCAGTCAGTGTTAGGAGATTGTGCGTGCTGTCTGCGTGCTCTGAAAAAGACGGACTGCAAAACAAATTATACAGGGGTGATAACCCTTCCCTATGGTTTTCCAAAAAGCTTAATAGTTTTTTTGACTGGAGCTACACTTTAAAAATGTACCAGTTGAAAATTACAAACAGATTCAACTTAACACAACAAACCTACACAGTCCCTGTCTCGTTTGCACCGCCTGTATTCTGCTGTTCTGAGTATATAGGGCCTGGGGGCCACACGTATTTCCTTTTTTTTTTTATATGGGTACGGGGTTCCCCTTAATATGCGTACAAGACCCAAAAGGGGCTGGTAATGGGCAGGGAGGGCTACCCATGACGACATTTTTCTCAATGATTTTCAACCATATTGCAGGAACCAGATATAACATTAAAACCGCAAGCAGTTTTAAATGACATTATATCTGTTAAATGTCATTTTGTGCAGGGACTGTTCTAAACACGGGAAACACGTGGCACTTCACAGGCATACTATAGACACCCCCCAGGCACGATATTTAAAGGAATATTTCACTTTTTTTTTTCACTTTAATTGTCATTAAAATCAGTGCTCCCGCCAAAACGGCCATTTTTAAAACTTTTTTTTGCATTGACCCATGTCTCCTGGGGCAGGAGCCAGGTCCCCAAACCCTTTTTAGGACAGTATCTTGCATATTAGCCGTTAAAATTAGCACTTTTAATTTCGAACGTTCGAGTCCTATAGACTTCAATGGGGTTCTAACGTTCGTACGAATTTGGGGTCCGTTCGAAAGTTCTGGTGCGAACCGAACCGGGGGGTGTTCGGCTCATCCCTATCCACAACCTGTTCAGGCTCCAAGAAAATGGCCACCAAGTGTCCAGTATAAAAGGACATAAACACAGGGAAAATGGCCGCCAAGCTACAGGAGAGCATGCTGCTCCTTGCCCTCACCTAAGATGGCCGCCAGACAGTGACAGAGAAATGGCGGTGAACAGCTCTGCAGCGATTGACAAACACAGCCACCAGACACCCCCCAGGGAAAGAAACACACATCAGGGCATCACAGACCCACTCTCCGATCAGTAGGGGGTGGCTGTTGGCTGGGCCCACTGACACAGACATCAGAAGCCCGGGCACATGTGTTTCCCCCGGAGCATTAACACTCACCTAACACCTCTGGAGCTGAGGTATGTCGTGGCCAACCCAGCGCGTAGCTCTGGTGTGCACACGCTCGCTGGTCATACTACAAGTATAAGGGTACCCAGCCTGTCACCCAGCCAGCTGTTGATAGCAGATCACAGGATCTTTGGTCTTGCGCAAAAAGCAAAGCTTCTGCAGAAGAAAAAAAAAAAAAAAAAACACACATGGACCGATGGGCCCGCAGGGTTCCTAGGTCCTTCTTCGCTAGGCAAAATAAAACCGAGGCTGCATGGCAAGCTGGGGGGGTTGTTACCTAAGCGACCACCTCTTGGGCGGAACTAAAAGTTCTGTGTTTTTCATAACATGTTATGCCTAGTCCTCTCCTAAAGGTGGCTTAACAACCCAATGGCTAAGAGAGGAGCTGTGTCAGTCGGTGAATATAAGAGAAAGAATATTTAACATATCAATAAATCTGTACCGTGATAACCATTATTATAGGTTACAAGTAATGTCTAGTAACTATGACAAGTGTCATGATTGAGTGAAAACCACGAGCTTCCATTTTCCTAAAATTCAGTCAGATCAGATGAAATCTGTAAAGTTTTGCCATTATGGATGAATGCACAGACATTTTTAAAGCTTGTAATAGTGTAGCGGATGATATTTTGGACAAAATGTCATATGCGTGTACATTTAGTTTTTGCCTCAGAACAGTCGGGGTTCTGAGGATTAATTACATAGGTTAGCCTTAACATCAGCCTGGCCAGGTTGTGTTTGGAAGTTCTGCCTGGTCATGTGTATGGTGAGGTGCACATGACATGCTAGAACCAGGCCTGGTTGGATGTTTGAGTATCAACCTTCTCGGAACCAATCAGTGGGAGTGCCAGGCCCGCTGAGGAGTCTGGGAAGGGGTATTTATGAGGTGTGGGTCACGTGTTCAGCGAGAGGAGTTCGTGAGACCCATGTGATCCATTCTGGTTCCAGGGTATCCCCGTGAGGGGGTCGGGTTACACAGGGTGTTTGGTATCCTGCAACATGTTCCTGTTGGGGTAGGACTCCATCTGTTCCCGAGTCTCGGACCTGGCTGGTCCGAGGTGCAGTAACTGAGGGAGGATTCAAGGTGTCCGGGGGTGCTCTCGGCTTGGAAGGGCACCGCAGCTTGTGGAAGTGACCGGGGGTGGACTCTTCGGAGGAGGGCCGGCAAGTGGCATGGTTACGGAGTTGGGAAGGACATTGACGAATTCACGCTTTTCCAGTACCATTGAGGAGACGGGAAACGTTCCAGGTACTGAGGAAAAGGTTCCTGTTCACCTTTAGTTACAACTTTTCTACGTTCACGGGACTGTTTCAAGTTTTGAGTCAACGTGCTGATTGCCATGATCTCTGGCTAGAGATCTGTTCAGCCTTGAAGTACCCAGCTGCGAGTGGCTACTCTCTGGCTGGAATTAGAGACTTTGCTAGACCTGCAGTTCAAGGTGCCGGAGTTCTTCACCCGTGCCCTCTGTTCCCACAAGAGACTGTTATTGGATGTTACTACTGCAAAATAAAACCTTTGTTAAAGGACTTCATCTGTGTCAGTGTTCAAGTCATTGGGTACCAACCCCTGGGAACCCCTATATGTGGAAGAGCAGGCAACTGGTAAGCCCAACAAGTAAAGGCCGCCTAGCAAGGGCTGAGGCCGCTACAATAGCTTTTAAAATAGCACAATATGCTCCTTTAAGCCATCAAAGTTCTGTTCTAGTGCCAAAAAGCAACCTAAAAAGGAACAACACACAACTAATCAAATGCACAGCATGTCCTCAGTGCAGGAGAAGCAACTGCCAGGAGACTGGGTTATGTTGCAGAGCAGGGAACACTCGCACAGAGCATGACAACCCATTCTCCTAGCAACCTGTCCTCCTGCACTGGAGACAGGGTAAGTAGCTGGGGATAGGTGGAAGAACTTAGTACTGGGATTTTGGAGGGAGTTGAGTAAAGGGCCCTGTATTGATGGGGGAAGATAGGAATGAGCAGTGATAAGCTTAGGTCAGTCATAGCCAACGGAGGCATTCCCTGCCCCACAGCAGTTTGTATGCAAGCGGGTATGTATATAGCTGAATATATACATACCCGCTTGCATACAGCTGTGAGCCATGGAATGTCTCCATCACCTATCATTGGCTGTCAGCTTCGGCGGGATAGCTCAGACAGGTTTAGATTTGTGTCTCACTCTGCCTGAGCTCATTCCTAGTGATAAGCTTTGTAGTGGGGGGATGATGGAGCACTTAGGGTTGAGGGGAGAGTTCGGTACTGGTAAGGGGGGGGGGGGGGAGAGCTTTGTTGTGGTGTTACTTTCAGTGACACCGCCAATGCAGGGGCATTTTTTTCCCCTTCTCAGTTACACCACAGACACAGGGCCAATTTATTTATTTTTTTGCATTTTAGTTACAGCGGCTCAGTGACAATTTTTCCTTTCAGAGACTTCACCGACTCAGGGTGGGGGGGCAGTTTCTCATCTTCACCATGGGCAATGGAGGACCTGATCACAGCACTGGTGAATACATACACAAATGGGAAGAAAAGAGGAGAGAGAAAAAAAAAAAAAAAAAAAAAAGGGGGGGGGGGGGGAAGAGATATATATATATATATATATATATATATATATATATATATATATATACACACACACACACACACACACACACACACACATATACACACACACACACACACACACTTATAATCACAATCTGGGTGCAAAAAGGAGCCTTGTGAATTATCAATGAGCACAGAAGAAAATGTCTAAAAAAAAAAAAAAAAAAAAAAAATAATAATAATTGGATATTATTAGATACACAAAATGTTTGTTTGCAGTTAAATAGGCAACCTTTTATCTTTATTGCAATTTTTTACTCACTAATCAGCATAGCAACATCTTAGTGACAATAGTGCATGCACGTATAATAATGGTAGTTATGAATGAATGATAGAACCCTATGATAAATATCTAGATATGAACAGTTATGACATATCATTTATCACAGAAATATCATTAAGCTGCATTTAGTTACTTTTAGGATACACAATCCAGTCCTTCTAAACTCATGTGAGTCTGCAGGGTCCCCTATGCCAGCACTCACTTTGAAATACTCACCAACCCAACAGTGATGAATGCAGAAAGACTTCTAGCTACAAACCTGTGTTTCCTCCAGCCTAGGCTGGGAGTCTTGATCAGAGTTGCACAGGAAGTGTTCCTGGTGTCAGAACCAGCTCTGGATAATCAATAGAACCAACATCAGGTGTGTCTCCACCATCCAGACATCTAATCCTGAAAGGAGAAGGTACACTGCTGCCTCCTTCTGGACAGAATTGATAACTGACACTGCAATCTCTGATCAAGTCCAACTTCAAATGAAAGACAAATACCCCGGTCTAGTGGAAGAGCAATGTTCAGGCATACTTGCTTTATTATTCAAAACACTATATATGAGAGCAGCACATATAACTGTCCATCCAAAATGCTGAATGTGAACCAAAAAGTCCTTTTTTGAACCATAAGTGTCCAGATGTGATGAGATGTAGAGAATCCCTTCTTGAAATAACACTCACCACTTTGCAATCACCTCTTGAAAATACACAGCAAATCTGACCTTCCAGATTAAAGAGAGGTTAAAATAAGCATATGTTGTTAGTCCAATTTGTGAAGATTCACATTATCCAATCAAGCTGTTCATATGTGTTGTCACTTGTCAGTGATGCCTCTTTAAATATTGCAACAAGTATAGCAGCTTTTCCTCAAAAATTGGAATTGTACACCAAGAAAATAAAAAAAAATAAAACTCCCATAAAGTAGTAGCATTGATATATGATATTAGAAAGAAAGCCACTCACATTTAAGTACATCCATAGCTTGTTGTTCCCAAAAAAAAAAAACATACAACAGTCTGATCAGACTTATTTCATACATTGCTGGCACGGACTATTTATTTTATTTATGGGGGGCGCATGGGGGACGATGCAGCTTTTCGGGTGGGGGGGGCGCATGGGGGACGATGCGGCTTTTCGCAGCCAATTTGTCAGGAAATGACTGGTGTTAGCACTTCATCACAACACCATGATTAATATGGTGTCAGGATGATTGAAGTGCATTATTTTTATTATTATATTGTAATATAAAATGAAATAGTTCAACTCATCATAATGCAGAATCTGTCACTAGATGCAGCTTGTCACTTGCTACAAGCTTGCCACGTTGCCTATCACCAGATTTCCACATGCCACATCGCCTGCCACCAGATGCAGATTGCCACATGCCATCAGATGCAGATTGCCACATGCCACAGTCACATGTCCCCAGATGCAGATTGCCACAGTTCCATGCTACCAGATTGCCACATGTCACTAGATACAGATTGCCACAGTCCCTTGCCACGTGCCACTGGATGCGGATTGCCACAGACACATGCCACCAGATGCAGATTGCCACAGACACATGCCACCAGATGCAGCTTGCCACAGTCACTTGCCACATGCCACCAGATGCAGATTGCCACAGCCACATGCCACCAGATTCAGATTGCCACAAACACATGCCACCAGATGCAGATTGCCAAAGACGCATGCAACCACATGCAGATTGCCACATGCCACCAGATGCAGATTGCCACAGTCACTTGCCACCAGATACAGATTGACACAGTCAGTTGCCACATGCCACCAGATGCAGATTGCCACAGACACATGCCACTAGATGCAGCCTCTTAAATACAAATTGTCACTAAGCACAGAGGCAGTGCAGTGGAGTGGGGTGTTGGGTTCCGCGTGAGAGAGAACAGAGGTGATGCGGGGCGGGCTGTGAGAAATGATGCAATCTCTCTGCTCCCCCGCTTCACCTCCAACAGTATACCGGGCTGGGCTGTGTGGGCAGAACAGCGGTGATGTGGGACGGGGCGGTGGGAGATGATGTCATCTCTCTGCTCGCCTGCTTCACCCCCAGCAGTGTAGCGGCAGGGCTGTGTGGGCGGAAGTGCGGTGATCTCTCTGCTCACCACCGCACCTCAGTGCACACTTCGCGGCCTGGCTGCAAACGGGCTATGGCCCGGGGGTTGGAGACCCCTGCCATAGAGAACCGGTCAGAATCTCCTCACATGCGAATTGGATGCAGGGAAAACCCACATTAAATTTGCAATAGTGTGAACCCAGCCTGAGTCCGTAGGGTTCAATATTGAGTTGGCCTACCATTTGCAGCTATAACAGCTTCAACTCTTCTGGGAAACTGTCCATAAGGTTTAGGAGTGTGTTTATGGGAATGTTTGACCATTCTTCCAAAAGCACATTTGTGAGGTCAGGCATTGATGTTGGACGAGAAGGCATGGCTCGCAGTCTCCAATCAAATTAATCTCAAAGGTGTTCTATTGAGTTTAGGTCAGCATTTTATGCAGGCCAGTCAAGTTTCTCCACCCCAAACTCGCTCATCCATGTCTTTATGGACCTTGCTTTGTGCACTGGTGCGCAGTCATGTTGGAACAGGAAGGGGCCATCCCCAAACTGTTCCCACAAAGTTGTTGAAATAGTCCAAAAAGTCTTGGTATGCTGATGAACCTAAGGCCGCGTACACACGCGGGGACTGTTCGCCCAACTTTGTCCGCTGAACAGTGTTTCGGCGGACAGTCCGCTCGTGTGTGGGCTTTCAGCGGACAGTTTCAGCGAACAGTCCGCTGAACAAGGTTTTTCGGAATTTCCGAAAAACTGTCCGCTGAAACTTTGTTTCAGCGAACAGTCCCCTCGTGTGTAGGCTTGTTCGTCAAACTAAGTTCCGCGCATGCTCAGAAAGGATTTACACGCCGAAAGTTATAATGCAGTGTATAGGACGTCGTATTTTTCGTCCCGTCGTACGTGCCGTTCACGTCATCGCGCACGGTTTCAGCAAACTGTTCGTTCGTCGTGTGTGGCCATGTCCGTCCATGCTAATTTTGAGCGGACTGTTTGCTGAAACTGTTTGACGGACAAAGTTGGGCGAACAGTCCCCGCGTGTGTACGCGGCCTAAGAGTTCCTTCACTGGAACTAAGGGGCCAAGCCCAACTCCTGAAGAACAATCCCACACCATAATCTCCCCTTCACCAAATGATTTGGACCAGAGTTACTGAAATAGAACAAACATGCAGCAGTAACTAAGCAATAACTGTGGCAGCCAAGCAAATAGCATTTTCAGAAGGATAGGTCATCAATAGCAGACTTCATATTCTCTCAACAAAGGTTTCCATAAAAGTGCACCATTTGCAGTCATAACATGGAACCTCAGAATAAATATATATTGAAGATGGCACTGTTGACCTGTCTTTATTGTTGAGAGTTCTGAGGCTGTCATCCTCATCCTTGTTTCATCACCTAAATACCAAGTATATGGATAATATTGTTAAAACACCTGACTTGTATACTTGTTCTGGGATAGTAATGAAGCAAGGATCAGGATGACATTTCCTGTGACTTTAGAAATAGCTCAGAAATAGATAATTGATGGAGGTAAGGGGGGAGTTTAATTGATGAAGGTGGGGAGGGAAGGCTCATTGATGGAGGTGGAGAGGGAAGGCTCATTGATGGAGGTGGAGAGGGAAGGCTCATTAATGGAGGTGGAGAGGGCAGGCTCATTGAGGGAGGTGGGGTGAAGGCTCATTGATGAAGGTGAAAAGGGAAGGCTCACTGATGAAGGTGGAGAGGGTAGGCTCATTGATAAAGTTAGAGAGGGTGGGCTCATTAATGAAGGTGGGGAGGGAAGGCTCATTGATGAAGGTGGGGAGGGAAGGCTCATTGATGAAGGCGGGGAGAGAAGGCTCATTGATGAAGGCGGGGAGAGAAGGCTCATTGATGAAGGCGGGGAGAGAATGCTCATTGATGAAGGCGGGGAGAGAAGGCTCATTGATGAAGGTGGGGAGAGAAGGCTCATTGATGAAGGTGGAGAGGGAAGGATCATTGATGAAGGTGGGGAGAGAAGTCTCATTGATGAAGGTGGGGCAGGAAGGCTCATTGATGGAGGTGGGGGGAGGGCAGGCTCGTTGATTGAGGTGGGGGGGGGGGGGCTGGCGTGTGTAGTCCTATCCAACAGAAGAGGTACTGGAGCTCAAATTGCTGGTAAAGGTAATGCTGGATCTGATAGAAAGGTGACAGAACACACAGAGCATCACAGTTTGTTGTGTATGGGGCTGTGTAGTCAGGGTGCCTATGCTATGTGTCCACAGGCAAAAGCCCCTACAATGGGCACGTGAGCATCAGAACTGGAGCCCGGAGCAATGGAAGAAAGTGGCCTGGTCTGATGAATTCAAGAATGCTTTGAGGTAACTATATAAATGCCAACTTCTACATTTCTGTCAGAACAGGTTCTCTTTTAACCACTTCACAGCAGCCATATGGAGAATTATGGCTGGGAAGTGGTTCTATTATCCTGACTGGGCGTCATATGATGTCCAGCAGGATAACGTGCCGCTGCACGCCCCCACAGTGTGGCGCGTCAGTCTGACACCCTGCATCTCCGATAATGATAAGATGCCTCTGTCAGAACAAGGAAGTGCCAGTAAATGGCATTCTTCGGTTTGCCAGATTGGCTCTCCCTGTTGAGGGGGGGGGGGGATCTGTGTTGATAATCAGCACATTGTTTATCAGCACTACCAATCAGTGCCCAGCATTCCCCCAATAAAAAAGTATTCAAGTGCCCACCACAGTGCCAATCATTGCCCACCACAGTGCCAATCAGAGCCCACCACAGTGTCAATAAGTGCCCACCACAGTGCCAATTAGTGCCCAGCAGTAACATATGTCAGTAACACATCAGTACCTCATCCTCAATGCTGCCCATCAGTGCCACCTGTCAGTACCACCTATCAGTGCCGCCTGTCAGTGCCCATCACAGCCGCCAGTCAGAGCCCATCAGTGCCCATCAGTGCCACCTGCCTGTGCCCATCAGTGCCACCTATCAGTGCCCATCAGTGTCACCCATCAGTGCCACCTATTGGTGCCCATCAATGCTGCATATCAGTGCCCATCAGTTCTAGATATCAGTGCCTCCTCATCAGTGCCCATCAGTGCTGCCTCATTAGTGCCCGTCAGGGAAGGGGAAAACAAAATTTTATGACAAAAACTAAGAAAAACTTTTTTTTTCAAAAATGTTGGTCTTTTTTAGTTTGTTTATCAGAAAATAAAAACCCCAGAGGTGATCAAATACCACCAAAAGAAAGCTCTATTTGTGGGAAGAAAATGATAAAAAGTTTGTTTGGGTACAGTGTTACATGACCATGCAATTGTCATTCAAAATGGGACAGCGCTCAAAGCTGAAATTGTCCTGAGCAGGAAGAGGCGAAAGTGCCCAGTATTAAAGTGGTTAAAGTGGACCTACCATTAACCTAAAGTGATATTAAAGGTTTCTTTCTGTTTTTTGTTTTTTTAATAACAAATATGTTATATTTATATATAGGGGCACCTGTCGCTCCGTGTGTCCATTCACGCAAGGAGAGTGGTTCTGCCCCACCCCCAATTTCTCCTCATTGGCTTACTGGCTGGGATTGACAGTAGCAGGAGCCAATGGCTACCGCTGCTGTCTCAGCTAATGAGGAAGGAGAGACCCAGGAGAGCTGGGGCTCTTGTGCACATTGCTGGATCGGGATGGGGTTCCGGTAAGTTTTGGGGGGTGGGCTGGGGGCACTGCTGAACACAGAAGGTTTTTTACCTTCATGCACACAATACCTCTCCTGCAATGAACTACACCTACCTGTCTACTCATCCCCAGAATGTAAACTGAGCTACGCATGTGCAGCTCTGCTTACAGCAGCTGGCCCAATCCCTGTGTGCCAGAATGACTAGCTCTTGCACATGCGTAGAAGTGACGTCAGCCCATGCTTGCCACTGAAAATGGCCAAAAACCAACGCACAGCAAAAGAGGTGGAAGGGAGTAAAACAATAAGGCAAAGTGCACATGGCCTTACTATAGGTACAAACAACAAAAAATGTACACATATATGGTATCACCACAAACTTCAGGAATAGTAGAATTTATTTATTTTTCCTTTTGTGGTGGGTCATTGTAAAGGCACGAAACATACAGCAAAATTAAAAAATTCTTTTTTTTTTTACTATTTTGGGCCAGTTTTCCATCAATTAAAAAAAAGATCAGTAGATATCAATTTACATTTACCACCAGATGAAGGCCTATTTTATCCCCTCAAAAAACAGGATATAATTCACCTGGATAAATGAATATCATTGCATTGATATCATCACAACTACTTCTTTTTTTCTTCTTTTTTTTTTCCTCTGTTTTTGAGGCAAAGAAGGCCTTGATATTAAGCACTATTTTGTGGAATAACTGTTTTATTGTATCTTATATAGTAGGTGAAGGATAACATTGTATTTTCTGACAGCTCCATGTCACCCTGCTACTGGGTATGCTCCGTCTATACCCCCACCTGCAAGACCTAACTCATAAATTTGACTTCAGCCCTCAGGCCGGCGTGTGCCTACTTTTCAGTGGAGGATGGACAAAAAGTCCTTTGGGTGTTGGGGGTGACACTGAAGATGTATATCCATGCCACCCCAACTTTCAGGCCATCAGATTGCCTGTTTGTGGTTCCCAGAGGTTCACGCAAAGGGGCCAGAGCTTAGAGCAGAGCGTTTGCTTACTTACTACTACTACTAAGTAGTTGCGATGATATGTGCAGTTATACTAACACATGCCAAAGATGCAAAACTAAGCTAAGTTGCAAAATTAAGATTTCTTCTACATTCACCAACATTTGCTCCAAAGTCACATTTTTTGTTACTGATTTTCCTGCCAGACCATCTTCAGAAGTTATGATCTCACCATATGGTATTTGAGAACGTCACAATGTAGCCTCTAGGGTGTGCTGCTCCACCATTGTAGCATCACAACGCCATCCACACTGACAGGCAGTAGACATGTGCATTCAGCTATTTTCGTTTTCGTTTTGACAAACGATAACGAAAGCACAAAATCCGAAAAACGAAAGATCCGACATAAATAAATGCTTTATTTTCGTTTTCATTGTTACAACAGTTCGATATAGAATAGGAGATTCGACATGACTCTGACAACAATCTGTGTCTATAGAACCTGTGGTCGAATGTGCTTAACCTTACCTCTATTAGTCCAAGATTATATAGAGAAAATATTCGACAGAGAAAAAAGATTTGACAGAGAGAAAAGATTCTGCAAGTTACTGTCCTAAAAAGTGTTTGGGGACCCGGGTCCTGCCCCAGGGGACATGTATCAATGCAAAAAAAAGTTTTAAAAACGGCAGTTTTTTCGGGAGCAGTTATTTTAATAATGATTAAAGTGAAACAATAAAAGTGTAATATTCCTTTAAATTTCGTAGGGGGGGGGTTGTCTATAGTATGCCTGTGAAGGGGCGCATGTTTCCCGTGCTTAGAATTGTCCCTGCACAAAGTGTCATTTATGCAGGAAAAAAAGTCCTTTAAAATCACTCGCAGCTATTATGAATTGTCGGCTCCCGTAATACAGAGAACACTCATTGAAAGTCATTGATAAAAAAATAAATAAATAAATAAATAAAAAAGCGTGGGGGTCCCCCAAATTCAATTACCAGGCCCTTCAGGTCTGGTATGGATATTAAGGGGAACCCTGCCTCAAATTTAAGAAAAAATTTGACGTGGGGTTCCCCCTAAATATCCATAACCAGACCCTTCAGGTCTGGTATGGATATTAAGGGGAACCCCGCATCGAATTAAAAAAAAAATTGACATGAGGTTCCCCCTAAAAATCCATACCAGACCCTTTATCCGAGCACGCAACCTGGCAGGCCGCAGGAAAAGAGGGGGGGACGAGAGAGCGGCCCCCCCTCCCTCCTGAACCGTACCAGGCCACATGCCCTCAACATTGGGAGGATGCTTTGGGGGTCCGTGACCCCTCAAAGCACCTTGTCCCCATGCTGATGAGGACAAGGGCCTCATCCCCACAACCCTGGCCGGTGGTTGTGGAGGTCTGCGGGCGGGGGGCTTATCAGAATCTGGAAGCCCCCTTTAACAAGGGGACCCCCAGATCCCGGCCCCCCCCTGTTTGAAATGGTAAGGGGGTACAAAAGTACCCCTACCATTTCACAAAGAAAGTGTAAAAAATGGTTAAATAAAACAAACACACTTTTGAAAAATTCCTTTATTAAAAATAAAAAAATAAAAAAAAGATTCCAGCGGCGGTAATCCACTCTTGCTATCCAGCGACGGACGATCATCTCTCCAGTGATGTCTCATGTCATCCAGCGCAGCGAATCCTCCGTCCTTCTGTCTCCGTGGAGGAGACACTGCAAGGATTCCGGCGGATGACGTTTCTTATATACGGAGGGCGGGGCCACCCGTCACCTGACCCCGCCCCCCTCTGACGCAAGGGGAAACCCGGGGTTCCCTGTGACGTATGGGTGACCCCGCACCCCTCTGATGTAACACAGGCAGGTTTCCGTTACATCAGAGGGGGGCGGGGTCACCCATACGTCACGGGGAACCCCGGGTTTCCCCTTGCGTCAGAGGGGGGCGGGGTCAGGTGACGGGTGGCCCCGCCCTCCGTATATAAGAAACGTCATCCGCCGGAATGCCTGCAGTGTCTCCGTGGAGGAGACAGAAGAAGGATGCTGCGCTGCGCTGGATGACATTAGACATCGCTGGAGAGATGATCGTCCGTCGCTGGATAGCAAGAGTGGATTACCGCCGCTGGAATCTTTTTTTTTATTTTTAATAAAGGAATTTTTAAAAAGTGTGTTTGTTTTATTTAAACATTTTTTACACTTTCTTTGTGAAATGGTAGGGGTACTTTTGTACCCCCTTACCATTTCAAACAGGGGGGGGGCCGGGATCTGGGGGTCCCCTTGTTAAAGGGGGCTTCCAGATTCTGATAAGCCCCCCGCCCGCAGACCTCCACAACCACCGGCCAGGGTTGTGGGGATGAGGCCCTTGTCCTCATCAACATGGGGACAAGGTGCTTTGAGGGGTCACGGACCCCCAAAGCATCCTCCCAATGTTGAGGGCATGTGGCCTGGTACGGTTCAGGAGGGAGGGGGGGCCGCTCTCTCGTCCCCCCCTCTTTTCCTGCGGCCTGCCAGGTTGCGTGCTCGGATAAAGGGTCTGGTATGGATTTTTAGGGGGAACCCCACGTCAATTTTTTTTTTAATTTGACGCGGGGTTCCCCTTAATATCCATACCAGACCTGAAGGGTCTGGTTATGGATATTTAGGGGGAACCCCACGTCAAATTTTTTCTTAAATTTGAGGCAGGGTTCTCCTTAATATCCATACCAGACCTGAAGGGCCTGGTAATTGAATTTGGGGGACCCCCACGCTTTTTTTTTTATTTATTTATTTATTTATTTATTTATCAATGACTTTCAATGAGTGTTCTCTGTATTACGGGAGCCGACAATTCATTATAGCTGCGAGTGATTTTAAAGGACTTTTTTTCCTGCATAAATGACACTTTGTGCAGGGACAATTCTAAGCACGGGAAACATGAGCCCCTTCACAGGCATACTATAGACAACCCCCCCCTACGAAATTTAAAGGAATATTACACTTTTATTGTTTCACTTTAATCATTATTAAAATCACTGCTCCCGAAAAAACGGCCGTTTTTAAAACTTTTTTTTGCATTGATACATGTCCCCTGGGGCAGGACCCGGGTCCCCAAACACTTTTTAGGACAGTAACTTGCAAATTAGCCTTTAAAATTAGCACTTTTGATTTTGAACGTTGGAGTCCCATAGACTTTAATAGGGTTCTAAAGTATGCTATATACTAGCTCCGTCGAATCTTCTTTATACATTCGACAGACACCATAAGCCTTCAAAGACAGATTCGACCGTAATTCATGTGGATTTTCGGACGAATGCAATTTTTGAACGAAAAACAAAATAAATAAAAACGAATTTCGGGAGTAACTAAATAAATTAAGTTTTCAGACGAAAACGAAATTCCGAAACGAAATATTTTACTCTGCACATGTCTAACAGGCAGTCTGGGGCTGGTAATGACTGTGCAGCCTCAACCAACAACTCATATAGATAAATATGCTAATAGAGCAGTGAGTTGTGATTTATTATAATAATACAAGAAGCATAATTTAGAAAATTCAGGAAATGATGGGCAAAGTGTAAGAAGCACCAGACCATAGCTCATACTGTATATGCACATACAGTGCCTTGAAAAAGTATTTACACCCCCCTTGGCTTTTTACCGATTTCGTTAAATTACAGCCCTTAGTTCAATGTTTTCTTTTAATCTGAATTATATGTAATGGATCAGAACACAATAGTCTAACTTGGTGAAGTAAAATTAGAAAAATATATACATAAAACAATTTTCAGAAATAAAAAACTGATAATTGGCATGTGCATATGTATTCACCCCCTTTGGTATGAATTCCATAAAAAGCTCTGGTGCAACCAATTACCTTCAGAAGTCACATAGGTGTTACATGACCTGTCATTACATATACACACCTTTTTGAAAGGCCCCAGAGGCTGCAACACCTAAGCTAGAAGCACCACTAACCAAACACTGCCATGAAGACCAAGGATCTCTCCAAACAAGTAAGGGACAATGTTGTTGAGAAAGTCAGGGTTAGGTTATAAAAAAATCCAAATCTTTGATGATCCCTAAGAGCACCATCAAATCTATCATAACCAAATGGAAAGAACATGGCACAACAGCAAACCTGCCAGGAGACAGCCACTAGGAATGAGCTTTGAGTTCGAGTCAAACTCATGTTCAACTCGATCATTGCCTGTTCGCCTGTTCAGCGAACAGTGAACAATTTGGGCTGTTTGTGGCAAATTCGAAAAGTCGGAACACCCTGTACAAGTCTATGGGAGAAATCTAAAGTGATCATTTTAAAGGCTAATATGCAAGTTACTGTCCTAAAAAGTGTTTGGGGACCTGGGTCCTGCCCCAGGGGACATGGATCAATGCTTTTTTCAGGAGCAGAGATTTTAATAATGATTAAAGTGAAACAATAAAAGTGTAATATTCCTTTAAATTTCGTACCTGGGGGGTGTCTATAGTATGCCTGTGAAGGGGCGCATGTTTCCCATGCTTAGAACTGTCCCTGCACAAAGTGTCATTTCTGCAGAAAAAAAATTCATTTAAAATCACTCGCGGCTATAATGAATTGTTGGCTCCGTACTCCAGAGAAGACTCAATGAGTGTTCTCTGTATTACGTGAGCCGACAATTCATTCATTGATAAAAAAATTTAAAAAGCGTGGGGTTCCCCCAAATTCAATTACCAGGCCCTTCAGGTCTGGTATGGATTAAGGAGAACCCCGCGTCAAATAAAAAAAAATTGACGTGGGGTTCCCCCTAAATATCCATACCAGACCCTTTATCCGAGCACGCAACCTGGCAGGCCACAGGAAAAGAGCGGGGGACGAGAGAGCGGCCCCCCTCCTGAACCGTACCAGTCCACATGCCCTCAACATTGGGAGGATGCTTTGGGGGTCTGTGACCCCTCAAAGCACCATGTCCCCATTTTGATGGGGACAAGGGCCTCATCCCCACAATCCTGGCCGGTGGTTGTGGGGTCTGCGGGTGGGGGGCTTATCAGAATCTGGAAGCCCCCTTTAACAAGGGGACCCCCAGATCCCGGCCCCCCTTGTTTGAAATGGTAAGGGGGTACAAAAGTACCCCTACCATTTCACAAAGAAAGTGTAAAAAATGGTTAAATAAGACAAACACACTTTTGAAAAATTCCTTTATTAAAAACGGAAACCTGCGTTATGTCAGAGGGGACGGGGTCACCCATACGTCATTGGGGAAGCCCTGGCTTCCCTCACTAGCGTCAGAGGGGGTGGGGTCAGGTGACGGGTGGCCCCGCCCTCCTAATATCAGAAACGTCAGGCGCCGGGATCCCCGCAGTGTCTCCTCAGTGGAGACAGAAGATGGATGCATGGATGGACTGCGCTGGACTGAAAATCACCCATCGTTGGATCAGATCAGCCATCGCATGACCCCGGAGAGATGATCATCCGTCGCTGGATAGCAAGAGTGGATTACCATCGCTGGAGTCTTTTTTTTATTTTTAATAAAGGAATTTTTCAAAAGTGTGTCACAGACCCCCAAAGCATCCTCCCAATGTTGAGGGCATGTGGCCTAGTACGGTTCAGGAGGGGGGGGCTCTCTCGTCCCCTCCCTCTTTCCTGCGGCCCGCCAGGTTGCGTGCTCGGATAAAGGGTCTGGTATGGATTTTTAGGGGGACCCCCACGTCATTTTTTTTTTATTTGACGCGGGGTTCCCCTTAATATCCATACCAGACCTGAAGGGCCTGGTAATTGAATTTGGGGGAACCCCACGCTTTTTTTAATGAATGAATGAATTGTCGGCTCTCGTAATACAGAGAACACTCATTGAGCCGACAATTCATTATAGCTGCGAGTGATTTTAAATGAATTTTTTTTCTGCAAAAAATACACTTTGTGCAGGGACAGTTCTAAGCACGGGAAACATGCGCCCCTTCACAGGCATACTATAGAGACCCCCCAGGTATGAAATTTAAAGGAATATTACACTTTTATTGTTTCACTTTAATCATTATTAAAAATCACTGCTACTGAAAAAACGGCTGTTTTTAAAACTTTTTTTGCATTGATCCATGTCCCCTGGGGCAGGACTCGGGTCCCCAAACACTTTTTAGGACAGTAACTTGCATATAAGCCTTTAAAATTAGCAATTTAGATTTTGAACGTTCGAGTCCCATAGACTTTAATAGGGTTCTAAAGTTCACACGAAGTTTAGGTCTGTTCGCAGTTTCTGGTGGGAACCGAACAGGGGGGTGTTCGGCTCATCCTTAACGGCCGCACACCAAAACTCACAGACCGGGCAAGGAGGGCATTAATTAGAGAGACAGCACAGAGACCTAAGGTAACCATGGAAGAGTTGCAGAGTTCCACAGCAGAGACTGGAGTATCTGTACATAGGACGATAATAAGCCGTACACTTCATAGAGTTGGGTTTTATGGCAGAGTGGTCAGAAGAAAGCCAGTACTTTTAGCAAAAAACAAAATGGCATATTTTGAGTATGCGAAAACGCATGTGGGAGACTCCCAAAATGTATGGAGGAAGGTGCTCTGGTCTGATGAAATGGAAATTTAACTTTTTGGCCATCAAAGACAACGCTATGTCTGGCGCAAACAAAACACACCACATCACCAAAAGAACACCTTCCCCACAGTGAAACATGGTGGTGGCAGCATCATGCTGTGGAGATGTTTTTCAGCAGTTGGGACTGGGAAACTTGTCAGAGTTGAGGGAAAAATGGATGGTGCTAAATACAGGGATATTCTTGAGCAAAACCTGTACCACTCTGTGTGGGATTTGAGGCTAGGACAGAGGTTTACCTTCCAGCAGGACAATGACCCCAAACACACTGCTAAAGCAACACTTGAGTGGTTTAAGGGGAAACATGTAAATGTGTTGGAATGGCCTAGTCAAAGCCCAGACCTCAATCTAATAGAAAATCTGTGGTCAGACTAAAAGATTGCTGTTCACAAACACAAACCATCCAACTCGATAATAGTGGCAAAGCCAAGAAAATTCTGGTGAGGATGTAAACCAATGGGTCGGGGCTACTGTAGGACTGCTGAATAGTGATGGACGAACTTCCGACGGGACGTTTCGCGAACGCGAAACGCGAACGGGCACAAACGTTCGCGAAAACGACCGTTCGCCGCGGGCTCCATTGACTTCAATGGGAGGCGAATTTCGCAAACCTTTAGGTCGAATTTGCGGCCACGGGGTAATTATTAGGGGGTAGCACGTAGTCCCACCACCTGGACAATAGCATAATACATGTATGAGGTGAATTTGGGATCGATAACTACAAGCATTTTTTTTTTATTTGGGAAATTGTTCTGACAATTCAGGACTATGGAGCTAATGAAGGCAATGGAGGAGAGGGAAGGTCAGGGACCAGGGTAGGCAAACAAGAGGGTGCAGGAGATACAGAGCACTGACAGCAGCACCGTAATACAGAGCACTGACATCAGCACCGTGACATACAGCGCTGACAGCAGCTCCGTGACATACAGCGCTGACAGCAGCTCCGTGACATACAGCGCTGACAGCAGCTCCGTGACATACAGCGCTGACAGCAGCACCGTGACATACAGCGCTGACAGCAGCTCCGTGACATACAGCGCTGACAGCAGCTCCGTGACATACAGCGCTGACAGCAGCTCCGTGACATACAGCGCTGACAGCAGCTCCGTGACATACAGCGCTGACAGCAGCTCCGTGACATACAGCGCTGACAGCAGCTCCGTGACATACAGCGCTGACAGCAGCTCCGTGACATACAGCGCTGACAGCAGCTCCGTGACATACAGCGCTGACAGCAGCTCCGTGACATACAGCGCTGACAGCAGCTCCGTGACATACAGCGCTGACAGCAGCTCCGTGACATACAGCGCTGACAGCAGCACCGTAAGCAGCCCCAGGAGGAAGTCAGCACAGCACAGGGATGGTGTGATCCCCTCATAATAAGAACCCCCAGGAGGAAGTCAGCACAGCACAGGGATGGTGTGATCCCCTCATAATAAGAACACCCAGGAGGAAGTCAGCACAGCACAGGGATGGTGGGAACCCCTCATAATAAGCAGCCCCAGTAGAAATATGACACCGCTCAACCTCTTCAAAGAGGAGGGTAGGGGCATATAGTACGGTGTGCTTTTTTGGGTCAGGGAAGTGAGCCAAATGAATTAAGAAGGTCTGTGTGCTTGATTCCAAAAATTGTTTATAGACATATACATGGTCTACTGATCACATGTGTTGAATTCCTCCGAGATCCATGCCTCATTCATTTTTAGAAATGTGAGGTAGTTAACACTGTGGTGAGCTAGGCGAGTACGCTTATCGGTCACAATCCCCCCTGCTGCGCTGAACGTCCTTTCGGACAGGACACTGGATGAGGGGCAAGCCAACAGTTCGATTGCAAATTGGGCAAGCTCTGGCCAGAGGTCAAGCCTGCCCACCCAGTAGTCTAGGGGTTCATCACTCCTCAGAGCGTCCACATCGGCCGTTAACCCAATGTAGTCGGACACCTGACGGTCTAGGCGTTCCCTGATGCTGGATCCGGATGACACCTGTCGATGGGTCGGCTGAAAGAATGACCTCATATCCGAAGTCACCAACACATCTTCAAACCGGCCTCTTCTTGCAGGCGCTGTTGGATTGGTACCCGCAAATCCTTCTCTGGGAGTGGGAATTGCTCCTCTGCCAGCGCACGCAAAAGCAGAATGCAGCATTTCTCGAAGCAAGGCCTGGAAGTGCTGCATTCTGACAGCCCTCTGCGACGGCGGTAACATTTCCGCCATTTTGTGTTTGTACCGGGGGTCTAAGTACGTTGCCACCCAGTACTGGTCCTTGACCCTCATGCTTTTTATACGGGGGTCCCTATTAAAACACTGGAGCATGAAGGCCCCCATTTGCACTAAAGTGGAAGCGGTGTGGTGGCCTGGCTCCTGCTCATCATCCAGGATAATGTCGTCCTCTTCATTCTCCTCTCCCCATCCTCGCACAACAGGGATCCCAGAAAGGTTTAAAGCATGCTCTTCTTGCTCCTGCTCATCCGCCCCGGCACCATCCTCCTCTGACTCCTCATCAGACTCCTGTTGTTGACTTGTCTCAGATAGAGTAGCCCCCCCTGGGAATTCATCCAGCATTGCGACTTCCTCATCTTCCCGCTCCTGCTCCTCCACAGCCTGATCAATGACACGACGCAATGCACGCTCCAGAAAGAAGGCATAAGGTACCATGTCACTGATGGCGCCATGGCTGCGACTGACCAGTTTGGTGATCTCCTCAAATGGCCGCAGAAGTCTGCATGTGTCGCGCATGAGCAGCCACTGGCGCGGTGAAAAAAAACCCAGCTCCCCAGAACCGTTTCTTTCGCAGAGTTCATACAGGTAGACGTTAACTGCACGTTTCTGCTGGAGCAGCCTATCAAGCATATAGAAGGTTGAGTTCCATCGCGTCGGGCAATCGCAAATAAGACGTCTGACCGGCAGATGGTGTCGCCGCTGAATGTCAGCAAGGCGAGCCATGGCCGTGTAAGATCTTCTGAAATGGGCCGAGATTTTCCTTGCCTGCCGCAAGATGTCCTGGACCCCAGGGTATTTGACAAGGAATCGCTGCACGACCAAGTTTAAGACGTGTGCCATGCACGGCACGTGCGTGATTTTGCCCTGTTTCAATGCGCTAAGCAGATTGGCACCGTTGTCACACACCACTTTACCAACTGTCAAATTGAGCGGTGTTAGCCACTCATCTGCCTGTGAACGCAAAGCTGAAAGGAGTGCCGGGCCAGTGTGGCTCTTTGCTTCCAGGCACAACAGACGCAGCACGGCATGGCAACGTCTCACCTGGCATGTGGAATAGGTTCTGGGGAGCTTGGGCGGTGCAGTGGAAGAGACGCTAGCAGCGGAAAAGGAGGAGGCAGCTGAGGAGGAGAGGGAGGAGGATGGAGTAGGAGGAGGAGAAGAAGAGTCAGGCCTGCATGCAATCCGTGGCGGTAAAACCAAATCTACACGGGTGCCACGGGTTACATGCTTGACGGCCGTCAGAAGGTTCACCCAGTGGGCAGTAAAACTGATATACCTTCCCTGCCCGTGTTTGCTAGACCACGTGTCTGTGGTCAGATGTATCTTGGCACCGACACTGTGTGCCAGAGATACATTCACTTGCCGCTGAACATGGCCATATAGCTCTGGGATGCCCTTCTCTGAGAAATACTTCCTTCCTGGGACCTTCCATTGTGGTGTTCCAATGGCCACAAATTTGCGAAAGGCCTCCGAGTCCACCAGTTTATATGGCAGTAGTTGGCGGGCTATGAGTTCTGACAAGCCAGCCGCCAACCGTTGGGCAAGAGGGTTATCCGGCGTCATCATTTTTTTACGCTCAAACATTAGGCCCACGGAAGCCTGCCTTTTTGCAGAAAAATGTGAGCTTGGCGTGATGGAAGGTGGAGTGGAGGACAATTGTGAGGAGAGAGGAGAAGGAGAAGTAGAAGACGAGGCTGGACGGTGAGAGCCTGCAGTGTGGCTTTGTGTGTTCCGTTGCTCCCACTGGGCTCGGTGATGGCTGCTCATGTGCCTTCTTAAGGCGGTCGTCCCTAGGTGAGTATTGGGCTTACCGCGACTAACGCGTTGACTGCAAAGATTGCAGATGGCAACGCTATTGTCAGCAGCGGACACGTTAAAAAAAGCCCACACTGCGGAGCCATGTGCCGGTGTCCTGGGAGCGCCAGATGTGACCGTACATGGTCGATGACTCGCTCCTGATACATTTGCAGTCTGCTTTGTCCCTGCTGTGCAATGTAAGTCATTGCTGCTTCTCCTCCCTATCTGCTGGTCCATATCTCCCTCTGAACTCCCCTCCTCTTCCTCTCTTGTGGGCACCCACGTGACATCACTAGACACGTCATCATCAACGTCACCTTCCCCACCGCTATAAGTAGAGTAGGCAGCAACACCGGGGACCAACCTCCTCCTTGGGCTGATCTGGGTACTGGCGTCAGACTGCTGAGTAGCGCTTGTTGCTACCTCCTCTTCCTGATCCAATACCAAGAGTGGCTGCGCATCAGAAATGTCCTCTTGATATGGATCGGAAAATAATTCCAGTGACTCAAGCGGAAGGTATGTGGTGGTGGTGGTGGTGGTCGTGTTGTTGGTGGTAGTGTCTTTGGGGGTGCACATAGCAGAGAGTGAAGAAGAGGGTGCAGATCGAGAGGATGAGGAGGGTGCAGAAGAGTAAGGCTGAGCGAGCCACTCAACCAAGTCTGGTGCATCCTTTAAAGTAATTGAACGCACCTTCTGCAACTTCCCACTTTGGCTCAAGCCTGTTGCTCCTGCCCTACCCCTACCACCCCTGCGGAAGGGCCTGCCTCTTCCTCTGCATGTCATTTTTTAAATGACCCTGTGACAAAACTCTTAGTCCCTATACCGCTGAAGGACTGCTGCAGTATAGGTGAGCGGTCAGCAGTGGTGCACGTCAACCCTATCTATTGTGGACCTATAGCGGTCCTTACAGAACAGCAGACTGTACCGCACTCAAGCCTATGTACCGTAGCACCCTATACCAAGTTACCAGTCCTTATAAGAACTTTTGTGGACCAAGCAGGTTGTGTGTTAGTGATTAGCAGACTGTACGTCAGTCCCTATACCAATGAAGGACTGCTGCAGTATAGGGCAGCGGTCAGCAGTAGTGCACGGCAACCCTATGTATTGTGGACCGATAGCGGTCCTTACAGAACAGCAGACTGTAACGCACTCAGGCCTATGTACCGTAGCACCCTATACCAAGTTACCAGTCCTTATAAGAACTTTTGTGGACCAAGCAGGTTGTGTGTTAGTGATTAGCAGACTGTACGTCAGTCCCTATACCAATGAAGGACTGCTGCAGTATAGGGCAGCGGTCAGCAGTAGTGCACGGCAACCCTATGTATTGTGGACCGATAGCGGTCCTTACAGAACAGCAGACTGTACTGCACTCAGGCCTATGTACCGTAGCACCCTATACCAAGTTACCAGTCCTTATAAGAACTTTTGTGGAACAAGCAGGTTGTGTGTTAGTGATTAGCAGACTGTACGTCAGTCCCTATACCGCTGAAGGACTGCTGCAGTATAGGTGAGCGGTCAGCAGTGGTGCACGTCAACCCTATCTATTGTGGACCGATAGCGGTCCTTACAGAACAGCAGACTGTAACGCACTCAGGCCTATGTACCGTAGCACCCTATACCAAGTTACCAGTCCTTATAAGAACTTTTGTGGACCAAGCAGGTTGTGTGTTAGTGATTAGCAGACTGTACGTCAGTCCCTATACCAATGAAGGACTGCTGCAGTATAGGGCAGCGGTCAGCAGTAGTGCACGGCAACCCTATGTATTGTGGACCGATAGCGGTCCTTACAGAACAGCAGACTGTACTGCACTCAGGCCTATGTACCGTAGCACCCTATACCAAGTTACCAGTCCTTATAAGAACTTTTGTGGAACAAGCAGGTTGTGTGTTAGTGATTAGCAGACTGTACGTCAGTCCCTATACCGCTGAAGGACTGCTGCAGTATAGGTGAGCGGTCAGCAGTGGTGCACGTCAACCCTATCTATTGTGGACCGATAGCGGTCCTTACAGAACAGCAGACTGTAACGCACTCAGGCCTATGTACCGTAGCACCCTATACCAAGTTACCAGTCCTTATAAGAACTTTTGTGGACCAAGCAGGTTGTGTGTTAGTGATTAGCAGACTGTACGTCAGTCCCTATACCAATGAAGGACTGCTGCAGTATAGGGCAGCGGTCAGCAGTAGTGCACGGCAACCCTATGTATTGTGGACCGATAGCGGTCCTTACAGAACAGCAGACTGTACTGCACTCAGGCCTATGTACCGTAGCACCCTATACCAAGTTACCAGTCCTTATAAGAACTTTTGTGGAACAAGCAGGTTGTGTGTTAGTGATTAGCAGACTGTACGTCAGTCCCTATACCGCTGAAGGACTGCTGCAGTATAGGTGAGCGGTCAGCAGTGGTGCACGTCAACCCTATCTATTGTGGACCGATAGCGGTCCTTACAGAACAGCAGACTGTAACGCACTCAGGCCTATGTACCGTAGCACCCTATACCAAGTTACCAGTCCTTATAAGAACTTTTGTGGACCAAGCAGGTTGTGTGTTAGTGATTAGCAGACTGTACGTCAGTCCCTATACCAATGAAGGACTGCTGCAGTATAGGGCAGCGGTCAGCAGTAGTGCACGGCAACCCTATGTATTGTGGACCGATAGCGGTCCTTACAGAACAGCAGACTGTACTGCACTCAGGCCTATGTACCGTAGCACCCTATACCAAGTTACCAGTCCTTATAAGAACTTTTGTGGACCAAGCAGGTTGTGTGTTAGTGATTAGCAGACTGTACGTCAGTCCCTATACCAATGAAGGACTGCTGCAGTATAGGGCAGCGGTCAGCAGTAGTGCACGGCAACCCTATGTATTGTGGACCGATAGCGGTCCTTACAGAACAGCAGACTGTACTGCACTCAGGCCTATGTACCGTAGCACCCTATACCAAGTTACCAGTCCTTATAAGAACTTTTGTGGACCAAGCAGGTTGTGTGTTAGTGATTAGCAGACTGTACGTCAGTCCCTATACCAATGAAGGACTGCTGCAGTATAGGGCAGCGGTCAGCAGTAGTGCACGGCAACCCTATGTATTGTGGACCGATAGCGGTCCTTACAGAACAGCAGACTGTAACGCACTCAGGCCTATGTACCGTAGCACCCTATACCAAGTTACCAGTCCTTATAAGAACTTTTGTGGAACAAGCAGGTTGTGTGTTAGTGATTAGCAGACTGTACGTCAGTCCCTATACCGCTGAAGGACTGCTGCAGTATAGGTGAGCGGTCAGCAGTGGTGCACGTCAACCCTATCTATTGTGGACCGATAGTGGTCCTTACAGAACAGCAGACTGTACCGCACTCAAGCCTATGTACCGTAGCACCCTATACCAAGTTACCAGTCCTTATAAGAACTTTTGTGGACCAAGCAGGTTGTGTGTTAGTGATTAGCAGACTGTACGTCAGTCCCTATACCAATGAAGGACTGCTGCAGTATAGGGCAGCGGTCAGCAGTAGTGCACGGCAACCCTATGTATTGTGGACCGATAGCGGTCCTTACAGAACAGCAGACTGTACTGCACTCAGGCCTATGTACCGTAGCACCCTATACCAAGTTACCAGTCCTTATAAGAACTTTTGTGGAACAAGCAGGTTGTGTGTTAGTGATTAGCAGACTGTACGTCAGTCCCTATACCGCTGAAGGACTGCTGCAGTATAGGTGAGCGGTCAGCAGTGGTGCACGTCAACCCTATCTATTGTGGACCGATAGCGGTCCTTACAGAACAGCAGACTGTAACGCACTCAGGCCTATGTACCGTAGCACCCTATACCAAGTTACCAGTCCTTATAAGAACTTTTGTGGACCAAGCAGGTTGTGTGTTAGTGATTAGCAGACTGTACGTCAGTCCCTATACCAATGAAGGACTGCTGCAGTATAGGGCAGCGGTCAGCAGTAGTGCACGGCAACCCTATGTATTGTGGACCGATAGCGGTCCTTACAGAACAGCAGACTGTAACGCACTCAGGCCTATGTACCGTAGCACCCTATACCAAGTTACCAGTCCTTATAAGAACTTTTGTGGACCAAGCAGGTTGTGTGTTAGTGATTAGCAGACTGTACGTCAGTCCCTATACCAATGAAGGACTGCTGCAGTATAGGGCAGCGGTCAGCAGTAGTGCACGGCAACCCTATGTATTGTGGACCGATAGCGGTCCTTACAGAACAGCAGACTGTACTGCACTCAGGCCTATGTACCGTAGCACCCTATACCAAGTTACCAGTCCTTATAAGAACTTTTGTGGACCAAGCAGGTTGTGTATTAGTGTTTAGCAGACTGTGCGTCAGTCCCTATACCGCTGAAGGACTGCTGCAGTATAGGGCAGCGGTCAGCAGTAGTGCACGGCAACCCTATGTATTGTGGACCGATAGCGGTCCTTACAGAACAGCAGACTGTACCGCACCCAAGCCTATGTACCGTAGCACCCTAGACAGACCAAGTTACCAGTCCTTATAAGAACTTTTGTGGAACAAGCAGGTTGTGTGTTAGTGATTAGCAGACTGTACGTCAGTCCCTATACCAATGAAGGACTGCTGCAGTATAGGGCAGCGGTCAGCAGTAGTGCACGGCAACCCTATGTATTGTGGACCGATAGCGGTCCTTACAGAACAGCAGACTGTAACGCACTCAGGCCTATGTACCGTAGCACCCTATACCAAGTTACCAGTCCTTATAAGAACTTTTGTGGACCAAGCAGGTTGTGTGTTAGTGATTAGCAGACTGTACGTCAGTCCCTATACCAATGAAGGACTGCTGCAGTATAGGGCAGCGGTCAGCAGTAGTGCACGGCAACCCTATGTATTGTGGACCGATAGCGGTCCTTACAGAACAGCAGACTGTAACGCACTCAGGCCTATGTACCGTAGCACCCTATACCAAGTTACCAGTCCTTATAAGAACTTTTGTGGACCAAGCAGGTTGTGTGTTAGTGATTAGCAGACTGTACGTCAGTCCCTATACCAATGAAGGACTGCTGCAGTATAGGGCAGCGGTCAGCAGTAGTGCACGGCAACCCTATGTATTGTGGACCGATAGCGGTCCTTACAGAACAGCAGACTGTACTGCACTCAGGCCTATGTACCGTAGCACCCTATACCAAGTTACCAGTCCTTATAAGAACTTTTGTGGACCAAGCAGGTTGTGTGTTAGTGATTAGCAGACTGTACGTCAGTCCCTATACCAATGAAGGACTGCTGCAGTATAGGGCAGCGGTCAGCAGTAGTGCACGGCAACCCTATGTATTGTGGACCGATAGCGGTCCTTACAGAACAGCAGACTGTACTGCACTCAGGCCTATGTACCGTAGCACCCTATACCAAGTTACCAGTCCTTATAAGAACTTTTGTGGACCAAGCAGGTTGTGTGTTAGTGATTAGCAGACTGTACGTCAGTCCCTATACCAATGAAGGACTGCTGCAGTATAGGGCAGCGGTCAGCAGTAGTGCACGGCAACCCTATGTATTGTGGACCGATAGCGGTCCTTACAGAACAGCAGACTGTAACGCACTCAGGCCTATGTACCGTAGCACCCTATACCAAGTTACCAGTCCTTATAAGAACTTTTGTGGAACAAGCAGGTTGTGTGTTAGTGATTAGCAGACTGTACGTCAGTCCCTATACCGCTGAAGGACTGCTGCAGTATAGGTGAGCGGTCAGCAGTGGTGCACGTCAACCCTATCTATTGTGGACCGATAGTGGTCCTTACAGAACAGCAGACTGTACCGCACTCAAGCCTATGTACCGTAGCACCCTATACCAAGTTACCAGTCCTTATAAGAACTTTTGTGGACCAAGCAGGTTGTGTGTTAGTGATTAGCAGACTGTACGTCAGTCCCTATACCAATGAAGGACTGCTGCAGTATAGGGCAGCGGTCAGCAGTAGTGCACGGCAACCCTATGTATTGTGGACCGATAGCGGTCCTTACAGAACAGCAGACTGTACTGCACTCAGGCCTATGTACCGTAGCACCCTATACCAAGTTACCAGTCCTTATAAGAACTTTTGTGGAACAAGCAGGTTGTGTGTTAGTGATTAGCAGACTGTACGTCAGTCCCTATACCGCTGAAGGACTGCTGCAGTATAGGTGAGCGGTCAGCAGTGGTGCACGTCAACCCTATCTATTGTGGACCGATAGCGGTCCTTACAGAACAGCAGACTGTAACGCACTCAGGCCTATGTACCGTAGCACCCTATACCAAGTTACCAGTCCTTATAAGAACTTTTGTGGACCAAGCAGGTTGTGTGTTAGTGATTAGCAGACTGTACGTCAGTCCCTATACCAATGAAGGACTGCTGCAGTATAGGGCAGCGGTCAGCAGTAGTGCACGGCAACCCTATGTATTGTGGACCGATAGCGGTCCTTACAGAACAGCAGACTGTAACGCACTCAGGCCTATGTACCGTAGCACCCTATACCAAGTTACCAGTCCTTATAAGAACTTTTGTGGACCAAGCAGGTTGTGTGTTAGTGATTAGCAGACTGTACGTCAGTCCCTATACCAATGAAGGACTGCTGCAGTATAGGGCAGCGGTCAGCAGTAGTGCACGGCAACCCTATGTATTGTGGACCGATAGCGGTCCTTACAGAACAGCAGACTGTACTGCACTCAGGCCTATGTACCGTAGCACCCTATACCAAGTTACCAGTCCTTATAAGAACTTTTGTGGACCAAGCAGGTTGTGTATTAGTGTTTAGCAGACTGTGCGTCAGTCCCTATACCGCTGAAGGACTGCTGCAGTATAGGGCAGCGGTCAGCAGTAGTGCACGGCAACCCTATGTATTGTGGACCGATAGCGGTCCTTACAGAACAGCAGACTGTACCGCATCCAAGCCTATGTACCGTAGCACCCTAGACAGACCAAGTTACCAGTCCTGATAAAGAGCTTTGTGGAACAAGTGAGTTGTGAATGATTAGCAGACTGCAGCAGAAGGGCAGCAGTCAAGTATAATATTCTTTCTATATTTGGAAGAAAGAATATTATACGTGTACAAGCCTATTACCGTACCACTGATACCAGTCCTGAAAAGAACCTTTGTGGAACTAATAGTAACAGCAAGTCTTTAAAATTATCCTCACTGCCTGACACACTGCTTCCTGCCTGTCCCTATACAAATTGGCAAAAAAGAGTAGGCTGGAACGATTAGCTGGAACAGCTCTTTTGTGGACCTGATAGTAACAGCTAATGATGATGATGAT
The DNA here is from genome assembly GCF_037356315.1 of Lithobates pipiens. Lineage (NCBI taxonomy): Eukaryota > Metazoa > Chordata > Amphibia > Anura > Ranidae > Lithobates > Lithobates pipiens. The sequence continues at coordinate 477,652,260 of NW_027507903.1, read as the reverse complement.
GATGATGATGAAGAAAGACTAATCTGGCTGAGCTGTCCCTAAAATAGCAGCATACAGCGCTCTGTCCCTTTATCTAAACTGACAAAAGAAACTCAGGCTGCTGACCTAACACCTATACCAGTCCTGAAAAGAACTTTTGTGTACCAAATAGCTAGCGTTTTCTCTGTCCCTACTCCACACAGGATCCTTTCCCTACAGTGACAGAAGAAAGAATGTAAAATGGCCACCGGATCGGGTGTATTTATAGGTTAGGGGGAATGTCCAAGTGTCCATGAGCTGTCATGTCTCAATTGGTTGTCCTGTAACACATGATAAACGTGTCACGAAAGGTTAAAGTTCTTGTATACATTAAACACGTAAGTCCGCCGGGGCGAACGACGGAAAAAGGCGTTCGAACCCGCGGACGGCGAAAGTCGGAAATTCGCCGCGAAACGACCGCCGGGCGAACCGTTCGGCCATCACTACTGCTGAAAGCTTCTCTGGGTCCATACAAAAACCAGCAGTGGAAATTACATAACCCAGGAACTTAACCTGTTCACGATGGAATTCACACTTTTCCAATTCTACAATAGAGATTGTTCTCTCTTAGTTTCTGAAGCACATGGCAGACATCTATGTGGTGGCTCTCCAGGGACTTGGAAAATATGAGGATATCGTCGAGATAAACCAGCACACATAACGGCAACAAATCTCAGAGGACATTGTTAATAAATTCCTGGAAAACTGCTGGGGCGTTACAAAGGCCAAAAGGCACTACGCGGTACCCCTAATGGCCTGTTTTGGTATTAAACACAGTTTTCCACACGTCCCGCTCCTTAATCTTCACAAGATTGTATGCCCCTCTCAAATAAAGCTTTGTGAAAACCGTTGCACCCTTGAGGCGGTCAAAAAACTCCGTAATCAAGGTAATCGGATAGGCATTCTTAATCGTGAAACGATTGAGATCCTTATATTCAATACAATCACCACTCTTCTTCTTCACAAGGAAGAAACCAGGACCAATAGTAGACGAGGATTTGCGGATGAAACTTCGAGAAAGTGCGTCAGCAACATACTCCTCCATGGCCCTATCCTCCAAGACTGACAAAGGGTAAACCCGGCCATGAGAGGCTATGGCACCAGATTGAAGGTCAATTGCACAATCATACGACTGGTGTGGAGGCAATCTACCAGCTTGACATTCGTCAAAGACATTGCTAAAATCATGGCAGGGAGGAGAGTTAAGAGGTGCCCAGGACCTTGGCTACGTTATGGAAGCATGGCTTACTGCATTGTGGCGACCAGCAAGGATAACCAAGGATAACCAATAACCAGCGGAAACTTACTGTAGGTGAGGAAATAACTTGGAATTGAATTATATCATGGTGAAGAGCCCCTATGGCCATGGACGACGGAACAGTCTCATGAGTCACATGGGCAGGCTGTAGAGGTCTCTCATCAAGAGCCTCATTGGCAAGTGGAGTGTCATGCAGCAGCAGCAGAATCAAGCGCTTCGATACAAAGGCAGCATCAATGAACAGGCCTGCAGCCCTAGAGTCGATTAGAGTCTGTATCTCGATGGATGACTTAGCCCAAGAAAGGGTAATCAAAACCAGGGGCTTATCCTTCTGGATAACTGGGGACGAAACAATGCCCTCTAATGCCGCATACACATGACCAGTCTTTCCAGCAGACTAAGTCCAACGGACTTTCCAAACGAGCGGACTTGCCCACACGACCGGACTTTCGACGGAGTTACAGCAGACTTCCAAACGAACGGACTTGCCCACACGTGGACTAAAGTCCGTTAATTTTGAACGTGATGAGTTACGACGGGACTAGAAAAGGAAGTCAATCTCGCCGCTTTTATTGGCGAGATTGACACCTTGCAAGCCCCATCGCCTGGTATGGATTTTAAGGGGAAGCCCCCTACGCAGAGAAAACGGCGTGGGGTCCCCCAAAATCCATACCAGACCCTTATCCGAGCATGCAGCCCGGCCGGTCAGGAAAGGGGGTGGGGACGAGCGAGCACCCCCCTTCTGAGCCGTACCAGGCCACATGCCCTCAACATGGGGAGTGGGTGCTTTGGGGAAGGGGTGCACCCTGCGGTCCCCCCCACCCCAAAGCACCTTGTCCCCATGTTGATGAGGACAAGGGTCTCTTCTCAACAACCCTGGCCATTGAATGCCAGGGTCTGCAGGTGGGGGGCTTATCGGAATATGGAAGCCCCCTTTAACAAGGGGACCCCCAGATCCCTGCACCCCATGTGAATTGGTATCGGGTACATTGTACCCCTACACATTCAAAAAAGTGTCAAAAAAGTAAAAATGAAAGTACAAAATATTGTAATCCGGGAGCCCCCTTTAATAAGGGGGCCCCCAGATCCCGGCCCCCCGCCCTATGTGAATGAGAATGAGGTACCTCTTACTCCTACCCATTCACCTGGGGGAAAAAGTGTCAATAAAAAAACACACTAGACAGGTTTTTAAAGTAATCTATTAGGCAGCTCTGGGGGTCTTCTTCCAACTTTGGGGGTCTCTTCTGACTTCTCTACGCTTTCCAGTTCTTCTCCCGCTCTCCGGCCTCTTCTCCCTCTCTCCGATTCTTCTCCCGGGCTCCTCCGCTATCTTCTGCTCTTTTGCTGCTCTTTTGCTAGTGGTGGCCCGGTTTTCTCCTTCGTCCTCTTCTTCTTGTTCTTGTTCCTTCTTCTCTTCTTCTGATGTTGACACGACGCTCTCTCCCACTGTAATGTTGTGGACACGACTTATATAGGCATTTTTGGCCCACACGCGATCAAATTGTCCAACGGATTCTTTCCGTCGGACCTTTGCTGTCAAAAAGTCCGGACGTGTGTACGTGGCATTAGGTCTGTCCATGACAGGACCTCAAGGTTCGGCGTTCCCTGGACGGATAGGACAAGACTTCAAAAAGTGACCTGCCTGGCCACAATAAAGGAATAATCTCTCCCTCCTCCTAGGGGGTTCACTCATCCGCAGAAAGACACCTGAAGCCCAAGTGCATAGGTTCATCTACACAGACTGACTCAGTTCCAGGAGGCATGGGAGGTGAGGGAGGCAAGGGCGGGATTGCAGTGTTCGGAGACAAATGTAGGAGGCTTCCACAAGCGCTCCTTAAAAAGAAGTCTTTCTCTGAGTCTGAAGTCAATGAGGATGGCAAATGTGATCAACTTCTCCAGCTCAGTGGGTATATCTCGGTCTTCTATATCATCCTTGATGGTATCCTAGAGACCATGAAAAAAAGCCACAAGGACCTCATTGTTCCAAGCAACCTCTGCTGCCAGAGTACGGAATGCGTAATCATCAATAGTTCTCGTACTCTGATGGACATGAGGAACTTGGCAGCAGAAGCGGAGCATGTGGGAACATCAAATACCCTTTTAACCACTTCAGTTCCGGACCAATAAACACCTTAAGGACCAGAGGTCTTTTTGCAATTTCGCACTGCGCTGCTTTAACTGGTAATTGCGCGGTCATGCAATATTGCACCCAAACGAAATTTGCGTCCTTTTCTTCCCACAAATAGAGCTTTCTTTTGATGGTATTTGATTGCCTCTGCGATTTTTTTTTTTTGCGATATAAATGAAAAAAGAGCGAAAATTTTGAAAAAAAAAGATATTTTCTTCTTTTTGTTATAAGAAAAATCGAATAAACTAAATTTTAGTCATACATTGAGGGCAAAATTTATTCAGCCACATGTCTTTAGTAAAAAAAATGTCAATAAGCGTATATTTTTTGGTTTGCGCAAAAGTTATAGCGTCTACAAACTAGAGTACATTTTCTGGAATTTACACAGCTTTTAATTTATGACTGCCGATCTCATTTCTTGAGGTGCTAAAATGGCAGGGCAGTACAAATCCCCCCCAAATGACCCCATTTTGGAAAGTAGACACCCCAAGGAAATTGCTGATGGGTATGTTGAGCCCATTGAATATTTATTTTTTTTGTCCTAAGGGATTGAATAATGACAAAAAAAAAAAAAAAAATTTTTTTTTACAAAAAGTTGTCACTAAATGATATATTGCTCACACATGCCATGGTTATATGTGAAATGACACCCCAAAATACATTCTGCTGCTTCTCCCGAGTACGGGGATACCACATGTGTGGGACTTTTTGGGAGTCTAGTCGCGCACGGCACCCCGAAAACCAATCACCACCTTCAGGATTTCTAAGGGTGCAAATTTTTGATTTAACTCCTCACTACCTATCACAGTTTCGAAGGCCATAAAATGCCAAAATAGCACAAAACCCCCCCAAATGACCCCATTTTGGAAAGTAGACACCCCAAGCTATTTACTGAGAGGCATGTTGAGTCCATGGAATATTTTATATTTTGCCAAAAGTTGCGGGAATATTACAAACTTTTTTTTTTTTGCACAAAGTTGTCACTAAATGATATATTGCTCACACATGCTATGGGCAGAAGTCAAATTACACCCCAAAATAAATTCTGCTGCTTCTCCCGAGTACGGGGATACCACATGTGGGGGACTTTTTGGGAGCCTAGTTAACTAGCTACCTAGCGACACTAGCGACACTGATGCAGCGTTCAGAAAAATTATCGCTTAGTGACACTGGCAAAAGGGGGTGAAAGGGTTAACTAGCGGAAATCAGGGGGTTAAAACCATTATTGGGTAGTATATCGGGGTACCTAGCGCTATAAAAACCTGGCGGTGAACCTAAAAAAATAACTAGCTACCTAGCGACTGTAGCGACACTAATGCAGCGATCAGAAAAACGATCGCTTAGTGACACTGGCAAAAGGGGGTGAAAGGGTTAACTAGCGGCAATCAGGGGGTTAAAAACATTATTGGGTAGTATATCGGGGTACCTAGCGATATAAAAACCTGGCGGTGAACCTAAAAAGATAACTAGCTACCTAGCGACACATGCAGCGATCAGAAAAATGATCGCTTAGTGACACTGGCAAAAGGGGGTGAAAGGGTTAACTAGCGGCAATCAGGGGGTTAAAAACATTATTGGGTAGTATATCGGGGTACCTAGCGCTATAAAAACCTGGCGGTGAACCTAAAAAAATAACTAGCTACCTAGCGACTGTAGCGACACTAATGCAGCGATCAGAAAAACGATCGCTTAGTGACACTGGCAAAAGGGGGTGAAAGGGTTAACTAGCGGCAATCAGGGGGTTAAAAACATTATTGGGTAGTATATCGGGGTACCTAGCGATATAAAAACCTGGCGGTGAACCTAAAAAAATAACTAGCTACCTAGCGACACTAGCGACACATGCAGCGATCAGAAAAATGATCGCTTAGTGACACTGGCAAAAGGGGGTGAAAGGGTTAACTCTAGGGGCAATCAGGGGGTTAAATCTTTATTGGGGGGTGATAGGGGGCTACCCTGGACCTAACACTAACTGTCCTGACAGTTTTTACTGTCACAACTGACACTGAATGCATTGATCAGTAAAGAAATGATCAATGCAATCAGTGACACTGTGACTGGGGGGGGAGGGGGGGCGGGGGGGGGATCGGGGGGCGATCGGGGGGGGGATCGGGGGGGGTTTGTGTGCCTGTGTGTACCTACATGTCAGTGTAGTGTTCGTGCAGACTTACTTTTACTCTTCTCCTCGTAGTCCGGTCAAAAAGACCGCCCCGAGGAGAATGACATCACTTCCTCCTTCCTGTGTAAACAATACACAGGGGAGGAAGCTTCTCATTGGCCAGGAGCGATCCAGAGGGGGTGGCCGAAAACGAACGGCCATCCCCTCATCACGGAGCGCTCCTGGACCGAATCGGACCGCCGTAACCAGCGGGAGGGGGTCCGATGGGACCCCCCACCCGCTGGAAGGCAATCACGTAGATGTACGTGATTCTGCCTGCCTGTGCCATTGTGCTGACGTACATTGGCAATACGGCGGTCCTGAAGTGGTTAAAAGAAGCCACAAACTCAGGGTAACTCAAGACAACAGGTTTTTGCGTCTTCCATAGATGGTTTGCCAAGGCCAAGGCTCTCTCAGAAAGCAAAGATATCACAAAACCTACCTTTGCTTCTGTCCGTGGGAAACGCCTGGGGCAGCATCTCAAGTATATCTCATCCTGGCTGAGAAACCCTCTGCATTGGACTGGATCGCTCCCCAAATTGCTCGGGAAGCGGAGCAGCAGCAGGGACAGCCTAGAACACAGGTTGTACCGGAGTAGCCACAGTGGGAGATTCCAGGTGAGCCATGCGACTCAGGAGCATTTGTAACGCCTTGGCAAACTGATCCATGTGGTGATCCTGCTCATCCAATCTGGAAAAAATATTACCACCAAGTGGATTGAGTACATCTTCTGAATTCATGGCCTTTGCCTACTGTCAGAAACCCTGAATCAGACTGAGACAAAAGTACAGTTAAATCACACTTGTTTATTAATAATAATCAAAAGTTAAACTTAGTCAAAACATAGCCAGAGTTCAGAAACCAGAGCGGGTAGTCAAACAAGCCAAAACGTCAGGGAGACAGAGATGAGCGTAGTAGAACAGCAAGCAGGACAGGAACACAGGAGAGCATCCCTAGAGATGTGACCAAGGTGAAGGCAGAGATCATCTGGGCTGGGTGGCTTAAGTAGGCAGGACTGATGAGCAGGATATCATCAACAGGTCAGTGTGGAGAGAAAGTAGCTGGCAATTAGCTGACAGCTGAGCGGCCAGCTTTGAGAAGGAGGGGCTGAGCCCAGCCCTGACAGAATTACTTTGAAGCAGTTGGCCGGCTTAAACATGTATTGCAATACCTGTAAACTAAAAATCCCTGTTTTTCATTGCATAGTTTGCTGGAAAGGGTGTATAGCAGTGTGCAGAGGTTTCATCCAGAATTTGTAATATATTTATATCAAAAGCAACACACACCTACAAGTGGGAAGAATGTATCTCCTACAGTGATGGTCAAGAGGAAGAATGTCCTTGCTACAGACAGCTAAAATGATCATTGGTATCATGCAGGTGGTTCTGCCAAGTGGCCCTGGACCCAGAACTGTGAAGGCACAATCAGATGGGAGGTCAAGCATATGGTGCTTAAGTAACCTGATCTGGGGAATAAGCTTTGTACTGGGGAGGTACACAGCACTCCTCTCAACCCAGCACTCTGTACACAGTGCACTCCTCAAACCTGCACTCTGTACCCAGGGCACCCTTCAACCATGCACTCTGTACACTGCACACCCTTTAGCTCTGCACTTTGTATATAGTGCACCGCTCAACCATGCACATTCTACAAAGCACACCCCTCAGCCCTGCACTTTGTGTACAGGGCACCCTCCAACCTGCACTCTGTACACAGTGCACCCCTAAAACCTGCACTCTGTACACACTGCACCCTTCAAACCTGCACCCTGTACACAGCGCTCCTCTCAACACAGCATTCTGTGTACAGACACCCCTCAAACCTGCACTCTGTACACAGTGCACCCCTCAAACCTGCACTCTGTACACAGCGCACCCCTCAACTGTGCACACTCTTCAACTCTGTATTCAGAGCACTCCTCAACTTTGTACTCTGTACATAGTGCACTTCTTAACACCTGGTATGTAACAATGCCCTATTGTTAGTGCAAACTGGCCACACCCACAATTTGATGTATAGGGCTAGCTGCAGAGTAGGGGGAGGTTGAGAACTTTTTTTCGGAGAAAAAAGCCCTACACCATCAAGTAGCATGGTGGAAGGCTGGGGGGATGAGCCAAGATAATGTGCTAGCCTGCTCAGTACCCTACTGCTGTCACTCCATAGTGGCAGGACAGAGCACTGTGGCAGGCTAGCCGGAGGTGACACCATGTTTTACCACACCAGGTGACACCAACCCTAGTGACACCACTGACAGTAAATCACCCCCAATGTTTCCCAGTCAAACAAGTGCTTTTTTGCCCCTTTTGTGATGTCAGTAGATGTCATGATCTATCCTACCACATAACCTGGATGTTGATGGAAAGCTGGTGGTGAAAATATTTTCATGTTGTGTAAAAGGAAAATTATGCAATTCAATGAGGGCACACAAACATGTTGTGTATTGATTTTCTCTGATTCCAACAGCAGGTGCTTATCAGGGTAATAGTGGCGGATTCCTATATTGATTCAGAGGGGTGTGGCAGGAGGTGTGTTGTGTGCGCGGCGTGCCCCCTAACAGCTGCACACACCTCCATGTTTGTACACTGATTGTAAAAGGCAACCTTGACTAGGTGACATAATAACAAGGTTCTCTGCAGCCAGATAACAAAGATAACAGGAAAAAAATCATCCTCCAAATGGCCCAGAACTGCTGACTTACTGGCAGGGTCAAGGGAAATGGTAAACAGAGAACAGCTCATTAAGGATGAGCTTCATGTTTGGGTCGAACATACAGTGCCTTGCAAAAGTATTCACCCCCTTTGCATTTTTCGTGTTTTGTTGCCTCACAACCTGGAATTAACATGGATTGTTTGAGGATTTGCATAATTTAATTTACAGAACATGCCCACGACTCTGAAGATCTTTTTTTTTATTGTGAAGCAAACAACAAATAGGACAAAATAACAGAAAAAGTCAATGTGCATAAATATTCACCCCCCAAAGTCAATACTTTGTAGAGCCACCTTTTGCTGCTATCACAGCTCAAAGTCACTTAGGATAAGTCTCTATGAGTTTGTCACATCTTACCACTGGGATTTTTGCCCATTCCTCTTTGTAAAACTGCCCAGCTCCTTCGAGTTGGATGGTTTGTGCTTGTGAACAGCAATCGTTACGTTTGTGCACAGATTTTCTATTGGATTGAGGTCTGGGCTTTGACTAGGCCATTCCAACACATTTACATGTTTCCCCTTAAACCACTCAAGTGTTGCCTTAGCAGTGTGTTTGAGATCATTGTCCTGCTGGAAGGTGAACCTCTGTCCTAGCCTCAAATCACCCACAGAGTGGTACAGGTTTTGCTCAAGGATATCCCTGTATTTAGCACCATACCTCTTTCCCTAAACTCTGACCAGTTTCCCAGTCCCGACTGCTGAAAAACATCCCCACAGCACGATGCTGCCACCACCATGTTTCACTGTGGGGGTGGTGTTCTTTGAGTGATGTGATGTATTGGCTTGCCAGAACAGGCAAAAAAAACAATTGCTTGGGGCCTCGAGCTGGCCTGGGGCACCAGCCGGCCACCGCTTCCTATAAGCGGCAGCCTGTAGCGTGGGTGAGCTCCTCTTCCTTCCTCCTGCAGTCTGCGTGGTACAGGAGATTCAGTTTCCTGTTCCCGGCCGGACTGACAGGAAGTGCACACACTTCCTTTCAGTCCAGCCGGGCAGGGAACAGAAAACGGAATCTCCTGCCGCGTGGTACGCGGTAGGGAGGGGGGTTAAAAAGAACACGGGGGGGAGTTGTAAGGGGGGGAGACAGTCATCAAGACCCATTCAGTAATAAAAATATGGTAGCTTGCTGACCATGATAAAAACAATTACTTTCAGAAGAGACTTCTTTCTGCCCATGGTTGACACAGCCCTCAGAAGCCTAAGTGACAGGTTTTCAAGCTTGAAGGGTGTTTATGACTTTCTGTTCTCAAAGGACAACATGAAGCAGACAATAAACAATGGAAAGCTTCATGAACGATGCAAAAAATTGGAACAAACCCTCCATGACATTGATGCTGATGACTTGGCACTTGAGATCAATTCATCTCTCTACACTTTTCCAGACCATGTAGTCACTTCCCCATTTGACATGCTTAATTACATATACAGTGAGAAGCTACGGGATTTGTACAGTAATTTAAGCATTGCTTTGCGTCTACTTCTGACTCTCCCTGTGTCAGTGGCCTCTGGTGAGAGGAGCTTTTCAGCTTTGAAGCTGATAAAAAATTACATGAGGTCCACCATGGGCCAAGAAAGGTTCCCAGGACTGGCACTTACGTCAATTGAGCGTGATGTTCGCCAGTCTTTGGACATGGAGGACATCGTGATTGCCTTCGCAGAAAACAAGGCTCTCAGCAGAGCTCTGCAGTTTTAGATAATTTGCACATGTTTGTGAGAACTGAACAATGTTAATGTGAGTGTGTGTGTGTGTGTTTTTAGTATGTTGAATTTAGTTATTGTGCACTTTTTTAATGTATATTTGATTCTATGGTACAGTGGTGTTTTTTTGTAAATGTTCAATTGTTGAAAATGTTCAAATTTTATGCATATTATATGCAACAGCAGTATTTGCACTGTAAACTTTTTTTATTTATATAAAGTGTTGGTGAACTTAAACTGTATCGCTATGCTGTGATTCCTGTAGGCTTTGTGTGCGTGCGTGTGTGTGGGGGGGGGGGGGGGGGAATGGGCGGTTGACAGGCCTCCATGTCCATTTTGCTTGGGCCACCCAAATTTCTTCAAACGGCCCTGTGTGTTGGGTTTGCGCCAGACATAGCCCTTGTACACACGATCAGACATTCCGACAACAAAATCTGTTTTTCCGACGGATTTTGTCCGAAACTGGTGTTGCATACATATGGTCGGACAAAGTTGTCGGAAATTCCGATCGTTCAGAACGTGATGACGTCCGTTCGTTGCGAAGGGACTACGTTGAGGCTAGTAGCCAATAGCTTTGGTCTCGTAATTTGATCTGAGCATGCGTGGCACTTTGTTTTCTACAAACGATCGGAAAAAATCGGATCATGTTGTCGGAAAATTTTATATCCAGCTCTCAAACTTTGTTGGTCGGACATTCCGACGGAAAAAGTCCGATGTAGCCCACACACGTTCGGATTATCCAACAACATGGTCCGATCAGACCTTTTCCCTCTGAATTTCCGACCGTGTGTACAAGGGCATCGTTTTTTTTTGATGGCCAAAAAGTTCAATTTCAGTCTCATCAGACCAGAGCACCTTCCTCTATACATTTTGGGAGTCTCCCACATGCCTTTTCGCAAACTCAAAACGTGCCATTTTGTTTTTTTCTGAAAGTACTGGCTTTCTTCTGGCCACTCTGCCATAAAACCCAACTTTATGGAGCGTACGGCTTACTGTCATCCTATGTACAGATATTCTAGTCTCTGCTGTGGAACTCTGGAGCTCCTCCAGGGTTACCTTAGGTCTCTGTGCTGCCTCTCTGATTAATGCCCTCCTTGCCCGGTCCGTAAGTTTTGGTGTGTGGCCGTCTTCTGGCAGGTTTGCTGTTGTGCCATGTTCTTTCCATTTGGTTATGATAGATTTGATGGTGCTCCTAGGGATCATCAAAGATTTGGATTTTTTAATAACCTAACCCTGACTTGTATTTCTCAACAACATTGTCCCTTACTTGTTTGGAGAGTTCCTTGGTCTTCATGGCAGTGTTTGGTTAGTGGTGCTTCTTGCTTAGGTGTTGCAGCCTCTGTGGCCTTTCAAAAAGGTGTGTATGTGTAATGACAAATCATGTGACACTTAGATTGCACACAGCTGGACATCATTTCACTAATTATGTGACTTCTGAAGGTAATTGGTTGCACCAGAGCTTTTTATGGGCTTCATAACAAAGGGGGTGAATACATACACACATGCCAATTATCAGTTTTTTATTTCTGAAAAATAGTTTTATGTATATATTGTTCTAATTTTACTTCACCAACTTAGACTATTGTGTTCTGATCCATCACATATAATTCAGATTAAAAAAACATTGAACTAAAGGCTGTAATGTAACAAAACAGGTAAAAAGTCAAGGGGGGTGAATACTTTTGCAAGGCACTGTACATTCGACTCAAATATCGGGTGTTCGCCCATTCCCCCAAAGAGAGAACATTTTGGGGCATTTGTGGCAAATTCGAACGCCATGGAACACCCCATAATGCACTGCAAGATCGCAGTGAATTGCTGTATGATGATTGGCCAAAGCATGCAACTGACCTGCATGCTTTGGCCAATCCCAGCGCCCTCTGCTAAGAGAGCCATAATTGGGTGCTTTTGGCCAATCATGGCTCAGGGGGACTAGGTCCAAGCCCCACACTATATAAGGCTGCCTACACAACAGCCCTGTGTAGTGTTGTTGGTGTGGACGGAGAGATAGCTTGATTTAGATTAAGCAGTCAGGTTATTCAGTTAGTGGCAGTGTATTTTATTTATATTATATATATATATATATATATATATATATATATATTGTGAGGGGTTAGCTCGGCAGCGGGTGTGTGTGAACCCCTGGATGGGTTCACAACACAAAATCAGGCACAGCAGACAGCGTTGTAGGTGCAAAAAAACAAAAGATGCGGTTTATTTATGCTACATGCAGTGAAACATATAACAGCCAAACAAAAATAAAACATGAAAATAAATCCTGGTCAGCTTGACCTCTAATTACACACTTAGATTCCCTATCTAACAACTGAGTGCAGCCTTGTGCTGCACCAGTCCCTGTCTCTGTTGTAGAGGTTTGCCACACAGGTGTTAACTCACCGCACAGAACAGGTGTCACACTCCCCAGTCTATACAACACAAAAACTGGTTCCAGGATGGAGCATCTCCCTAAGCATGCTGTTTTTTTTTGTAGAGGTCTTAATGAGCCCACTTACTTCAGCTGGGCTCATTAACTCTTCCCTTCTAGTTGTACAAGTCTGCATAAAGCCTGAATCTAGGGCACACATATTTCCCATCCTGGATACAACCAGGTGATTTTACCTGCGTGCTGCCACAATATATATATATATATAGTGTAGCCTATATCTACAGTGCATTCCATGTAGTGTACTGTTTCTAATACACTTCAGGTGGTGTACGCAGTATCTAATACAATGTGTACAGTGTCTACTACACTTCTGGTGGTGTACACAGTATTAAATACAGTGCAGCGGTAGTACAGTTGCTAATACAGTGCAGGCGGTGTACACAGTATTTAATACAGTGTGTAGAGTTTCTACTACACTTCTGGTCGCATACACAGTATCTAATTCAGTGTAGTGTGGTGTTGCAAAACAAAATATGTTGGTTCCCAGGTTGAGGAAGGGAGTAACGTGAGCCTAGAGAGAGGGGGTACCCAAGAAGGACAAGAAACTGGCAGTCATGTTCTCCCAGCTGCAGCATACTGCCATGTTTGCTCCAGTGACGAGGAGGGAGGGGATGATGAGGTCACTGACTCTACTTGGATGCCTGAGAGAAGAGAGGAGAAGGCACAACTCCAAAGAGGCAGGATGTCCTCTAGGGCAGCAGCTTAAGGGCAGCCACCCTATTGCATCACACCGCAGAGCTCTGCAGGTGCAGGGAGCTGCTGACTCCCTGCTGACTTGTAAAAGTTTACTTGGTGTGGGACTTTTTTGACACATGTGCAGCAGATCGCACCGTTGCTGTTTGCAGCCTATGTCTGAAGCGGATCAAGCGTGGTCAGAACAGAAGCTACTTGGGCACCACATGCTTGACCAGACATATGATGACCTGCCATGCAGTCCACTTGAAAGACCCACATCAAAGAAAAAAGGCAAACTTCTCCTTGCTCCTCATCTGGGATCTCCAACCCCACTATACCTCCAGCCCTCCCAAAAACCTGCACTGAGAGTAATACATGTATAGCAATAGTTGTCCCAAGTACTTGCAGCCAGTCTGCTAGCAGTACACCACCATCTGATTTTAGCAAGTGCATTTTCCTACCCCAGTTGCTGAACCGTAAAAATAAATTAGATCCCAGATATCCATATGCTCAGCATCTGAATGCTAGCTTGGCCAAATTGCTAGCACTGCAACTTCTCCCTTTTCAGCTTGTAGACTCTGCCCCCTTTCGTGAATTTGTGGAATGTGCTGTACCTCAGTGGCAGGTTCCAAAACACCATTTCTTTTCACAGAAGGCCATTCCAGCTCTCTACCGGCATGTGGAAGGCAATGTTTTGGCTTCATTGGACAGGGCATTCAGCAGTAAGGTGCATATTACTGCTGACTCATGGTCCAGCAGGCATGGGCAGGGACATTACCTTTCCTTCACAGCGCACTGGGTAACTCTGCTGGCAGCTGGGAAGGATGCAGGACAGGGTTCAGTATTGTTGGAGCTTGTTCTGCCACCACATCTCCAAAATGCTAGGGGTGATTCTGCCACAGCTCTCTCCTCCACCCCCTCCTCTTCTTCTTCCTCTATGGATTCTTCTGCAGAGCTGTCCTCTGGACCAGCGATGCTCCATAAGTGTTCAAGGGGCTACTCAAGCAGTCAGGCAAAAAGATGCCACGCGGTGCTTGAGTTGGTCTGCTTAGGGGACAGGAGCCACACTGGGGCAGAGATTCTGTCAGCTCTGCAGGGGCAGGCTCAGAGGTGGGTGAAGCCATGCCAGCTTCAGCCAGGAATGGTTGTATGTGACAATGGCACCAACCTTCTATCCGCCCTCCGACAGGGACACTTGACCCATGTTCTATGTTTAGCACATGTCCCTAATTTGGTGGTGAAGTGGTTCTTGAGCAGGTACCCAGGCTTACAGGATCTCCTGAGGCAGGCCAGAAAAGTCTGTGGTCATTTCCGCCAGTCATACAATTCCAGTGCTCGGCTGGCTGACATTCAAATGGAATGCAATCTGCCCACCAACTGCCTCATTTGTGACATACCCACCAGGTGGAACTCAACGTTGACAATGCTGCAGCGGCTGCACATGCAGCAGAGGGCCATCAATGAGTACCTTTGCGAGTATGGCACCAGGAAAGGGTCAGGGGAGCTTCGCTTCTTTTCGCCACGCCAGTGGCTACTGATCAAGGATGCATGCACTGTCCTGTCACTATTTGAGGAGGCCACGAGGATGGTGAGCAGCAACAATGCATGCATCAGTGGCACTGTTCCTCTTGTCTTCCTGTCTAATGGACTTGAGGCAGAACAGCAAGAGGAAGAGGAGGCTTTCCTTACCCCTCAAATCCCCCTTTATCCAGATAGTATTCCTGCCGGCCCACCAAACACACAGGAAGAAGAGGAGGAGGAGGAGGAGGAGGATTGAGTCAGCATTGAAGTGGAGGATAACACTCAGCCGCAGTCTTCAAGGGATGGTTTTCAGTCCCCAAAAACCCAAAGAGTAGGTGGGAGGAGGTTGTTATGGATCATGTGATCCTTAGTGACCCAGAGGACTCAGAATCGACTGCCTCTGCAAACTTACGCTGCATGGCCTCCCTGATTCTGCAAAGCCTGTGAAAGGACCCTAGGATTCGTGGTATCAAGGAGATGGATCATTACTGGCTGGCAACCTTTCTTGATCCACGTTACAAGGGTAAGGTTGCAGAACTCATCCTGCCTTTGCAGAGGGAGCAGAGGATGAAATATTTTTCAGAAGGCCTTGAAGAAATGTTTCTGCAATGCATTTCCAGGCCCTGGGAGGTTACAATTTCCTGGTGTTGGACAACCTGTTGCTGAGGCTTCATTCAAGCAGAGGAAGAGCAGTGGAGAAGGTGGCCTGCTGACCGATGCCTTTAAACAATTTTTCAGTCCTCAGCACCAAGGTCTGATCAAGCAACCATCGCCAGCGTCTGCATTACATGGTGCAGGAATATCTATGGGCAAGACCAGTCTTGGAGACCTTTTCAACAGAGCATCCACTGGGTTACTGGGTCTTGAGGATGGACCACTGGTCTGAACTTGCTCAATATGCAGTTGAGCTACTGGCCTGTCCTGCATCCAGCGTTCTTTCTGAATGTATATTCAGTGCAGCTGGAGGGTTTGTAACAGATCATAGAGTGCGCCTGTCCACAAACTCCATTGATAGGCTCACATTCATAAAAATGAATCAGTCTTAGATCAGCAGCTATCAAGCACCTGATGCTGATGTAACTGATTGCATTTTCTATGGATGTGGGATCCCTGGAAGACTGCCTATGCTGACTCTCCTATTCCTCCTAGCTTCCAACAATAGTTTTGGTTTAGGGCACCACCAGCACCACTCAAGGTCTAATTTTTCTGCCCTTGTTTAACAGGGGCATGTAATTACAATTTTTGATCTAATATTTCACAGCAGGGCCCATTCCTGCGCCCACCAACAGTATATGTGAGGGGTTACAGTGTTGTGGCACCACCACCACTCAAGGCCCATTTTTTCTGCCCCTGTTTAACAGGGGCATGTAATTACAATTTTTGATATAATATTTTAATGCAGGGCCCATTCCTGCACACAACAAGAGTATCTGTGAGAGGTTACAGTGTTGTGGCACCACCACCACCACCACCCAAGGCCCAATTTTTCAGCCCCTGTTTAACAGGGGCATGTATCTACAATTTTTGATATAATATTTCATAGCAGGGCCCATTCCTGCATCCAACAAGAGTATCTGTGAGGGGGTTACAGTGCTGTGGCACCACCACCCAAGGCCCAATTTTTCTGCCCCTGTTTAAGAGGGGCATGTAATTACAATGTTTTATATAATATTTCAATGCAGGGCCCATTCCTGCGCCCAACAAGAGTATATGGGAGGGGCTACAGTGTTGTGACACCACCACCACCCAAGGCCCAATTTATCTGCACCTGTTTAGCAATGTAATTACAATGTAATTACAATTTTTGATATAATATTTCAACTCAGGGCCCATTCCTGTGCCCAACAAGCATAACTGTGAGGGCTTATAGTGTTGTGGCACCACCACCACTACCAAAGGCCCAATTTTTCTGCCCCTGTTTAACAAGGGAATGCAATTCCAAATCTTGATATAATATTTCACAGCAGGGCCCGTTCCTGCGCCCAGCAAGATTAACTGTGAGGGCTTACAGTGTTCTGCGCCACTTTACAGGCATACTAAGGACATCCCCCAGGCACTATATTTAAAGGAATATTTCATTTTTATTGTTTCACTTTAAGCATTATTAAAATTACTGCTCCCGAAAAAACAGCCGTTCTTTAATTTTTTTTTTAATTGATACATGTCCCCTCTCCAAACACTTTTTATGGCAATAACTTGCATATAAACCTTTAAAATTAGCACTTTTGATTTTTCACGTTCATGTCCCATAGACTTTAACGGTGTTCGTGTGTTAGAAATTTTTTTTGCCTGTTCGCATATTCTGCTGCAAACCAAGCCGGGGAGGGTGTTTGGCTCATCCCTACAGCTCATGTACCCCCCGGGGACAATTCTCCATAAAGAAACATTGTCTGTCCACAACTGAGAGAGCTATAAAGATGAATTACTGTTATACATGAATTCAAGAAAGGTAAAAAAAAAACTTCTAACTAGAGAGTGGTGATGCCATAGATTTTGCACTGGTTCACACTGATGCAATGCAGGAAACGCACGTGAATTGCATCACATCTCATCGCACCGCACGACAATCACACTGTGTTAATGCGACCTGCTGCAGGTGTCAATGAAAAGTTAACAACACCCCAAAAACAGGTTACAGAACGCATTGTGTTTGCATAAATCGGATCACATGAGTATGAACACCCATGCAATCCAATTCCATGCGGCAAAAAAAAAAAGGCGCCTGCAAATTTTTCGTGTGGTGCGATTTCAGCTATACAAAATGATGATTCCTGTGCGAATCACATGTGATGAGTAAGCAATTTTAAACCCAAAACCAAAAATTTTATATATTGCAACTTACCAGTCTTTAAAGAGGAAGTAAACCCTGATGGGTTTCTCTCCCTTTCTTCTTCTCTGCAAAGTAAAGGCATAATGTGCTTGTATGCATCGCATACTAGCACATTATGTGACACTTACCTGCAAATGAAGCCCACGCTGTCCACACAGGAGGCTGCATCCAACTTCCTTCCGAGGCTGTGTGACTGGCTGGAGCCACATGATGTCACTCTCGGGAACCGCCGGCCACGGCACACGCTCCTGAAGAAATGGCACGGGTGGTCATTCCGTCAGGGCGCATGTGCCCATTACATAATTGGCGCAGTATACAGTAAATATCTCCTAAAAGGCACACATTTAGGAGAAATTTACAGTACCTATAGGTAAGCCTTTTTCTAGGCTTACCTATAGGTACAAATGTTACAGGGAGGTGTTCAAACTCTTGATAAATGGTGGCTGCATTAGTTTTCTTTTTTAGTCTTTTTTCCCTTTATTTTCACCTGGTGATCTTGCCAGTAACACACTTCTTGTTATGGAGCAACTGAGAGAGCTTTGAACAGCAGCATTGTTGGTCTGGAGAGAGGGTAGTGTTAAGCCTGGTACATAGGATGAGATTATCGAACGAATGTTTATCTGTTTTTTTGTTTGCATGCTAGTCTCCATATCGAAAAGGAATAGGTCACTAAAGTACGAAAATTCTCATACGACAGAAAAAAAATTGAGAAGTGATGAAATGTATTTGTATTGTATTTTGGGACGAAAACTGTACTGATTAAATAAAAATCATGGACTGGACAGCTGGGTCTGTTAAAGGAGGTTGAAAAAGAACAGACTTACTGGCCAGATCACCAGATGAAAATAAAGGAAGAAAAGCCAATAAAAAGAAAACAGATGCAGCCACCACATTTAGATTTTGATAAACTTCAATATATAAAGAGCGGTTATGTCACGCTTGTATAATAAAACTGATGTCTGGAGAGAGGTGATGTCACTACTGTATAATATATCTGGAGAGTGGCGATGTCACTTCTGTATAATATAACTTATATCTGGAGAGCGATGTAATTCCTGTATAACAAAACCTATATGTGGAGAGTGGTGATGTCACTCCTGTATAATAGAACTTATATCTGGAGAGCAGTGATGTCACTCCTGTATAATATAACTTATATCTGGAGTGTGGTGATGTCACTCCTGTATAACATAACTTACAGTGCCTTGCGAAAGTATTCGGCCCCCTTGAACTTTTCAACCTTTTGCCACATTTCAGGCTTCAAACTTAAAGATATTAAATTTTAATTTTTTGTGAAGAGTCACCAACAAGTGGGACACAATTGTGAAGTGGAACGAAATCTATTGGATATTTTAAACTTTTTTAGCAAATAAAAAACTGAAAAGTGGTGCGTGCAAAATTATTCGGCCCCTTTACTTTCAGTGCAGCAAACTCACTCCAGAAGTTCAGCGAGGATCTCTGAATGATCCAATGTTGTCCTAAATGACTGATGGTGATAAATAGAATCCACCTGTGTGTAATCAAGTCTCTGTATAAATGCACCTGCGCTGTGATAGTCTCAGGGTTCTGTTGAAAGCGCAGAGAGCATCATGAAGACCAAGGAACACACCAGGCAGGTCCGTAATACTGTTGTGGAGAAGTTTAAAGCCGGATTTGGATACAAAAAGATTTCCCAAGCTTTAAACATCCCAAGGAGCACTGTGCAAGCGATCATTTTGAAATGGAAGGAGTATCAGACCACTGCAAATCTACCAAGACCTGGCCGTCCCTCTAAACGTTCAGCTCAGACAAGGAGAAGACTGATCAGAGATGCAGCCAAGAGGCCCATGATCACTCTGGATGAACTGCAGAGAACTACAGCTGAGGTGGGAGAGTCTATCCATAGGACAACAATCAGTCGTACACTGCACAAATCTGGCCTTTATGGAAGAGTGGCAAGAAGAAAGCCATTTCTCAAAGATATCCATAAAAAGTCTCGTCTAAAGTTTGCCACAAGCCACCTGGGAGACACACCAAACATGTGGAAAAAGGTGCTCTGGTCAGATGAAACCAAAATCAAACATTTTGCCCACAATGCAAAATGATATGTTTGGTGTAAAAGCAACACAGCTCATCACCCTCAACACACCATCCCCACTGTCAAACATGGTGGTGGCAGCATCATGGTTTGGGCCTGCTTTTCTTCAGCAGGGACAGGGAAGATGGTTAAAATTGAGGGGAAGATGGATGCAGCCAAATACAGGACCATTCTGGATGAAAACCTGTTGGAGTCTGCAAAAGACCTGAAACTGGGACGGAGATTTATCTTCCAACAAGACAATGATCCCAAACATACAGCAAAATCTACAAAGGAATGGTTCACAAATAAACGTATCCAGGTGTTAGAATGGCCAAGTCAAAGTCCAGACCTGAATCCAATCGAGAATCTGTGGAAAGAGCTGAAAACTGCTGTTCACAAACGCTCTCCATCCAACCTCACTGAGCTCAAGCTGTTTTGCAAGGAAGAATGGGCAAGAATTTCAGTCTCTCGATGTGCAAAACTAATAGAGACATACCCCAAGTGACTTGCAGCTGTAATCGCAGCAAAAGGTGGCTCTACAACGTAATAACGCAAGGGGGCCGAATAATTTTGCACGCCCCACTTTTCATTTTTTTATTAGTTAAAAAAGTTTCAAAAATCCAAAAGATTTAGTTCCACTTCACAATTGTGTCCCACTTATTGGTCTTCACAAAAAATAAAATTTTTATATCTTTATGTTTGAAGCCTGAAATGTGGCAAAAGATTGAAAAGTTCAAGGGGGCCGAATACTTTCGCAAGGCAATGTATATCTGGAGAGCGGTGATGTCATTCCTGTATAATAAAACTTATATCTGGAGAGAGGTGATGTCACGCCTGTATAATATAACTTATGTCTGGAGAGTGGTGATGTCACCTCTGAATAATATAACATATCTGGAGAGTAGCGATGTCACTCCTGTATAATATAACTTATATCTGGAGAGTGGTGATGTCACTCCTGTATAACATAACTTATATCTGGAGATCGGTGATGTCACTCCTGTATAATGTAAATTATGTCTGGAGAGTGATGATGTGACTCCTGTATAATATAACATATCTGGAGAGCGATGTCATACCTGTATAATATAACTTATATCTGGAGAGTGGAGATGTCACTCCTGCATAATATAACTTATATCTGGATAGAGGTGATATTACTCCTGTATAATATAACTTATTTCCTGGCCGTACGAGCACACAATGGGTTAACGCCTCATATGGCGCCCACATGACTGGCACATTCTTTTTTTTTTTTTGGTCACGCTCCAGGCCACCTGTGGATTGCAGTGTTAAGTACTTTGTTAGCAAAGATATCCCCCCTACCGCTCCGCCCCTCCATGTTCAGCCTCCCAGAATATTGGATGGTAAAGCCTCCTGAAACTGGGTATCCCTTGTGCCGGATTGTGGGCAAAGTTGCTTAGATAGATTGCTTAATGTCAAATATATTTCACACAGTTTTTATTTGAGATTGAAAAAAAAAACTGTTTTAGAACCGGCAGAGGAATTGCTTTCTCTCCTCTCTTTGCGGTCCTGCCAGTTTTCTCTTGTGTGGTAAAGACTTCTTGCTGGTTGCTCCCCTGCTGTGCTGTGTGTTCCCGGGGGTTAGATAGTCTGACTGGTTTTGTCTCAGATTTTGTGTCTCCTATCTGCCTCTGGATGGCTGTCTGACCCCATCTGCTACTGCTTAAAGTGGAGTTCCACCCCAAAAAACAAAAATGTATTAATGTGCCTAAAAAAAAAAAAACATTTGGAGAATTGTTTATTTTTTTTACTTACCTCTAAATGCCTGTTGCTAGGGGGTCCCTCATAGTCTGCCTCCTTCGGTGCCTGGGCTCCTGACATCACTTTCCTCGGCGCAGAAAGGGAGATCCCCTTTCCCCCTTCCTCTTGTCAATCATCTGGGACACGTAACCGGTCCCAAATGATTGCGAGGCTAGTGACGGCGCACGACGCGGCTTGCTCATGCGCAGTGGGTGCCTGGCTGTGAATGGCTTCGATCCCCCGCTTCGCTGGACTCCAGGACAGGTAAGTGTCCGATTATTAAAAGTCAGCAGCTGCAGAATTGCACAGTTGTACTGCGGCAGAAAGGCATGGCTGGCGAAACTACCTTATGTAACGCTGCTTCGCCCTGTGGCCACTAGGGGCACGTGCACCCCCTGCTCACCCATGGAGCCTATGTGAGTGCCCAGCGGTCATGATCACCACCGGGCTCCCGCGATCGCTCGGGACACACGGAGAATCGGGATCTGTGTGGAGAAGTGACAGATCATCTGTTCATATAGAGTATGAACAGTGATCTATCTCTTCCCCTACACAGTGCACTCCCCCCTTCAGTTAGAACACACACTAGGGAACACAATTAACCCCTTGAGCGCCCCCTAGTGTTAACCCCTTCCCTGCCAGTGATATTTTTAAAGTAATAAATGCATTTTTATAGCACTGATCGCTGTAAAAATGCCAATGGTCCCAAAAATGTGTCAAAATTGTCTGACGTGTCTGCCATAATGCCATAAAAAAATCGCAGATCACCGCCATTACTAGTAAAAAAATGAAATTAATAATAAAAATGCCATAAAACTATCCCCTATTTTGTAGACGCTATAACTTTTGTGAAAACCAATCAATATACGCTTATTACGATATTTTTTTTTTTTTTTTTACCAAAAATATGTAGAAGAATACATATTGGCCTAAACTGAGGAAAAAATATATTTTTTTTATATATTTTTGGGGGATATTTATTATAGCAAAAAGTAAAAAATATTGAATTTTTTTCAAAATTGTCACGCTTTTTTTGTTTATAGCGCAAAAAAAAAACGCAGAGGTAAACAAATACCACCAAAAAAAAGCAACGCAGTGCCAAATCGCAAAAAGTGCTCTGGTCAGGAAGAGGGTAAAATCTTCCGGGGCTGAAGTCTTTAAGCAACGCACTTCTAGGAGTGGATGGGGCCTGCCAACATCAGGTGTGCAAATGTCTTTGCCTTTTAAAGTGGTTGTAAACCCTTACAAACCACTTTGACCTACAGGTAAGCCTAGATTAAGGCTTACCTGTAGGTCCAAGCAATATCTCCTAAACCTATATGGTTTAGGAGATATTTGCCCGAAAATGGGCACCGCTGTCTACGGCGCATGGGCCGTAGACAGCGGCGCGCAGGCGCACTGAGCGCGGCATTCTCAGCGATGGAGCTGCCTCGCGTGTCGGCTCCCGTGCGCATGCGCGGGAGTGATGTCATCGCGGCTTCGCCGAATGACAGCGGCGGAGCTGCGAGACCCCACCAACAAGATGGTTGCGGCGGACTACAGGGGACAGCGGCGACTTCGCTGGCTCCTGTGCCAGGTAAGTGACACATAATGGGCTACTATGCGATGCATAGTAGTCCATTATGCTTTGCCTTTGCAGGGAATGAAAGAGGAAGTAAACTCATCAGGGTTTACTTCCTCTTTAATACCTTTCAGGAATCCCACGGGTTGAAAATATGTACTTAAGGCTATTTCACATTGGATGCAGTCCAATGCGTTTTTATAGTTAAAAATGCATGAACAGTGTTTACCATGGATCCCAATGGTATGCCAAAAGTGTGCATGCAGAAAAACCTCTTCAACACAGAAATTGTGGTGAACTGACTTGCAGACAGAAGAAATGTCCAGGATGTGGTCACAGTCTAAAAAGAGGAAGCAGCCGTCTTTTTGCTCAAATCGGTCGATCTTCAGAAGGGTTCAGGAGGCCAAATCTAATAGGCCAGGCTGAAATTTACCAGATAACAATGAAGGGGGCTCAAACTTCCTGTGTACATGGAATCCAATCCAGAGTAGGCTGCTAGACATTTGGAAAGTCTTTTGAAGGTGGGCCCATCTAGTGTCTTCCAGTGGGAGCCAGGATAACCTCCTTTTTGGAGGGTTTGGGCGACAAACATCAAAGACAGCTGTACAACAGTACAATCAGCAAATCCTTTCATTCATGAACCAACAAATCTCAAGAAGAAAGAATTACTGCAAGATTACGTATAGAATTATACTGCAGCAAGTCCATAGTGCTGGTGCCACTAAAAGAACATATCTGGGGGTTTCTCCCCATTATTTCTAGTAACCAAGGCTTTGGGAGCTTTCCCTACTGTCTGGGTTTCGAAGAAATGTAATGGATACAAAAAGGTTGAAGATCGAGTCCGCGCAAACAGTCATGGCGATTGTTCAGCATGAGGACCAGTTAGAGTCAATTGACCTGCCGGACGTATGCTTCCATATACCAATCAGTGTGTAACACCAGAGACATCTGAGGTTTGCAGTGACTGGCTGTCACTTCCAATTTAGGCGTTTGCCATTTTAAAAATTTGGCACGGCACCAAGAAACTTTTTAAACATTTTTGAAGGCAGTAGTGGCAGTAATTTGTCTTTGAGGGTAAGGCCCTGCCATTACTTGGACAATGTTTTGATTGTCGCAGGTGTAAGCCAGGAGCTGGCAAAGCATCACAACCTTGTCCTAGAAATCGTTTTCCAAGTTGTCGACTAGTGAACAAACAGGAAAAGTGGTTAAACCCTTCTTAAGCTATGAAGGATCTTGGAGTAGTTTATCATACCCAAATATGTCAAGAGGTTTTCCAAAACATCAAATGAAAATCTACGTATGAAGAGTCATGGAGACAGCATTTATGTCAGCGAGGGATTGCATTGTCCCCATTGGGACATTTTACAGCAGCCATTCCAGTGCTGCCTTGGGCCAGATGGTACATGGGGGGGCTTTTCAATTTGCCTTCCTCTGTCAATAGAATGGGCTGCCTATGGATCAGAAAGCCTTTGTGTCTGCACAAATTAGCAAGAACTGGAGTTTTGGACAACAGTGTGCCTCTTTTGTGGCGTGCCTCTCAGCCCAGGAGATGGAATAATTCTGACATCGGATGCCAGTCTGCCTCCAGTCTGAAGATACAAGTGTAAGGCCATTGGAGCCTAGTGGAATGCAGATGCTCTGACTGAATTAAATGTAAGGCAGTTTTTTCTAGCATTGCAAGCCTTTTAGGATCTTTCTCCAAGGGTTCCAAGTAAAGTTGATGATTGACCACAAGACAGCAGTAGCTTACATTGCCCACCAAGTGGGCACCAAGTGTCTGTCTTTTTCTGTTACTTTTTGCTGGACGGAGAGCTGCTTACATGCAGTTAAAGGCAGTCTACTTACCGGGAAAGCAGGATCCACTAACGGATAAGTTGGGCAAATTATTTTCCAACAAGAAGTATCTCAAGTATTGGCTCTATGGTACATTCCAGTGGAAGTTCTCGTAAGACCCCTTTTACACTGGGGTGGGGGTAGCGTCGGCGGCAAAACGCCGCTAAAGGAAGGAAGTTTGTTCTGTTTACTCAGCAAAGTTTTCTCTCCTGTGTCCCCAGCTCTAGACATTTTTTTACAATCAGTGCTTGAGGTTGGTCTGGCATACAACTCCATTGAATAAATGCTTCATGCAGGCCGTAATCATATACAACCACCAAGGAAATTCTTGTTCCCTTCATGGGTCCTAGGCTTGGTTCTGAAAGCACTCATATAGGCATCCTTTGCTCCAATAGCTTCATTTCCATTGCGGTCCCTAGTGGTAAAACTAGTTCCTCTGACAGCAGTTGCTTCAGACAGAAGGATGTTGGAAGTTGCAGCACTTTCCTGCAAAGATACCATTTGTGTCTTTTTTAGTGATACTGCATCCATCTCCAAGTGGTATCCAGTTTCCAGGAAAACCTGGGGGCAGTCCCTCCAAGCATTCACATGGAGTTACTGAGTATACAGCAGGAAGACTTCAGGTCCTTATACAAGTTGCTAACAGTGAACATGCAAAGATCAAAGACAAGAGCAAAGTGGACAGTCCTTTTCATTTCCCCGTCAGGTTCTTGAGTCATCTTCTATTGGTTCACCAGGGTGATTAGATTGGCATGCAGGAAGTGGGCCTTTCTGCTCGGGAACAGGGGCAAGCTCCTTTGAACTAAGGAGTGGCAGCCTTTGGGGCAGTTATGCCAGGATGTCAGTGAAGAGTATATGAGAGATGGCTAGCCCGTCATTCAACTTTACAAGCTAGGCGTGCAGTCGGCAAGTTCTGCAAAGTTTGGGATGAGACATATAAATTATTTTTGTCTTTGGCAGCTTTTCTGCGATTGTCAGTGTTTCTTTTCATGTGTTCTCTCCCACCCATTTATTCAGTTAATTAAATCCCATTGTGTGCTGATGTGAGATATGGCCAGGAATATGGAAAATTGTTATCAAATACTTACCATAATTTCCCTTTCCTGGTCTATCCTCACATCAGCACAGGACTCCCTCCCAAGTGGCCTGTCGCAGGCTAGATTATCGAACACATCAGTGGGGGAAGGGCTGTCTTTTATTCAGCTAGGAAAAGGTGGTGATGTGGGCACCAGATGAGGCGTTAACTCATTGTGCGTTGACGTGAGGATAGGCCAGGAAAGGAAAATTACGGTAAGTAACAATTTTCAAATCTATAACATAACGTACAGTATCTCATACAAGTGAGTACACCCCTCATATTTATGTAAATATTTTATTATACCTTTTCATGTGACAACACTGAAGAAATTACACTTTGCTATAATGTAAAGTAGTGAGTGTACAGCTTGTATAACAGTGTAAATTTGCTGTCCCCTCAAAATAACTTGGTTAATGTCTAAACCGCTGGCAACAAAAGTGAGTACACCCCTATGTGAAAATGTCTAATTTGGGCCCAAAGTGTCAATATTTTGTGTGGCTACCATTATTTTCCAGCACTGCCTTAACCCCCTTGGGCATGGAGTTCACCAGATCTTCACAGGTTGCCTCTGGAGTCCTCTTCAACTTCTCCATGATGGCATCACAGAGCTGGTGGATGTTAGAGACCTTGTGCTCCTCCACCATCCATTTGAGGATGCCCCAAAGATGCTCAATAGGGTTAGGTCTGGAGACACGCTTGGCCAGTCCATCACCTTTACCCTCAGCTTCTATAGCAAGGCAGTTGTCGTCTTGTGCCGCATACACACGATCAGAATTTTGGTCGGAAAAAGCTCTGACGGTTTTCCCGACGTAATTCCGATGGGATTTCGCTCAAGCTGTCTTGCATACACACGGTCACACCAAATTCCGACCGTTAAGAACGCGGTGACATACAACACGTACGAGGGGACTAGAAGAAGGAATTTCAATAGCCAATAGCCAATACCTTCCATCTCATAGTTGAATCTGAGCACACGTGAGTTTTTGCGTGTCGGAATTGCATACACATGAATTTCTGATAGAAAGTTTTTCCGTTGGGAAAATTGAGAACATGCTATCAATTTTTTGCTGGCAGAAATTCGGACAGCTAAATTCCGATGGAGCCTATACATGGTTGCATTTTCCAATGAAAAGCTCTCATCTGTCTTTTTCTGGCCAGAATTCCGATCGTGTGTACGCGGCATAGGAGGTGTTTGGGGTCCTTCTCATGTTGAAATACTGCCCTGTGGCACAGTCTCATAAGAGAGGGGATCATGCTCTGCTTCAGTATGTCACAGTACATGTTGGTATTATATACATTATTATACATTATACTTGTCTTTGTACTCCTCACCTGGTTGCCACCACAGACGCTTGACACCATCTGAACTAAATAAGTTTATCTTGGTCTCATACAACAGGACATGGTTCCAGTAATCCATGTCCTTAGTCTGCTTGTCTTCAGAAAACAGTTTGCGGGTTTTCTTGTGCATCATCTTTAGAAGAGCTTTACTTCTGGGACAACAGTCATGCAGACCAATTTGATGTAGTGTGCAGCGTATGGTCTGAGCACTGACAGGCTGACCCACCACCCCTTTAACCTCTGCAGCAATGCTGGCAGCACTCATACATCTATTTCCCAAAGACAACCTCTGGATGTGACGCTGAGCACATGCACTCAACCTCTTTGGTCGACCATGGTGAGGCCTGTTCTGAGTGGAACCTGTCCTGTTAAACCGCTGTATGATCTTGGCCACCATGCTGCAGCTCAGTTTCAGGGTCTTGGCAATCTTCTTATAGCCTATGCCATCTTTATGTAGAGCAACAATTCTTTTTTTCAGATTCTCAGAGAGTTCTCCGCCATGAGGTGCCATGTTGAACTTCCAGTGACCAGTATGAGAGAGTGGGAACGATAACACCAAATTTAACACACCTGCTCCCCATTCACACCTGAGACCTTGTAACACCAACAAGTCACATGAGACCGGGGAAGGAAAATGGCTAATTGGGCCCAATTTGGCTTTTTCACTTAGGGGTATACTCACTTTTGTTGCCAGAGGTTTAGACATTAATGGGTGTGACATTAATGGTTTGTATTTACAAAAATGTGAGGGGTGTACTCACTTTTGTGAAATACTGTATATCTGGAGAGTGGTGATGTCACTCCTGTATAATATAACCTATATGTGGAGAGCAGTGATGTCACTCCTGTATAATATCTAGAAAGCGGTGATGTCATTCCTGTATAACATAACTTGTATTTGGATAGTGGTGATGTCACTCCTGCTTTCTTACAGGTAAATGTCTATCCATCTGTACGCTATACTCTGCTGAACTGACATTACTGTAATATATTTGGTAAATGTCTTCTGATGTCATCTCTTTAAACTTCTATATTTAATGCTAGCTATATAAGAACCACACTACAATAGCAACATCACTGGTGATTGATTCTCAACCCCATTTGGCTTGAGTGATCAAGAGAGGGAATTAGCTTTATGACCCTAGCCTGTGTCTCGTCTGGTATTGGCCATCTTCTCTCCCATATTCAGGTGTCTTAAATCAGACCCTATGTTGACCAATAGAGAAATGCATGCCTGCTTACTCTCCCTATAAATTTAAAGCAGCCTATGGGGTGGTGCAGACAGAGGCAAGGCGCAGACATCATAGCTCTGTCCTGAGTGGCTCTGTCCTGAGTGACTCTGTCCTGAGTGGCTCTGTCCTGAGCGGCTCTGTCATGGGTGGCTCTGTCACGGGTGGCTCTGTCACGGGTGGCTCTGTCACGAGTGATGCGCAGTTTCACTGACACAGTTTAACAAAAGCAGGATAACTAAAGCTGGATGAAGATACACCAAGAACTCCGTCCCACTATGCAAGACGGCAAGCAAACCAGCATTTGACATTTATTTTGTATCAAGTCAGATTCGCACTCTATCTACTACGATGCTCCTCATTCTCTTCTTTCTCACATCAGTGTCTTCTATTCTCAAATTATCCTTAATCTACCCCTTCTCTCTACCCTGCAGCATGCACATAGCACCCTCACTCCTACCCTCTCCCTACTACTGCACCCATCATCTTCTGCATTTGCTGCATCCACATGCTGACATAAACACCAGAGCCACTAGACACATGCGCTCATGTACATCCCACTCCCATCTTGCATTCCTCACGTTCCTCCTTCTCCTAGTCTCCGGTGACATTTCTCCTAATCCTGGTCCGCCATTCACAAACTGCAAGCCACATCTCCAATACCCCTCCCCCTCTGGCAACCACCGCAATCCGCTTAATTTAGTTTCTATTCCCCTGGTTCCTCAAAGCAGCCCACCTATCTCATCCGCCCTTTGGAATGCCCGCTCCATCTGTAACAAACTAACATCTGTTCATGACCTCTTCATCTCTCATGGCTTTAACATACTCGCCATAACTGAAACCTGGCTTCAAAATTTGGACTCAGTTTCTCCCGCTGCCCTCTCCCATGGTGGTTTCCACTGGACTCACTACCCCAGACCCAATGGACAGAAAGGAGGTGGAGTTGGATTCCTTCTACCCCCACAATACACCTTCCAATTCCTTCCCATCCCTCCCTCTCTTTCCCTCTCTTCTTTTGAGATGCATTGTATTTGTCTGTTTTCTCCTATTTCTCTGAGAATTGCAGCAATTTATCGGCCTCCTGGACCGGTGTCACGCTTTCTTGATGACTTTGCTGCCTGGCTACCCTACTTTCTCTTCTCTGAAATACCCACAATCATTCTTGGTGACTTTAACATTCCTGTCAATGTTAACAGCCCAAATACAGCTAAACTTTTCAACTTAACCTCATCTTTTGACCTAACACAATGGACACATACTTCCACTCACTCCAATGGTAATACCCTTGATCTTGTATTCTCCCAGCTCTGCAACCCTGGCAACCTCACAAACACCCCCTTTCCTCTCTCTGATCATAACCTCATTAGTTTCACTGTACCCTTACATCCAACCACCCATCCATCCAAGCAGCAAACAATTACTTGTAGGAACCTTTGCCACCTTAACCCTTCTCTTCTCTATTCTGCTACTGACCACCTATATGACATTATCTCTCCCCTGTCCTGTCCTGACCTTGCCACCTCTGTCTACAACAGTTCACTCTCTTCATCACTAGACGCACTTGCTCCTCTAACCACACGCAGAATTAGGCCCTGACCGTTACAACCCTGGCAAACTGACAACACTAGAAATCTCAAGAGACATTGTCGCTCTCTTGAACGACTGTGGCGTAAAACCAAATACCTGCAAGACTTCACCCTATATAAATCTGCCCTTCTAAAATACAATTCCTGCCTCCATGCTGCCAAACTAGCCTACTTTGTTTCTCTTACTAATACTTTGTCAACCAGTCCCCGTCGGCTCTTCTCAACCTTCAACTCTCTGCTTCGTACCCCCACCCCCTCTACCCACTAACTCACCGACTGCCCAAGAGATTGCCAATCATTTCAAAGACAAGATTGATGCAATTCGTGAGGACACCTCCACTGTGTGTACATCTTCCCCACCCAACATACCTGACCTAACAACACATTCTACACTCTCCTCTTGTGAATTGGCTACTACTGAAGAGGTTACAAAACTTTTCTCAGATGCCCACCTAACCAACTGTCCCTTGGATCCTGTTCCCTCACAACTACTAAGGTCACCCTCTTATTCTATCCTATGCTCCCTCTCTCACATCTTCAATCTCTCCCTCTCTACTGGCACCCTCCCCT
This sequence comes from Lithobates pipiens, assembly GCF_037356315.1. NCBI lineage: Eukaryota > Metazoa > Chordata > Amphibia > Anura > Ranidae > Lithobates > Lithobates pipiens. The sequence continues at coordinate 477,621,802 of NW_027507903.1, read as the reverse complement.
CCCCTCTAAAACATGCGCAGATTACTCCCATACTTAAAAAACCCTCACTGGACCCAACCAACCTGAACAACTTAAGACCCATCTCATTGCTCCCATTCACCTCTAAACTTCTAGAACGCTTAGTCTACAACCGTCTTAGCTCCTACCTCAGTGAAAATAACCTTCTTGACCCATTACCGTCTGGCTTTCGCTCGCAGCACTCCACGGAAACTGCCTTACTAAAACTCACTAACGATCTACTAACTGCTAAAACCAGCAGCCAGTACTCCATACTCCTACTACTTGACCTCTCTGCTGCCTTTGATACTGTTGACCACCCGCTCCTCCTCAATAAACTACATTCCCTTGGCCTCCGAGATTCTGCGCTTTCCTGGTTCTCTGCCTATCTATCACAGCGCTCCTTCAGGGTCACCTACAACTCTGTCTCCTCCTCTCCATTGTCTCTTTCTGTGGGGGTCCCCCAAGGCTCTGTTCTTGGACCCCTTCTCTTCTCTATCTACACCTCCTCCCTTGGTCACTTGATCACCGCCCACGGCTTCCAATACCACTTATACGCAGATGACACCCAAATCTATCTGTCTATTCCTCCCCTCACTCCTTCAGTCTCCTCTCGCATTACTAACTTACTAACTGACATATCAGCATGGATGTCACACCACTTCCTTAAACGAAATCTCTCTAATACTGAGTTATTAATATTCCCACCTGCACATGCCCCCCTCCATGACTTTTCCATCAAAATCAACAATGAAACCATCAAGCCTCATGCCAGGGTACTCGGTGTAATCCTAGACTCTGACTTGTCATTTCAACCCCAAGTCCAATCGTTGTCAAACGTTTGTAGAATTCACCTCCGTAACATCTCTAAAATTCTCCCCCTTTTAACAAATGAGAACAAATTCTCATTGGCCTACCTCTCCATAGACCTCTCCCCGAGCTACATCACTAATCTTGTCTCCAAATATCACCAATATTGTCCCCTCTGCTCTTCTCAAGACCTCCTACTCTCAAGCTCTCTCATCTCCTCCTCTCATGCTCGTCTCCAGGATTTCTCCAGAGCCTCTCCCATCCTCTGGAACTCGCTGCCCCAATGGTCCAGCTATCCCCTACTCTTGCTACCTTCAGGCGATCCCTGAAAACTCATCTCTTTAGGGAAGCCTATCATATCTCCAACTAATCTCCTACCACTTCCATCAGCTCATTCCCTACAGTTATAACCTTTTGTAACACCTGCCCTACCCTATTAGATTGTAAGCTCTTCTGAGCAGTACATTTATTGTATTGTAACTGTATTGTCTTCTTTTTTCACTCCTGTATAATATAACTTTATCTGGAGAGCGGTGATGTCACTCCTGTATAATATCAATTTATATTTGGAGAGTGGTGATGTTACTCCTGAATAGTGATGGCCGAACGGTTCGCCCGGCGGTCGTTTCGCGGCGAATTTCCGACTTTCGCCGTCCGCGGGTTCGAACGCCTTTTTCCGTCGTTCGCCCCGGCGGACTTACGTGTTTAATGTATACAAGAACTTTAACCTTTCGTGACACGTTTATCATGTGTTACAGGACAACCAATTGAGACATGACAGCTCATGGACACTTGGACATTCCCCCTAACCTATAAATACACCCGATCCGGTGGCCATTTTACATTCTTTCTTCTGTCACTGTAGGGAAAGGATCCTGTGTGGAGTAGGGACAGAGAAAACGCTAGCTATTTGGTACACAAAAGTTCTTTTCAGGACTGGTATAGGTGTTAGGTCAGCAGCCTGAGTTTCTTTTGTCAGTTTAGATAAAGGGACAGAGCGCTGTATGCTGCTATTTTAGGGACAGCTCAGCCAGATTAGTCTTTCTTCATCATCATCATCATCATCATCATTAGCTGTTACTATCAGGTCCACAAAAGAGCTGTTCCAGCTAATCGTTCCAGCCTACTCTTTTTTGCCAATTTGTATAGGGACAGGCAGGAAGCAGTGTGTCAGGCAGTGAGGATAATTTTAAAGACTTGCTGTTACTATTAGTTCCACAAAGGTTCTTTTCAGGACTGGTATCAGTGGTACGGTAATAGGCTTGTACACGTATAATATTCTTTCTTCCAAATATAGAAAGAATATTATACTTGACTGCTGCCCTTCTGCTGCAGTCTGCTAATCATTCACAACTCACTTGTTCCACAAAGCTCTTTATCAGGACTGGTAACTTGGTCTGTCTAGGGTGCTACGGTACATAGGCTTGGGTGCGGTACAGTCTGCTGTTCTGTAAGGACCGCTATCGGTCCACAATACATAGGGTTGCCGTGCACTACTGCTGACCGCTGCCCTATACTGCAGCAGTCCTTCATTGGTATAGGGACTGACGTACAGTCTGCTAATCACTAACACACAACCTGCTTGGTCCACAAAAGTTCTTATAAGGACTGGTAACTTGGTATAGGGTGCTACGGTACATAGGCCTGAGTGCGTTACAGTCTGCTGTTCTGTAAGGACCGCTATCGGTCCACAATACATAGGGTTGCCGTGCACTACTGCTGACCGCTGCCCTATACTGCAGCAGTCCTTCAGCGGTATAGGGACTGACGCACAGTCTGCTAAACACTAACACACAACCTGCTTGGTCCACAAAAGTTTTTATAAGGACTGGTAACTTGGTATAGGGTGCTACGGTACATAGGCCTGAGTGCAGTACAGTCTGCTGTTCTGTAAGGACCGCTATCGGTCCACAATACATAGGGTTGCCGTGCACTACTGCTGACCGCTGCCCTATACTGCAGCAGTCCTTCATTGGTATAGGGACTGACGTACAGTCTGCTAATCACTAACACACAACCTGCTTGGTCCACAAAAGTTCTTATAAGGACTGGTAACTTGGTATAGGGTGCTACGGTACATAGGCCTGAGTGCGTTACAGTCTGCTGTTCTGTAAGGACCGCTATCGGTCCACAATACATAGGGTTGACGTGCACCACTGCTGACCGCTGCCCTATACTGCAGCAGTCCTTCAGCGGTATAGGGACTGACGTACAGTCTGCTAAACACTAATACACAACCTGCTTGGTCCACAAAAGTTCTTATAAGGACTGGTAACTTGGTATAGGGTGCTACGGTACATAGGCTTGAGTGCGGTACAGTCTGCTGTTCTGTAAGGACCGCTATCGGTCCACAATAGATAGGGTTGACGTGCACCACTGCTGACCGCTGCCCTATACTGCAGCAGTCCTTCAGCGGTATAGGGACTGACGCACAGTCTGCTAAACACTAACACACAACCTGCTTGGTCCACAAAAGTTTTTATAAGGACTGGTAACTTGGTATAGGGTGCTACGGTACATAGGCCTGAGTGCGTTACAGTCTGCTGTTCTGTAAGGACCGCTATCGGTCCACAATACATAGGGTTGCCGTGCACTACTGCTGACCGCTGCCCTATACTGCAGCAGTCCTTCATTGGTATAGGGACTGACGTACAGTCTGCTAATCACTAACACACAACCTGCTTGGTCCACAAAAGTTCTTATAAGGACTGGTAACTTGGTATAGGGTGCTACGGTACATAGGCCTGAGTGCGTTACAGTCTGCTGTTCTGTAAGGACCGCTATCGGTCCACAATACATAGGGTTGACGTGCACCACTGCTGACCGCTGCCCTATACTGCAGCAGTCCTTCAGCGGTATAGGGACTGACGTACAGTCTGCTAAACACTAATACACAACCTGCTTGGTCCACAAAAGTTCTTATAAGGACTGGTAACTTGGTATAGGGTGCTACGGTACATAGGCTTGAGTGCGGTACAGTCTGCTGTTCTGTAAGGACCGCTATCGGTCCACAATACATAGGGTTGCCGTGCACTACTGCTGACCGCTGCCCTATACTGCAGCAGTCCTTCATTGGTATAGGGACTGACGTACAGTCTGCTAATCACTAACACACAACCTGCTTGTTCCACAAAAGTTCTTATAAGGACTGGTAACTTGGTATAGGGTGCTACGGTACATAGGCTTGAGTGCGGTACAGTCTGCTGTTCTGTAAGGACCGCTATCGGTCCACAATAGATAGGGTTGACGTGCACCACTGCTGACCGCTGCCCTATACTGCAGCAGTCCTTCAGCGGTATAGGGACTGACGTACAGTCTGCTAAACACTAATACACAACCTGCTTGGTCCACAAAAGTTCTTATAAGGACTGGTAACTTGGTATAGGGTGCTACGGTACATAGGCTTGAGTGCGGTACAGTCTGCTGTTCTGTAAGGACCGCTATCGGTCCACAATAGATAGGGTTGACGTGCACCACTGCTGACCGCTGCCCTATACTGCAGCAGTCCTTCAGCGGTATAGGGACTGACGTACAGTCTGCTAAACACTAATACACAACCTGCTTGGTCCACAAAAGTTCTTATAAGGACTGGTAACTTGGTATAGGGTGCTACGGTACATAGGCTTGAGTGCGGTACAGTCTGCTGTTCTGTAAGGACCGCTATAGGTCCACAATAGATAGGGTTGACGTGCACCACTGCTGACCGCTCACCTATACTGCAGCAGTCCTTCAGCGGTATAGGGACTAAGAGTTTTGTCACAGGGTCATTTAAAAAATGACATGCAGAGGAAGAGGCAGGCCCTTCCGCAGGGGTGGTAGGGGTAGGGCAGGAGCAACAGGCTTGAGCCAAAGTGGGAAGTTGCAGAAGGTGCGTTCAATTACTTTAAAGGATGCACCAGACTTGGTTGAGTGGCTCGCTCAGCCTTACTCTTCTGCACCCTCCTCATCCTCTCGATCTGCACCCTCTTCTTCACTCTCTGCTATGTGCACCCCCAAAGACACTACCACCAACAACACGACCACCACCACCACCACCACATACCTTCCGCTTGAGTCACTGGAATTATTTTCCGATCCATATCAAGAGGACATTTCTGATGCGCAGCCACTCTTGGTATTGGATCAGGAAGAGGAGGTAGCAACAAGCGCTACTCAGCAGTCTGACGCCAGTACCCAGATCAGCCCAAGGAGGAGGTTGGTCCCCGGTGTTGCTGCCTACTCTACTTATAGCGGTGGGGAAGGTGACGTTGATGATGACGTGTCTAGTGATGTCACGTGGGTGCCCACAAGAGAGGAAGAGGAGGGGAGTTCAGAGGGAGATATGGACCAGCAGATAGGGAGGAGAAGCAGCAATGACTTACATTGCACAGCAGGGACAAAGCAGACTGCAAATGTATCAGGAGCGAGTCATCGACCATGTACGGTCACATCTGGCGCTCCCAGGACACCGGCACATGGCTCCGCAGTGTGGGCTTTTTTTAACGTGTCCGCTGCTGACAATAGCGTTGCCATCTGCAATCTTTGCAGTCAACGCGTTAGTCGCGGTAAGCCCAATACTCACCTAGGGACGACCGCCTTAAGAAGGCACATGAGCAGCCATCACCGAGCCCAGTGGGAGCAACGGAACACACAAAGCCACACTGCAGGCTCTCACCGTCCAGCCTCGTCTTCTACTTCTCCTTCTCCTCTCTCCTCACAATTGTCCTCCACTCCACCTTCCATCACGCCAAGCTCACATTTTTCTGCAAAAAGGCAGGCTTCCGTGGGCCTAATGTTTGAGCGTAAAAAAATGATGACGCCGGATAACCCTCTTGCCCAACGGTTGGCGGCTGGCTTGTCAGAACTCATAGCCCGCCAACTACTGCCATATAAACTGGTGGACTCGGAGGCCTTTCGCAAATTTGTGGCCATTGGAACACCACAATGGAAGGTCCCAGGAAGGAAGTATTTCTCAGAGAAGGGCATCCCAGAGCTATATGGCCATGTTCAGCGGCAAGTGAATGTATCTCTGGCACACAGTGTCGGTGCCAAGATACATCTGACCACAGACACGTGGTCTAGCAAACACGGGCAGGGAAGGTATATCAGTTTTACTGCCCACTGGGTGAACCTTCTGACGGCCGTCAAGCATGTAACCCGTGGCACCCGTGTAGATTTGGTTTTACCGCCACGGATTGCATGCAGGCCTGACTCTTCTTCTCCTCCTCCTACTCCATCCTCCTCCCTCTCCTCCTCAGCTGCCTCCTCCTTTTCCGCTGCTAGCGTCTCTTCCACTGCACCGCCCAAGCTCCCCAGAACCTATTCCACATGCCAGGTGAGACGTTGCCATGCCGTGCTGCGTCTGTTGTGCCTGGAAGCAAAGAGCCACACTGGCCCGGCACTCCTTTCAGCTTTGCGTTCACAGGCAGATGAGTGGCTAACACCGCTCAATTTGACAGTTGGTAAAGTGGTGTGTGACAACGGTGCCAATCTGCTTAGCGCATTGAAACAGGGCAAAATCACGCACGTGCCGTGCATGGCACACGTCTTAAACTTGGTCGTGCAGCGATTCCTTGTCAAATACCCTGGGGTCCAGGACATCTTGCGGCAGGCAAGGAAAATCTCGGCCCATTTCAGAAGATCTTACACGGCCATGGCTCGCCTTGCTGACATTCAGCGGCGACACCATCTGCCGGTCAGACGTCTTATTTGCGATTGCCCGACGCGATGGAACTCAACCTTCTATATGCTTGATAGGCTGCTCCAGCAGAAACGTGCAGTTAACGTCTACCTGTATGAACTCTGCGAAAGAAACGGTTCTGGGGAGCTGGGTTTTTTTTCACCGCGCCAGTGGCTGCTCATGCGCGACACATGCAGACTTCTGCGGCCATTTGAGGAGATCACCAAACTGGTCAGTCGCAGCCATGGCGCCATCAGTGACATGGTACCTTATGCCTTCTTTCTGGAGCGTGCATTGCGTCGTGTCATTGATCAGGCTGTGGAGGAGCAGGAGCGGGAAGATGAGGAAGTCGCAATGCTGGATGAATTCCCAGGGGGGGCTACTCTATCTGAGACAAGTCAACAACAGGAGTCTGATGAGGAGTCAGAGGAGGATGGTGCCGGGGCGGATGAGCAGGAGCAAGAAGAGCATGCTTTAAACCTTTCTGGGATCCCTGTTGTGCGAGGATGGGGAGAGGAGAATGAAGAGGACGACATTATCCTGGATGATGAGCAGGAGCCAGGCCACCACACCGCTTCCACTTTAGTGCAAATGGGGGCCTTCATGCTCCAGTGTTTTAATAGGGACCCCCGTATAAAAAGCATGAGGGTCAAGGACCAGTACTGGGTGGCAACGTACTTAGACCCCCGGTACAAACACAAAATGGCGGAAATGTTACCGCCGTCGCAGAGGGCTGTCAGAATGCAGCACTTCCAGGCCTTGCTTCGAGAAATGCTGCATTCTGCTTTTGCGTGCGCTGGCAGAGGAGCAATTCCCACTCCCAGAGAAGGATTTGCGGGTACCAATCCAACAGCGCCTGCAAGAAGAGGCCGGTTTGAAGATGTGTTGGTGACTTCGGATATGAGGTCATTCTTTCAGCCGACCCATCGACAGGTGTCATCCGGATCCAGCATCAGGGAACGCCTAGACCGTCAGGTGTCCGACTACATTGGGTTAACGGCCGATGTGGACGCTCTGAGGAGTGATGAACCCCTAGACTACTGGGTGGGCAGGCTTGACCTCTGGCCAGAGCTTGCCCAATTTGCAATCGAACTGTTGGCTTGCCCCTCATCCAGTGTCCTGTCCGAAAGGACGTTCAGCGCAGCAGGGGGGATTGTGACCGATAAGCGTACTCGCCTAGCTCACCACAGTGTTAACTACCTCACATTTCTAAAAATGAATGAGGCATGGATCTCGGAGGAATTCAACACATGTGATCAGTAGACCATGTATATGTCTATAAACAATTTTTGGAATCAAGCACACAGACCTTCTTAATTCATTTGGCTCACTTCCCTGACCCAAAAAAGCACACCGTACTATATGCCCCTACCCTCCTCTTTGAAGAGGTTGAGCGGTGTCATATTTCTACTGGGGCTGCTTATTATGAGGGGTTCCCACCATCCCTGTGCTGTGCTGACTTCCTCCTGGGTGTTCTTATTATGAGGGGCTCCCACCATCCCTGTGCTGTGCTGACTTCCTCCTGGGGGTTCTTATTATGAGGGGATCACACCATCCCTGTGCTGTGCTGACTTCCTCCTGGGGCTGCTTACGGTGCTGCTGTCAGCGCTGTATGTCACGGAGCTGCTGTCAGCGCTGTATGTCACGGAGCTGCTGTCAGCGCTGTATGTCACGGAGCTGCTGTCAGCGCTGTATGTCACGGAGCTGCTGTCAGCGCTGTATGTCACGGAGCTGCTGTCAGCGCTGTATGTCACGGAGCTGCTGTCAGCGCTGTATGTCACGGAGCTGCTGTCAGCGCTGTATGTCACGGAGCTGCTGTCAGCGCTGTATGTCACGGAGCTGCTGTCAGCGCTGTATGTCACGGAGCTGCTGTCAGCGCTGTATGTCACGGAGCTGCTGTCAGCGCTGTATGTCACGGAGCTGCTGTCAGCGCTGTATGTCACGGAGCTGCTGTCAGCGCTGTATGTCACGGAGCTGCTGTCAGCGCTGTATGTCACGGAGGTGCTGTCAGCGCTGTATGTCACGGAGCTGCTGTCAGCGCTGTATGTCACGGTGCTGCTGTCAGCGCTGTATGTCACGGAGCTGCTGTCAGCGCTGTATGTCACGGAGCTGCTGTCAGTGCTGTATGTCACGGAGCTGCTGTCAGCGCTGTATGTCACGGAGCTGCTGTCAGCGCTGTATGTCACGGAGCTGCTGTCAGCGCTGTATGTCACGGTGCTGCTGTCAGCGCTGTATGTCACGGAGCTGCTGTCAGCGCTGTATGTCACGGAGCTGCTGTCAGCGCTGTATGTCACGGAGCTGCTGTCAGCGCTGTATGTCACGGAGCTGCTGTCAGCGCTGTATGTCACGGAGCTGCTGTCAGCGCTGTATGTCACGGTGCTGATGTCAGCGCTGTATGTCACGGAGCTGCTGTCAGCGCTGTATGTCACGGAGCTGCTGTCAGCGCTGTATGTCACGGAGCTGCTGTCAGCGCTGTATGTCACGGAGCTGCTGTCAGCGCTGTATGTCACGGAGCTGCTGTCAGCGCTGTATGTCACGGAGCTGCTGTCAGCGCTGTATGTCACGGAGCTGCTGTCAGCGCTGTATGTCACGGAGCTGCTGTCAGCGCTGTATGTCACGGAGCTGCTGTCAGCGCTGTATGTCACGGAGCTGCTGTCAGCGCTGTATGTCACGGAGCTGCTGTCAGCGCTGTATGTCACGGAGCTGCTGTCAGCGCTGTATGTCACGGTGCTGCTGTCAGCGCTGTATGTCACGGAGCTGCTGTCAGCGCTGTATGTCACGGAGCTGCTGTCAGTGCTGTATGTCACGGAGCTGCTGTCAGCGCTGTATGTCACGGAGCTGCTGTCAGCGCTGTATGTCACGGAGCTGCTGTCAGCGCTGTATGTCACGGTGCTGCTGTCAGCGCTGTATGTCACGGAGCTGCTGTCAGCGCTGTATGTCACGGAGCTGCTGTCAGCGCTGTATGTCACGGAGCTGCTGTCAGCGCTGTATGTCACGGAGCTGCTGTCAGCGCTGTATGTCACGGAGCTGCTGTCAGCGCTGTATGTCACGGTGCTGATGTCAGCGCTGTATGTCACGGAGCTGCTGTCAGCGCTGTATGTCACGGAGCTGCTGTCAGCGCTGTATGTCACGGAGCTGCTGTCAGCGCTGTATGTCACGGAGCTGCTGTCAGCGCTGTATGTCACGGAGCTGCTGTCAGCGCTGTATGTCACGGAGCTGCTGTCAGCGCTGTATGTCACGGAGCTGCTGTCAGCGCTGTATGTCACGGTGCTGCTGTCAGCGCTGTATGTCACGGAGCTGCTGTCAGCGCTGTATGTCACGGAGCTGCTGTCAGCGCTGTATGTCACGGAGCTGCTGTCAGCGCTGTATGTCACGGAGCTGCTGTCAGCGCTGTATGTCACGGAGCTGCTGTCAGCGCTGTATGTCACGGAGCTGCTGTCAGCGCTGTATGTCACGGAGCTGCTGTCAGCGCTGTATGTCACGGTGCTGCTGTCAGCGCTGTATGTCACGGAGCTGCTGTCAGCGCTGTATGTCACGGAGCTGCTGTCAGTGCTGTATGTCACGGAGCTGCTGTCAGCGCTGTATGTCACGGAGCTGCTGTCAGCGCTGTATGTCACGGAGCTGCTGTCAGCGCTGTATGTCACGGTGCTGCTGTCAGCGCTGTATGTCACGGAGCTGCTGTCAGCGCTGTATGTCACGGAGCTGCTGTCAGCGCTGTATGTCACGGAGCTGCTGTCAGCGCTGTATGTCACGGAGCTGCTGTCAGCGCTGTATGTCACGGAGCTGCTGTCAGCGCTGTATGTCACGGTGCTGCTGTCAGCGCTGTATGTCACGGAGCTGCTGTCAGCGCTGTATGTCACGGAGCTGCTGTCAGTGCTGTATGTCACGGAGCTGCTGTCAGCGCTGTATGTCACGGAGCTGCTGTCAGCGCTGTATGTCACGGAGCTGCTGTCAGCGCTGTATGTCACGGTGCTGCTGTCAGCGCTGTATGTCACGGAGCTGCTGTCAGCGCTGTATGTCACGGAGCTGCTGTCAGCGCTGTATGTCACGGAGCTGCTGTCAGCGCTGTATGTCACGGAGCTGCTGTCAGCGCTGTATGTCACGGAGCTGCTGTCAGCGCTGTATGTCACGGTGCTGATGTCAGTGCTCTGTATTACGGTGCTGCTGTCAGTGCTCTGTATCTCCTGCACCCTCTTGTTTGCCTACCCTGGTCCCTGACCTTCCCTCTCCTCCATTGCCTTCATTAGCTCCATAGTCCTGAATTGTCAGAACAATTTCCCAAATAAAAAAAAAATGCTTGTAGTTATCGATCCCAAATTCACCTCATACATGTATTATGCTATTGTCCAGGTGGTGGGACTACGTGCTACCCCCTAATAATTACCCCGTGGCCGCAAATTCGACCTAAAGGTTTGCGAAATTCGCCTCCCATTGAAGTCAATGGAGCCCGCGGCGAACGGTCGTTTTCGCGAACGTTTGTGTCCGTTCGCGTTTCGCGTTCGCGAAACGTCCCGTCGGAAGTTCGTCCATCACTACTCCTGAATAATATAACTTGTATCTGGAGAGTGGTGATGTCACTCCTGAATAATATAACTTGTATCTGGAGAGTGGTGATGTCACTCCTTAATAATATAACTTGTATCTGGAGAGTGGTGATGTCACTCCTGAATAATATAACTTATATCTGGAGAGTGGTGATGTCATTCCTGTACAATAGAGTGTAATTGTAGTAGCTCAGTTCTGTTTTATGTACAGGTGTGATGCAATCAGGAAGTTGATTGTGGGATGCATGAATGGAATTCTGTTTTTACAGGTGTTAAGAGGAAATGTAACCTAACAAGATCTAAACTGTTTCCATCCTACATAAAGCGAACCAATATCTTTTTTTATTTCCGATCACAATATATCAAGACTACATTAAAATGACCCTAGCATCAGATATTTAATAAGTGCTGCATGCTAAGTAGACATGTGCGATTCGTTTCATACAAATCGAAAATTTGTACGCATCTGATACGAATTTTTATGCATACGAATCCCATACAAAATACGAAATTTCGTTTACGAATTTCGGATCCAAATTCATAACGAAAATTCGTAATTGTTACGAAAAGTTAACGAACCTAAAAGTTAAAAACCCAGGAAGTCAGCACAGCACAGGGATGGTGGGAACCCCTCATAATGATAAATTCATCATAACGAAAATTCGTAATTGTTACGAAAAGTTAATGACCCTAAAGTTAAAACCCCAGAAAATCAGCACAGGGATGGTGGGAACTCTATGGGAATTTCTATGCTTACGAATTTCATACGAAATACTAAATTAACAGAATTGTGACTGGCGTTAATGGACACACAGCAGGTGTACAGACCTGGGAAGTCAGCACAGGGATGGTGGGGACCCCTCATAATGATAAATTCATTATTTTAACGAAAAGTTTACGAATCTAACAAAAATTCGTATTTCGTACGAATCCGAATTGAATTTCGTACATGAATTACTCATTTTTTATTTGTACGAAATGAAACGGAGCTAAACAAAACAACTTTTTTGATGGCGCCCATGTCTAATGTTAAGTAATATGTAATTGTTACACTTTCATGTATGTATTCACTCTCATAGAGATCACAGTACTTCCCCTGACAAGGCCTTCATCTGTTTTTCTATCCAGAAAGACAGCTCCATATTTGTTCAGGCATCATCCAGGATCACCATCTATTTCCTTGGCTCAGAGATAACATAGCATGTAAATTCTGGTGCCTTTGCACTTCATGGCTGTGTTTACAAATGTCTGACTCAGATCAGCCCCTGCTGCAGTTACTCACCTTGTCATTAGCTACAACGCTACAATGTTGTACTCTGCTCAGTGGAGGGGAGGAGACTGAGGAAATCCTTCATCCTGCCTACAGCAAAATGATGATATTATCTCAGCCTAGGCAAAGTTGTTGAACTGTAACTTTTAAATGATGATAATTATTTATGAGAAATAATACTGTTAATGTATATTGTGACATATATATGAAATGTATTCATGCAGACCTGTAGATTGCTGAAAGGTTCACTTTACTATAAAAAAAAAAAAGGCAATTAAACGTACTGGATAAATTCTCTGAATGTTGAAAGTGTTAGACGTGTGATCAGACTGCTACCATGTTTGTTGGTGCACCAGCCCCATTCATGTGTTGTAGTTAGCGACTTCACTAGCCGTAGTGCCAAAGTCTAAGGCCGCGTACACACGCGCGGACTGTTGGCCCAACTTTGTCCGTCCAACAGTTTGAGCGAACAGTCCGCTCAAACTTAGCATGGACGGACATGGCCACACACGACGAACGAACAGTTTGCTGAAACCGTGCGCGATGACGTGAACGGCACGTACGACGGGACGCAAAATACGACGTCCTATACACTGCAATGCAACCTTCCGACGTGGAAATCCTTTCTGAGCATGCGTGAGACTTAGTTGGCCGAACAAGCCTACACACGAGCGAACAGTCCGCTGAAACCTTGTTTCAGCGGACAGTTTTTCGGAATTTCCGTAAGACCTTGTTCGGCCAACTGTCCGCTGAAACTGTCCGCTGAAGCCCCACACACGAGCGGACTGTCCGCCCAAACACTGTTCAGCGGACAAGGTTGGGCCAACAGTCCGCGCGTGTGTACGCGGCCTAAAACTGTGTATGCTGCCAGTTATGTCTTCAGTACGAATTGTATGTCCATTTTCACTGCGAATAAAAAAAAAGCATTTGTTCAGCAGTTCAGGCGCGTTTCCGATATGAATTTGCAAGGCTCAGGACAAGATTTTGTTACAGCTGCATTTGTAGTGTTGGCCAATACATACATACATTGCATCTGGAAAGTATTCACAGAGCTTCACTTTTTCCACTTTTTGTTATGTTACAGCCTTATTCCAAAATGGAATAAATTCATTATTTTCCTCAAAATTCTAAAAACACTACCCCATAATGACAGTGGGGGAGTTATTTACGAAAGGCAAATCCACTTTGCACTGCAAGTGCACTTGAAAGTACAGTCGCTCTAAATCTAAGGAGTAGATCTGAAATGAGTGGAAGCTCTGCTGATTTTACCATCCAATCATGTGCAAGCTAAAATGCTGTTTTTTATTTTCCTTGCATGTCCCCCTCAGATCTATAGCGACTTAAAGAGGAAGTAAACCCTGATGGGTTTACTTCCTCTTTTTTTCCCTGCAAAGGTAAAGCATAATGGACTACTATGCATCGCATAGTAGCTCATTATGTGTCACTTACCTGACACAGGAGCCAGCGAAGTCGCCGCTGATCCCTGTAGTCCGCCGCGTCCATCTTGCTGGTGGCGTCTCGCAGCTCCGACCAATGACAGCGGCGAAGCCGCGATGACGTCACTCCCGCGCATGCGCACGGGAGTCGCGCCTCGCAGCTCCGCCGCTGTCATACGGCGAGGCCGCGATGACGTCACTCCCGCGCATGCGCACGGGAGTCGACAAATTTGGCAAATCCATTCTTGGACTTGCCGCATTTAGTGCGCATGCGCGCCGCTGTCTACGGCGCATGCGCCGTAGACAGCGGTGCCCATTTTCGGGCAAATATCTCCTAAACCATATAGGTTTAGGAGATATTACTTGGACCTACAGGTAAGCCTTAATCTAGGCTTACCTGTAGGTCAAAGTTGTTTGGAAGGGTTTACTTCCATTTTAACTTCCAAGTGCACTTTCAGTGCAAAGTGGATTTTCCTTTAGTAAATAACCCCCAATGTGAAAGAAGTTTGTTTGAAATCTTTTCAAATTTATATATAAAAAAAAAATCCCATGTACCGTACATAAGTATTCACAGTCTTTGCTCAATACTTTGTTGAAGCACCTTTTGCACCAATTACACCCTCAAGTCTTTTTGAGTATGATGCTACAAGTTTGGCACACCTATTTTTGGGCAGTTTCTCCCATTCTTCTTTGCAGGACCTCTCAAGCTCCATCAGGTCGGTGCACAGCCATTTTCAGATCTCTCCAGAGATGTTCAATCGGGTTCAAGTCTGGGCTTTGCCACTCAAGGACATTCACAGGGTTGTCCTGTAGCCACTCCTTTGTTATCTTGGGTATGTGCTTAGGGTCGTTGTCCTGTTGGAAGATGAACCTTCATCCAAGTCTGAGGTCCAGAGCGCTCTGGAGCAGGTTTTCATCAAGGATGTCTCTGTACATGGCTGCATTCATCTGTAGCGCTACCCCCGCAGGAGCCACTGGTGAATTTTGGTTATCTCCCACCCTGCACAGCTAGGCACAAACATTTTTCAATAATCCCTGAGACAAGAAGCAGTCCTTGCAGCTTTGTTTTTTTTTATTTTTATTTACAGGAATTGAACATGGATGGGGAAGGGTTATTATGGGATGCCCATTTGATCAGTAGAAACTCTTCAGGGACTCAACTACATACATCCGGTATATACACTTCTCTTCTTCTACCTCCAGCACAAACTTTCTTCTAGAACTACAACTCCCAGGATCAGCTAGCACTGATGGTTGGTTCCAACAAAATCTCAGTTAGATTCTTGTGAATGCCCTTTTCAGACAGGGACCCCATTAGTAGTGTAGCAAATCTAGAGGTCTTTGGTGCTAGCTGTCCTTTCTTTGGTTACTAATTCCAGTAACACCTGACTCTGAATCCATCCCAGACTGCTTGCACCCATTCCCTTCAGGCATGCCTCTCAGTCTTAATACTCTAACACTCAGCAGCCCTCCTGGTTGTCTTTCTCCCTGGAGACTTGCCCTGTAGTGTTCTCTTCCTGTCCTCTCCTTGCTCCTGTGCCTCCTGTTCAGGATCCCCCTGTGTGCCATGAAGTGGGGTCCATTCCACACCCAAGCCCAGACTGGGGAGCTACTCTTTACTCTTAAAGACCTCCGACAGCCTAACACTCCAGCTCCATCTTCCAACTGAACTCCACACTGCCGTACCTCTGCTAGGCTGATGCTGATCCTGAGTATTTGAGGGGGCCTGCCCCTGCCAACCTTTCTATTGGGGATTGGTAAGGGCCCTCAGAATACTCCAGCTAGATCCTCCTAACTGCTTCTGGAACCTTCTCCAAGTTTCCAGCAAAGAGGAAGGAGATACCAAAGAAGCTTCTGCTGAGTCATCCAGCCTACCTGAGTCACTCACCCAACCCTGAAAAACATACGGGCTTGGCTACCAGCCAAGCCTTAAAATTTACCTACACAAACAAAAATCACTAGCACTCTAGCCACGCTAGGGGGGTGCTACACATATTTCCCCCAATCCTGACTGGTCCTCCAGTTCCTGCTGCTGAAAAACATCCCCACAGCATGATGCTTCCACTACCATGCATCACTGTAGGGATGGTATTGGCCAGGTGATGAGCGGTGACTGGGTTCCTCCAGACATGACGCTTGCATTTCAGGCCAAAGAGTTCAATCTTTGTTTCATCAGACTAGAGAAACACGTTTCTTATGGTCTGAGAGTCCTTCAGGTGCCTTTTGCCAAACTCCAGGTGGCCTGTCATGTGACTTTTACTGAAAAGTGACTTCCATCTGGCCACTCTACCATACGGGCCTGATTGGTGGAGTGCTGCAGAGATGGTTGTTCTTCTGGAAGGTGAGATGGTTGTTCTTCTGGAAGGTTCTCCTCTCTCTCCACAGAGAAAGGCTGGAGTTCTGTCAGAGTGACCATCGGGTTCTTGGTCACCTCCACCCTCCCTGGTGGTTCCAAACCTCCAATACAACTAAACACGTGTGCAATTCAGAAGCGTTCCCATAGAATTCAGTGCCGTGCACACTATGTGGCGCTGGAACCGCATGCAATTTTGAACAGAAATCACACCCTATTCCTGTTTAAATCACACGCAATTCTTCAGCAGTGCGATTTAGGCCATTATTCTGGATGGCTCAAATAAAACCGAATCCGCACCAAAATCATACAGGATCCTTTTTTTGGTGCACCAGAATTGGCATACCAGAACACCCATGCGGTCTGATTCTGCAAATCGGACCGCATGGTGCAAACCAATTTTTGGGTATCATTAATTTAACATACACATCCGCAGCGGTTTGCATGAGCGTGGTGCGATTGGATGCCGAGCGGAATCCACACAGAATTGGCTGTGAATTTTCAGCGCACAAGTGTGAACCGCCACTTAATGAGCCTAGAATTTGCACTTGAACTGCACTGCAATGGAAATCAATGTTATTTCACATGTCATGTGAATCTCATGTGGTTCAAAACGCATCCAACCCAGCCAAAGTAAAGTGGAATCTATTCAGAATGCATATTTGCTTAGCATGAGTCATCATCCGGTCACAAAACTCCCCTGCTGATTATCTACTCCACCATCATTATGCTGTATATTTCACATTTATTATTTTTAAAGCTTGCAAGACAAGTAAAAACATAGGAATTTTTACATCTTAATGAAGGATAAGGCTCGCAGGATAGCTGTGTCAGACCCCCACTAGATTCGATGTGGTCTTCCATGTGGTGATGTGTTAGAATTTTGGCAGGAGGAGAACAGAGACCAGCCAAGAGGGAGAAGTGAAATATGATAGAAACGTGGCACATGGGAGAGTATAAAGATGACCTGTCATGCAGGAACACATGTTCTGTGACATGAAACTGGTGACATCACTGTGATTTTAGGCACATTGTGAGCCCCCCCTCAGAACCCCGCACACATGGATCACATCATGGTCAGAATTCATCCAAAAGCATTCTAGAAGGCCATAAAGAACCCTTCATCTCCAGTCTAAGAATATCAAACAGACCACGGATCTTAAAGTGGAGTTCCACCCCAAAAAAAAAAAATGCTATTAACGTGCTTGAAAAAAAAACAAAAAAACACATTTGGAAATTTTTTTTTTACTTACCGTATAATACCTGTTGCTATGTGGTCCCTCGTAATCTGCCTCTTTCAGCGCCTGGGCTCCTGACGTCACTTCCCTCAGCGTGTGAAGGTAGAGCACCTCCCCCCCCCTCTGTCAATCATCTGGGACTCGTGACTGGTCCCAGATGATTGCGCGGCCAGTCACGGTGTGTGGTGCAGCTTGCGCATGTGCAGTGGATGCCCCGATTTGAAGACACAGCCGGGCGCCCACAGGAAAAATGATGGCACCGCCGAGCAGAGGGGGAGAGGAGCAGGGCTTTGTTCGCCCCGCATCGCTGGACCCTGGGACAGGTAGGTGTCCGATTATTAAAAGTCAGCAGCTGCAGTATTTGTAGCTGCTCACTTTTATTTTTTTGTTTTTAAGGGGAACTCCGCTCTAACTGCTTCAGCCCCAGAAGATTTTACCCCCTTCCTGACCAGAGTACTTTTTGCGATTCGGCACTGCCTCACTTTAACTGACAATTACGCAACGTTGCACCCAAACAAAATTGAGCTTTCCTTTGGTGGTATTTTATCACCACTGCAGTTTTTATTTTTTGCGCTATAAACAAAAAAGAGCGACAATTTTGAAAAAAAAATGCAATATTTTTTACATTTGCTATAAGAAATATCCCCCAAAAATATATAAAAAAAAACGAATTTTGTCCTCAGTTTAGGCCAATATGTATTCTTCTACATATTTTTGGCAAAAAAAAAAATTGCAATAAGCGTATATTGATTGGTTTTTCGCAAAAGCGATAGCGTCTACAAAATAGGGGATAGTTTTTATGGCATTTTTATAATTTTTGTTTTATTAGTAATGGCTGCGATCTGCGATTTTTCTCATGACTGCAACATTATGGCGGACACATCAGACACTTTTGACAAATTTGGGGCCACTGTCATTTATACAACGATCAGTGCTATAAAAATGCACTGAATACTGTGTAAATTACACTGGCAGGGAAGAGGTTAAACACTAGGGGGCGCTCAAGGGGTTAAGTGTGTCCTAGGGAGTGATTCTAACTGCGGGGGTGGGGGATAGGCTTCCACTCACATGACAGCGATTTCATTGCCTTAAAAATCCCAAAATAGAGGTTTTGCGCATGTAGTAAGGCTTACCTGTAGGTACAGTGGCTATCTCCTAAACTTGCACTGAGATATTCACACTACATGCAGCCGGTTATGACACCAGCGCATGTGCTCTGAAGGGATGGCATACCCGTGCTGTCTCTTCCCGCATGCGCGGGAGTGATGCCATAATGGCGGTGCTGTTAGGAAATGACACCACTGCAAGTGTGATGCACATTTTGCCATGCTTTTAGCCTGTTTCTGGAAACATGGACAGAAACGCGAATTTCTGCCCGCATTCCTGGAACACTGATGTGTAAATGCAACCCTGCTGGCCATACATTATACAATTTTTTTGTAACGTTTTCCTTTAGATTTACCAAAAAACATATAATATAACGTCAAATCTAAACATTTTGCATTTGTATTCAATCAGGCAGGCCCTTGCACTACATAGTTGAGTTAAGAAGAGATTTTACAATAAATGCAGCAGGGCTTAGGGTTGCCACCTCATCCCTTTACACAAAATAAATACACAGATTCTGTGGCTGATTAAGGTGGTAATGAAATTCACTTGGTGCCTTATATGCTTTAAATTAGCCTCAGAACCTGTGTTCTTCATATGTGTTCGGGTTTAAAGGGATGAAGTGTCAACCCTAGCTGCCAAAATAATTTGCCATCTTCACATATTGAGAACACCCAAATCTTTTCACAGGCACCTAATATTTATATTTGTGTTCACCTGTTTTGCAAAAAAATGAATTAGTACCAGATGTAAATGACTGAAATGTTGAAACTGCTGTGAGCCTTTCGCACACGTCATCCACCCAGATGGGCATAATCCCCTCCGATACCAGCAGCAGCTCATCACAGCTGAACCATGTCTTTCAGCAGAGCGGGGAAAGGTTACGGCTTGTGTCAAGTTTTTGTTGCTGTCTAAATCTTTTTATCCCAGTGATATCTGATCTGTGTACCACAGGGAAAAAAGTTAGGGCAAATGTTCTTACGTGAGACACAGACAACACAAGACAGGGATTCTAAAGCTGGCCATACACTCTTTCATTCAACCTATGGGCCTCCATCAATGCTAACCAGTACAGAGGGACAAATCTCCCCCTCCCCCACCCCCAACTATTGTATTCTGAAAAGTGGCGCCCTTGACGGTCAGAATACCTGAACAATGACTTCAGCTGGGTGACTGCAATTAATGTTCATCGGACAATATTCTACCCAGCCTCTTCAATCTTCAGATTGAAGCTTGTTGAGCCAAGTGGTGCCGGTGTTCTGCCAAAATCTGTCCCCCCATCGCATAGTGTCCGGCCCGTACTGTGCAGGCTGGGACAAGAAGACACCGAAAGTCTCCAAAGATGAATGGCGCCTGCGCACTTGCTAGTTCCTTCTGCCCTGAGTCCAGGTTCAAGCCCCACCATGCAAGTGGACATACGGTAGCACTTAGTAGCAGGGCCGCTCGCCACGCTTCGGGTACGGCCTCGCTTCACTCGCCACACTTCGTGCACGGCCTTGCTTCACTCGCAACACTTCGGGCACGGCCTCGCTTCACTCGCCACACTTCGGGCACGGCCTCGCTTCGCTTTTTATTCTAACTCTATGTCCACTTGGATGGTGGGGCATGAACCTGGACAGTACAGGGCAGACACTATCCGATGGGGCACAGTATTCGCCACAACACCGGCAGGGCCACTCACTAATCAAATTTTGGCAGATTCCGCAGGCAACTGACAAAAAAAATCCCTGGCAGGGTGCTCACAATGAAACAAAATAGTTCAGAATTTTGAATTTATTTTTTTATTTTAAATATCATAATGAACATTTCCCTCCTGCAGCCGCTGAATGCTGGTGGGAGGTAGAGGAGGAAAAGCCAGCTTTCAGTGATTGGAGGAGGAAAATGGAGAGAAATGGTTCCTGTATATGCCACCCCTCCTGTCCAAGTGTATAACAGAATGTAAAAGGGAAGCTACAAGGGCCCCATGGAGCATGGGGGGGGGAGTCTATTGTGACCCCTGATGCTAGACCACAGGTTGGGGAGGAGTGTGGTAAAAACCACATCTCAACTGTGTAGGATTTTACCACCACCCAAACTGCAAATGTAAACGAGTTATTACTGTCTAGACCCCACAAAAGGCTGCTTTTACAATGATACACTGCGTTTTTACATTCACCGTGGGTGAAGTGCAGGGCACCTTCAGCTTTCTTGCAAGTTAGCTGGGCTTGGACTTGGCTTTGGACTTCTATTATATCTTGCGGGCATGGTGCACTTTCTGGAAACCCTTTCTCAGAAGTTGCGGTGTGATAGAAAGGCACCAAAATTTCAGAAAAAAAATGGAAGTGCTCTTCCCTGGTTTGAGGTTGAGGGCCACATCAAAGAGCTTCGCGAGCCACATGTGGCCCCCACGTCACAGGTTGAGCACTCCTGTTGTATGGCTAGCTTAAAGCGTGTCATATATGTGTCAATTTTTCTGGTTCAGCACCTAAGGCTAGAAAAATAAAAATCTGTTAATTTCTCCCTCCAAGCTAAACAGTGTGGAAATGATAGAGGAAACCCCACTGTTGGCTCTTTTATATTCAGCAGCCGCTGCTCCAGCAGCTGCTAAATATCTGGACAGTGCCTGCATCTGATTGGGTGAGGGCACTGTTCGGGGGAAACATTTTCTGATGGGTTCCTTTGACAAAATTCAATAAAATTTTGAACTGGGTATGGCCACCTTCTCCCTACCCCTTACAAAACAAACACACCAATCAAATTTATTTTCTGTAATTAGGCTTTAAATTGTCTGGACTGGACTGTAAGGCTCCATTTACACCTGAGCATAGCGATTTACTGGTGGTTTTTAGGTGTTTTTGCATCTTTTTTTAAAGTGTTTTTGCATCTTTTTACAAGTGTTTTACAGCTTCAGAGAAGAGAAAGAGGATATTAGCAGTAGACATGTACAATTCGGATCAGTCAATAATTTTTCAAAAACTCCTGTGTCTTTTTATAATTTTTTTGGTGAATGGGTAGGGGTACCCATACTCATTTACACGTTTTTTATGTTTATTTTTCATTGCCGGCATTCTTTTTAACATTTAGATGTCAGTGGCAAAGCTCGTTGACAGCTGATGACTCATCAGCTTCCCGACTCGCTACTTAACAACCAGCTATTCTTCACACAGAATTCAAATTGGTGGATCATTTTTCTACTGATTCGAATAGTATGTCTACCAGTGGAGGCCTGTCCATTAGGGGTGCCCTGGCACCACCCCCTCTCTCCTCGCCACTCCCTATATGCAGTGGATAGATTAATTCATAGCATGAATCTATCCATGGCAGCCCCATTTCAGGGCACAGGGCACATGAATTACATTGGCCAGGGTTTTTTTTTTGAAGCACCTTATTAGAGCCAGAGGCTCTAATAGGCTTCAAAATAGGGTGGGCTTGGGCTGCAGAGGATGCGTCTGGAACCCACCCAGGTGTGTTGCAACAGCGAATTAATATTTGCTGTTGCAACACTGATCCTTATCCCGGCCAATCGGGAAGCAGGTGCGAAACACGTTTCCAGATTGGCCAAAACATCAGGCGATCCTATTGGATGCCTAGCACCGGGAGGAGCAGAGAGGAGAAGCACTGCGGAAGCTGCTCCAGGAGAAGACACCGAAGCAGCTTTCCCCAAGCCTGCCGCGCTGGATGATGGCTGCATCAGGTCCCACTGTTGCTCTCACTGCCCGCATCCAGGGTAAGGACAGCGGGTGGTAGGTGGCAGTTGTACTATTGCCTGTCCACTAGCGGCCCGGGGGTTGTTTGCGATTCCCCCCCCCCCAAAAAAAAACAACCACCACTGATTTCTACTCCTGACTTGCTCTCCCTGTCTCTGAAGCTGTAAAACGTGTATAAAAATCTACAAAAATGCTTTAAAAAAGCTGAAAAACACCAGTAAATTGCTACACTCAGGTGTGAATGAAGCCTTAAATATTTTCTCCTATAGTTAAATACAACCGACTTCAGAGCTGAACCTCAATTCCGATATCACTGGTGAAGCTGATCTCATCTTAGGGCTTGTAAGGTTTCCAAATATTTCAGACTTTTATTTTACAGAAATTGCCCCCGTTGTAACACACTGGGAGAATTCCTGCATGCTGCATTCTGCATGCACCCCCCTGGATGGTCCCATCAAATACAGCACAGCAAAATGACAAAATGTCTTCCCATAATGCATGGTATAAACAACATGTCCAGTTAGTATGGATGGGATGGAATGCTTTTGAAATGTATACTGTAGATTTACTGCAGCTCCATTAACAATACACTTTGGGAGATCCTGTAGGGTTGATATTGTCCTGTGCTGAGCACACAATTTCTTTCCATAATATGTTTGTGGTTTCCTGAGTTTATGCAGTCATTTATCATTTACTCTCATTAGTGTGGGTCATTGTTATTTGTATACTGATTCTCTCTGTATCACTGAGTGTTTATTATGTTACATAAACATCTCCAAAGTTTACAAATGTATGTTTTTTTTTTATATTTATACATGTTTTTTTCAAATAGTACATACCCTGGGGGCTAAGCCTTTTAAATAGTGCTTTATGTGTATGACAGGCAACCAGATTTTTAAACAAGATGCCATGGCCATCAGAACATTATGTAAAAACTGGATCTATACATACTTCTTATACATTTATATAGTGTTGTACAGAGAACACTGAGACAGTCACATCAGTGTCTGCACCAGAGGAGCTTTCACTCTAATGTCCCACCAAGGTCATAGCCCTTGTACACACGGTCGGACATTCCGACAACAAAATCCGTTGGATTTTTTCAGAAAACACGAAACTGGTGTTGCATACACACGGTCGGACAAAGTTGTTGGAAAATCCGTTTGTTCAGCACGTGATGGCGTTCTCTCGTTGCGACGGGACTGCGTTGTGGCTATTAGCCAATAGCTTTGGTCTCGTAATTTGATCTGAGCATGCGTGGCACTTTGTCCGATCGGAATTCTCTACAAACAATCGGACGAAGTCCGATCGGATCATGTTGTCGGAAAATTTTATATCCAGCTCTCAAACTTTGTTGGTCGGACATTGCGACGGAAAAAGTCTGATGTAGCCCACACACGATCGGATTATCCGACAACATGGTCCGATCTGACTTTTTCCGTCAGAATTTCTGACCGTGTGTACAGGGGCATACAGTATTACTATACATTTATTTAGCACATACACATTCCATAGTGTTGTATGTAGAGAACTATGAGCCAGTCACATCAGTCTCTGGACTAGAGGAGCTTACACTCTAATGCACCACCATAGTCACACACACTATTATTGTACACTTTCATAGATCTGACTTATTTAGAAGTGCTGTACAGAGAACACTGAGACAGTCACATCAGTCGCTGAACCATAGAAGCTTACACTCTAATGTCCCCACCACAGTTACACCACTATAGTATGCTTACATAGTTCTGCCATATTTTGCAGTGCTGTACAGAGATCACTGAGCCAGTTACATCAGTCTCTACACCAGAGGAGCTTATACTCTAATATCGTCCACAGTCACACACTATTATTATACATTTATATAGCTCTGACATATTCTGCAGTGCTGTGCAAAGAACACTAAACCAGTCACATAATTCTCTGCACTAGAGGAGCTTATACTCTAATGCCCCCACCACAGTCACAAACCAATATAATATTTTTATATAGCTCTGACATATTCTGTGGTGTCGAACAGAGATTACCGAGCCAGTTAAACCAGTCTCTGCAACAGAGGAGCTTACACTCTAATGTCCCACCACAGTCACATACCATTATCTATCATATTTTGCATGCTGTACAGAGATCACTGAGCCAGTTACATCAGTCTCTGCACCAGAGAAGCTTACAATCTAATGTGCCCCTACAGTCACACCCTGTATTAGTATACAGAGGAGCTCATACTTTATTTCCCCACAGGGGCTTGTGGGTCAATAAATAAGTAAGCTTAGATGATATTTAATCTGAATAATGTATAAGTGCCAGAACCCCCTAGTAACTCTGACTGCTCCAAGCTGAGGAAAGATGTGGTTGCTAAACTTTACCGCATTCTTCACACCATCATCATCATCATCATCATCACCTCCTTCTGCTCCGCCTCAGTGGTAGAAAAGCAGAAGATGCTCCAGAATCAGTCTGTACATCCAATGACACAGGAACAGTGAATTATGAAATGTCAGATACATTTTTCTGGTTTCCGCACTAATACCCGGCAGCGGTGAGGATTAGGAGGGTTATTATTTCCAGTAATCAGTGTCAGGATGATCAGGGATGGGATACAGGGCTGCTGAGGAGAGGAAATTATTATCAAAGCAGGGAGTAGATGGGGAGCTCAGCTATGGATGGAGGGAGGTTCTTACAAACTATATTAGCCATTACTTCTAGTATTGTGTAAAGATGGAGCAGCAATGGTTTCAGATTATCATAACTAACAATGTAGCAGATCATGATTGCAACAAGTATTATAACAATAGTGATGAGCATTTGAAGCCTAGAAGGAAGAATAATAATCAGCTGCAGCACTACACTTTGTAGCAGTGATGATGAGGACAACATTGTAGCAGATGAAGGAAAACTGTCAAGAGCAATGTCTCAATAGGCCTGAATATACTGTAGTGGTGATCAGAGGGAGGTTGAAGCAGCAACAGTCAAAATATGTGGCAGGTGATGCTGAAGAAGAAGAGCAGTAAATGCAATGTGGAGGATGGACAGTGGTTCAGTGATAAGAAAGGAAGTGGTATAGTGAGAGGAGTGTGAAAGTCAACATAGAGAATGATAAGTACAAATAGAGGAGAGGAAGAGTTGTAAAGTCAGTGGAAAGTAGGAATAATAGTGCAGTCAGAGAGGAAGAGAAATTGTACATTGAGGAGAAGTACACTCCTAGAAAAAAAGGACAAGCGCTACAGTAAGAGGAGTATAGGGGGGAAGGGTGTAGTACAGGTACAGGATAGGAGTAGTGCAGTCAGAGGACCACAGGACAGAGGAGAAGAGGAGAAGTATAATGGGATATGGGAAGGAGTGGTACAGTCAGAGAACAGAAGGAGAAGTAGTACATTAAGAGCTTGTGATGAGGAGTACAAGTGGAGGAGGTAAAAGTAGTAGTGCAGAAAAAGGAGGGAGTAGTACAGAGAGAAAGAGAAGAGAAGAAGTGGTACAGATATAAGAAGGGAGAAGGAGTGGTGCACATAAAGGAGGGTAGGAGGAGGAGTACAGGCAGATGAGGGAAGGACTACTGGAACAGGCAAAGGATGGAAGAAGGGTTAGTACATTCACAGGAGGGAAGGAGGAGTAGTACAGGCAGAGGAGGGAAGGAGGAGTAGTACAGGCAGAGGAGGGAAGAAAAAGTATTACAGGCAGGGGAGGGGAGGGGGAGTAGTACTGTCAGAGGCAGGCAGGGAAAGTATTACAGGCAGGGGAGGGGAGGGGGTGTAGTACTGTCAGAGGAGGGAAGGAAAAGTATTACAGGCAGGGGAGGGGAGGGGAGTAGTACTGTCAGAGAATGGAAGAAGGGTTAGTACATGCAAAGGAGGGAAGGAGGAGTAGTACAGGCAGAGGAGGGAAGAAAAAGTATTACAGGCAGGGGAGGGGAGGGGGAGTAGTACTGTCAGAGGCAGGCAGGGAAAGTATTACAGGCAGGGGAGGGGAGGGGGGGTAGTACTGTCAGAGGAGGGAAGGAAAAGTATTACAGGCAGGGGAGGGGATGGGGAGTAGTACTGTCAGAGGAGGGAAGGAAAAGTATTACAGGCAGGGGAGGGGATGGGGAGTAGTACTGTCAGAGGAGGGAAGGAAAAGTATTACAGGCAGAGGAGGAGGAGTAGTACTGTCAAAGAATGGAAGAAGAGTTAGTACATGCAGAGGAGGGAAGGAGGAGTAGTACAGGCAGAGGAGGGAAGAAAATGTATTACAGGCAGAGGAGAGGACGAGGGATAGTACTGTCAAAGAATTGAAGAAGAGTTATTACATGCAGAGGAGTAGCACAGACAGATGCTAGAAGGGGGAATAGTACAGGCAGAGGAGGGACTGAGGAGTAGTACTATCAGAAAATGGAAGAAGGGGTAGTACAGGCAGAGGAGGGAAAGAGAAGTAGTATAGACAGATTAAGGAAGGAGGAATAGTACAGGCAGAGGAGGGATTGGGGAGTAGTACATAGAAAAGAGAGACGGAGGAGTAGTTTAGAGAAAAAATAGGAGAAATGGTACAGGGAGAGTAGAGGAGAAGTATTGAGAGAGGAGGTTAGGAAGATTAGCACAACCAGAGAAGGAAGGGTTGAGTAGTACCGGCAGTGGAGGGTATGAGAAATAGTACAGGCAAGGGAGGGAAGGAGTAGTAATACAGACAGATGGAGAAGTAATACAGACAGACAGATTGAGAAGTAGTACAGACAGACTAAGGAAGAAAGAGTAGCACAGGCAGAGGAGAGAAGGAGGATTTATATAGAGTGAAGGAGGAGTAGTAGTACTAGCAGAGGAAGGAAGGAGGGGTAGTAGTGGTGTCGAGTCTCCTCCCGGCAGGCGGATCTCAAGTCACAATTCATTCCAGACTGACTACAACTCTGCAACGTGTCCGGGCTGCATCAGCCTCATCTACTGCCCCCGATGGAGGTAAGAGGGGAAGAGAGGGGCACACTGTGGGGCACTAACATTTTCTTGCGCGCACTCTGTACCACATGCTGGGACTGCAGTTTAGAATGTACTTTTATATTTCATGTATATATTATACAGCACATGCTTCTGCTACTCCTGCTTCAAGGCAATCAACGCATGCTGTCTCTGCTGTACTCTAGTGAGAATTTGCTGGCACACCTACAACACTATACATCCCATACTGGCACTAATGTATACACGATATATCTCATGCTGGCATTCATTTATACATTGTATATCCTTTGGCATTATTGTATACAATATGGAACTTTCATACTATATGCAGATTATGCTAGTCCCTTTTTGCCCTCCTATACCCTCTTTCCCATTTTTATGCAGCCTGCCACCTTCCAATATGCTAAAGATGAAAAGTGTGTGCCATGTATCATGTTGTCATTTCAGTGCTGGTTACTTTTACCAGAAGCTGTGCACAATGCATCCCCCTATATACTATGTGCCCTATACTATAGACCCCCTATACTGTGTACCCCACCCCATGTGCTATACATCCCATTTTATTACATACTATGTCCTATATCTCATTTTACCACATACCCTGACCCATATGCTATACATCCCATTATACTACCTACATAATTTTCTCTATATCACATGTTATCACATACACTGACCCATATGTTATACTATTTTGGAACAGGCCAGATTTTGAGTATTACCTTGAGAAGATGCAGACTGAAATTACTGAGCAGCAAATGATATCACCTGTGATGTATTTCAGTTATCTTGCAAACCTGGTCTGTGAATCCCCATACACACTATTAGGTTTTCTGCAGATTTTGTCTTCAGATTTCTTCTTTGTCTTCAAACTCTAAAGCCCCATACACACTATCAGTTTTTCTTTCAGGTTTACCAAAACCATGTAGTGCAAGGGCCTGCCTGATTGCATACAAATTGAAACTCCTAAGGTTTGACCTCATATTATATGGGTTTGGTAAATCCTGAAGGAAAAACTCAGCAGAAAAACTGATAGTGTGTATGGGGCTTTAGGGTACTTTCACACTGGGGCATTGGGGGTGTCGGTAAAGCATTGCTATTTTTAACTGTGCTTTACCGTTGTTTAGTGGCACTTTTCAGCCTCTAGCAGGGTGCTTTTAACCCCCGCTACTGGCCAAAAAAGGGTTAAAAGCGCCACTGGCGCTTTGCAGGTGCTTTGCGGCGCTGCCCATTAATTTTAATGGGAAGGGGTGCTTTTGCCTCAAGGAAACTGCTTGCAGGACTTTTTATGTAGTGTCCCCCCAGGGCACCTCTCCAGTGTGAAAGCACTTGGGCGTTCACATTGTAGTGACAGGAGAGGCGCTATTTTTAGCGCTATAGCGCCTGTAAGGTGCCTCAGTGTGAAAGTAGCCTTAAGGTTTGACCTCATATTATATGGGTTTGGTGAATCTGAAGACAAAAATCTGCAGCTAATCTAATAGTGTGTATGGGGTCTTAGTGGGTTCTGAGGACAATATTTGATAACCACTGCCCTACATGATATGCTATACATCCAATGTAATACAGTATAGATTATACCATATTCAGATTCTTCCCCCACCCCCCCCCCCCTCTCTCTTCGCTTCTCTTTTTGGTAACTCTCTGGTACTTTCTTATCAGTATGAAATATACAATAATTTTGGTATCCTTTTCTTAAGGGGCTCAGATACTTTCAGCACTGTACTGCTTAACATATGGTGGTGGGATCAGTGTAGGGAAAAGCACCATTCTATTCTGCAGTGGCGGGTACAGTGCTGTGTACTCCTACAGTATTGGAGTACAATGCTGTATACACCTGGCTCCTTCCTATACTGTATTGGGGGTACAGCACTGTATAA
The DNA here is from genome assembly GCF_037356315.1 of Lithobates pipiens. NCBI lineage: Eukaryota > Metazoa > Chordata > Amphibia > Anura > Ranidae > Lithobates > Lithobates pipiens. The sequence continues at coordinate 477,592,906 of NW_027507903.1, read as the reverse complement.
GCCTGGCACCCTGCAGTCTTCCTTTTTCCCCCCATATTTCCAGTGCTAGGATATGATGCAACATGCTTGTCATATTGGCACATCTGTGTGGGGTATTATGTATATTTTCTAAGTAGTGCCACCTATGCAATATATCCACTTAAGCTCCGGAAAGGTTTTATCCCCTTAATGACCAGGACATTGCTATTCAGCAGTGCGCTACTTTAACTGGCAATTGCGCAGTCATGCAATACTGTACCAAAATTATATTTGTATAATTTTTCTCACACAAATAGAGCTTTTTGGTGGTGATATTTGATCACCACTGGGTTTTAAATTTGTTTGCAATATAAATAAAAAAATAACGAAAATTTTGAAAGAAAAACCCCAATGTTTCCTACATTCTGTTATAAAACTTATCTAATAAAATCAAATTTAGTCATAAATTTAGGTCAAAATGTATTCTGCTACATGTCTTTGCTGAGAACAATTTTCAGTACGTGTATAATAATTGGTTTGCATTAAAGTTATTGTGTCCACAAACTATGGTATATACAGTATCTCCCAAAAGTGAGTACACCCCTCACATTTTTGTAAATATTTTATTATATCTTTTCATGTGTCAACACTGAGGAAATTACACTTTGCTACAATGTAAAGTAGTGAGTGTACAGCTTGTATAACAGTGTAAATTTGCTGTCCCCTCCCAAAATAACTCAACTCACAGCCATTAATGTCTAAACAGCTGGCAACAAAAGTGGAAATGTCCAAATTGGGCCTGATTAGCCATTTTCCCTCCCCGGTATCCTGTGACTCATTAGTGTTACAAGGTCTCAGGTGTGAATGGGGAGCAGGTGTGATAAATTTAGTGTTATCGCTTTCACTCTCTCATACTGATCAATAGAAATTCAAAGTGGCACCTCATGGCAAAGAACACTCTGAGGATCTGAAAAAAAGAATTGTTGCTCTACATAAAGATGGCATAGGCTATAAGAAGATCGCCAAGACCCTGAAACTGAGCTGCAGCACAGTGGCCAAGACCATACAGCGGTTTAACAGCACAAGTTCCACTCAGAGCAGGCCTCGCCATGTTCGACCAAAGAAGTTGAGTGCACGCGCTCATCATCATATCCAGAGGTTGTCTTTGGCAAATAGATGTATTTTATACTGTTATACAAGCTGTACACTCACTACTTTACATTGTAGCAAAGTGTAATTTTTTTCAGTGTTGTGACCCATTTTTGGAAAGTAGACAGTCAGAGGCATGGTGAGTTTTTTTTTTTTTTTTTTTTTTTTTTTTTGTCTAAAGTTTTTGGAAATGTTGTTTTTTATTTTATTTTTTTACATACTATCACCAGTGCAGTACAGCATCATCATTTGGCTTGTGTGGCGGTGATCGGGGACACTGACTAGTGACAGTATGTTAAACAAACAAAAAACTTTTTATTAAATTTTTTTTAAATGTATTTCATTTTTTTAACTTTTTATTTTTACATACCTGCATTAGAGTAGTTCAGTGTTAACATGGTAACACTGTACTACTCCTGGGGAGTGATCAAGGTGTTTTTTTCTTTTCTTACACTTTGGTTGCTGTTACAATGAGAGCGGAAGTAAACCCATCCTTAAAACAATTTAATTTCCGGCACGTGCTAGAAATGTAACACTCTCATTGGTTCTGCTCTCAATCAGTCTGTCAAACCATCTAATGGCAGTTGTAGAATAAACAGAGGCAAAGATGGCAGCTTCCTTGGTTGAAAATGATAGGAGGGTTTACTTACACTTGAAGATCATTATGACAGCATAGTTTTCAACTGTCATGAATGGGTTAACCATTCACGACAGCTGTGACAATTAGTGATCTGTGATTGGCTACAACTAATCACACGGTACAGGGTGCTATGATTGGCCTAGGTACCATGTGATAGCTGTGGGCCAATCGTAGCATAGGCAACACATACATCTTAATACATTAACAGCTGCTTTTGTTGACATTGTGATCATGTGATTGCATACCGACTGAACAACATGCTTTGTGGCCTTCTGCTGGGATGGCACTTACCTGACCTGAGTGGCCTCCATGCTGCCCATAGGTGGTTCAAGTGTTATATTACATGAAGCTCAATTAACTCTTAGTATGGTACCAAATTGTGGTGCTTAACTACCCCATTTCACCAGAGGTTGACTAGTGCCATGTCAGTAAGCCACAGCAGGGCCATGTTCCTGGAATAAGAGTGGTGCCAATACTTTTTGCCAAGAGCAATGCAATATGTAATGCCATCTAGTGTCACTAGTGTGATGGCACTGCTGTATTCAGGAGCTATTGTCAGGCCTGTCAGTGTCACCTTCTACCAATCTTTTGTTGTTATACGACAAAAGTCAACACATATCTTTGGAAGCAAATGAAATGACAACAAATATGATGCAGTTATATATTCATTAAAATCAATAAATGTGTTTTAAATGCAACTAGTGGAAATAACTTGGACTTGGCATCAGCCCCCTTACAACCCCCCCACCCGGAACAGCAGAATGCTGAAGGGGAGAGGGAGAGGCAGCAGTAAAGAGCTTGCTATCAGGAGAGCAGAGAGATTTGGTTATCAGTCTGCTGCTGCTCCTTCATTGTCCAATCATATGTTGTAGATCAGGGGTGCCCAACCTTTTGAAGAGTGAGGGCGAATTGGTAACTGGTTGCGGGCCACAATGAGCAGAGAGGGTGGATGGCATATCTGTATCCACTCTGCATTTGCAGAGCGGACACAGACACAGCCCACAATACTTTTTGGCGGATCATATTGGAGGTAGAACACAAGTCGGTTGATGTCTGCCACTACTTAGAGGTGAATGGAGGGTGCAATTGGTTGGACTGTCAGACTGACCGTGTGAAAGGGGTCCAAGGCTGCTTTCACACTGATACACTATGGTTCACCCGCACCATGTGTGCAACGCAGTGTACCTTTTGGTTTCCTGCAGTTTGCAATAGACTTCTATTATATTCTGCAGGTTTGGTGCACTTTCAGAAAGCTCACCAAACCAAACTCGCATGTAATAATAGAAGTCAATGGCTCAGTGCAGGTAAACTGCTCTGCACCTGCAGATCAGTTTGAAAGCAGCCCAGTAACCACTGCAGAACAGATATGCCCATATATACACTGTGATTTTAGTAATAAACTGACCTTTAATAACAGTATTATTTCTATTCTATCCCAGAGCAGGAGGTCGCGGGCCACATTTGGCCACTGGTTGGGCACCCCTGCTGTAGATGGTGAGATAACCAGGCTATATTATTCTAACTGCAGTGGAGAAAAGTCAGGCCACCAACTACTCTCCCATGTCTGGCTAGGATGTGTAAATCACAGGACTCCCTATACATAAGAAAAAAAAAAAACTTTGGCATAAAAAACATCTCCCATCTGTGGGTTTTAGCTGTGTTTTTAGCTGTTTGCTTGCAGTTCAGATACATTATATAAGTGTTTGGTTCAGATGAGTGTCAGTCTGTAAACCTCTTTCCCTCCTGCTGTGTAAAACATTTCATGCAGTGTGATGTATTCTGCCTGCTGCTGGATTCTCATTTACTGCTGTCAGCTGTGAGACAAAACTAAACTTCTAATTGTATCTTATACAGTATGTGGATAGAAAAAATCTGCTGAGGGTTCAATGCCTGGGTAGCAAGTGCCCAACTAAGAAGCAGATCATTGGTGCCCCCATAGAACTACACACTGTGCCACACCACTGATCCATATAGCTAAAGCCGGCTACTGTATACACTAGTAGAATTTTGTCTTCAATTTTTTTCAGTTTGATAAAATTTTCTATTCATTAGTGGGGTCAAATTGATGTTCGTTTTTGACCACAAATGCGAGAAAACTTGCAGGACCAATATATGAAATTTTACTTGAAGGAATAATTTTTCTAACCGCACATATGGTTTTCTTTCGGTAAAGTCCATTCATTCCAAAATTTAATGTTAAAAACAAAAAATATATATTGAATTACCTTTTAGAATGATGTATGTCAAACCAATATTAATAAATCTACTAGTGTATAGTTAGCTTAAAGCAGTAGTGAACACAGGCTTAAAGTGGTTGTAAACCCTTACAAACCACTTTGACCTACAGGTAAGCCTAGATTAAGGCTTACCTGTAGGTCCAAGAAATATCTCCTAAACCTATACGGTTTAGGAGATATTTACAAAAAGACAGGCGCCGCTGTAGACAGCGGCGCACTGAGCAGGCCGCAGATCACGGTGATATGCCACTCATGTCGGCTCCCGTGCGCATGCGTGGGAGTGACGTCATCGCGGCTCCAGCGAATCACACCGCCGGAGCAGCAAGACCCGGAAGTCACTCCGGGATACATGGCAGCAATGAAGATGGAGGACCACTTCGGGGGCTTCGTTCTCAGGTAAGTTATTCATAATGAGCTAGTATGCTATGCATACTAGCTCTTTATGCCTTTGCCTTACAGGTTGATATTTTTTTTTTTAAATAGCCTTTACTTCCTCTTTAAAAAAAAAAAAAAAAAAAACACCTGTAAGGCATTTGCATATTGTGCGAGTACGCATCGCATACTAGTACATTATTAAAATGTACCTTTATAACAAAGCCTTCCAGCCGTGCACTTTCACCACCGAGAGGGCTGACACAATCTTTCTTCCAAGTTCGTGCGCTCTGACTGTGTGATTGGCCAGAGCCACGATGGCGTTACTACCGCGCATGTGTGCCGGAGCCCTCGGTTTCTGCCGCAAAGCTCTGGAGGTCCGGCAAGGCACCTTCAGGGCGCATGTGCCGGTGACGTCACCAGCTGCATTAGGGTGAATATCTCCTATTCGGTGCATGTTCAGGAGATATTCATTTTTACCTACATGCAAGCCTTATTATAGGCTTGCATGTAGGTAAAAATCACAAAGCAGGCCTACCGCTTTAAGGTTGGCTATACACTATCAGCTGTCAATGAGTTTCAATGTAGTTGTTATAGATGTCCAGGTAACTACAGGTCTGGTGACTGGACAGAAGGGTCATTAATCCAGGTTCATTGTCACCTTCCTGGATATGGCCCTGCGTAAACATACTCAGCAGCACTCATACAGACAGCTTCCTATAACCACTAACAACCCTTGCCCTCGTTGGCTGCTCCCTTCGAAGGATCCACAGAGTTTACTTTTACACCTTTTTATTGTAAGTTCTTTATTTTAACATTTTGAAAAACTGCAAAAAAACAAAGTTAAAATAGACCTTTTATTAACTTTCTCCAAGAATAAATCCCTGACCTGCCACAATATACAGCAATATTGCTTTTTTTCAGAAAAATTACACTTTTTAGCATCTAAAACTATCCTTGAGCTCCAGTTAGTAACTTTGCCTAGGCTGAGATGATGTCATCAGTCTACTGCAGGCAGGAGGAAACATTTCCTTAGTCTCCCCCACCCAGTGATCTGACTGCAACATTGTAACTTTGAAGCAAGTTTTGTTTTTGAGGCTTTTTTTCTATTTTATAGACCTTCTCTTAGAATCTGGAATTTTTGTGGCTTTTATTTGCATTAATGATACAATGTTCTGATTTTGATAAATTTAAAAGAGAAGTGTAGATTACATTTTTTATTTTTTTTGCCCATTTATACTTACCTGGGTGGATGCAGCATCGCTCCGATGCTGCATCTGTCCCTCAGCACCTCTGCACTGAGAACCGATCGATCAAACGTCACAGATGGCTCAGTTCTCACAGCTCACTGAGCAGAGAGCAGCTGACTGTCAATCAGCATCTCTCATCTCTGCTCCTCCATGCTCATTGGAGCGCTGAGCGGTGGGGAGTGGCCTTCTCACCCTCTCTCCAGTACTCCTGTGACCTTTAGGCTCCGTTCACACAGGGGGCAACGCGAGGCGACACGACTTGCCGTGCCGTGACCTGACAAGTCGCCCCCGTTCTGTACTACGGAACCGTTCTAAGAGGAGCGACTCGAGTCGCTCCGACTTAGAAAAAAGGTCCCTGTACTACTTTTGGGCGACCTCGGGGCGACTTGCATTGACTTCTATACAGAAGTCATTTGCAAGTCGCCGCTGAGGTCGCGGCAGGTCGCAGCGAGGCAAGTCGTGTCGCCTCGCATCGCCCCCTGTGTGAACCGAGCCATAGGAGAAGCCCAGCCAAACGAGCTCAGGCTGGACTTCTCCTTTAATGGCCATGGAAGCCAAACTAATTTAATTTCTAATATCTGCCAATTAAATAGAAAACATAATGCAGGTAGAAAAAGGAATGTAAAAAGCATTTATTCAATTAGGAAAAACAAATTTGATTTAAGGACAGGTAGAACTCTGTATCAGACATGGGGAATTTCTTGACCTTGGAAGACCACTGCAGGTTCACATAAAACCAGTGCCTGTATGTCTACCACTATACTGTCATTTGCAGCAACCAAAATGTTTTTTTTTTTTGTTTCACCTAATCTTCATCCAAGCTTCTTAAAGCAGAACTTCAGTATTTTTTTTTTCTTCTTTTTTTTTTTTTTTTTTAACTTTCCGTCTAAATCTTCTGCCTTTGTTATTTTTAACTTTGGAGAGTAAAACATATTTTTTCTGCAATAAATACCTTATACAGCCCACTTCCTGTTTCTTGTCTGCTAAAAAGCCTAGGCTTGTGACATCATGCACCGGTCTCTCTCCTGAGAGATTGCCAGGAGGGGGGAGTCATAAGAGGGCCAATGAGAGCTGCAGAGCTGGAGGTGTGTCTCTGTGTGTCTTTGTAAATCCAGAAAGTGAACAGGCAGCAGCTTCAGCTGCCCACAGTTAAAATGGATGCAGCCAGACTCAGTGGAGAGAGATTTCTGCAACATATTTGGCAAGTACAGATTCACAGTATATCTAAAATAATATCTATGCAATGTGGTTGGAGGGAAGCTTCAGAATGGCAAAGATGTTTTTATTACAAATTATGTGAGCGGACTGCAGTTCCTCTTTTAATTGGTAGTATAGTAAATTTTTTCTAACTTTTACCTACAAGTAAGCCTATAATAAGGCTTACCTGTAGGTAAAAAGAATATGTCCTAAACCTGTAAGGTTTAGGACAGGGATATGCAATTAGCGGACCTCCAGCTGTTGCAAAACTACAAGCCCATCATGCCTCTGCCTCTGGGTGTCATGCTTGTGGCTGTCTGAGTCTTGCTATGCCTCATTGGAATTGTAGTTCTGCAACAGCCGGAGGTCTGCTTATCTTACTAGTATCCACTCAGGACTGAAATGTTACCTTTGGGTAAAATGGCCTATGACACCATGACTGTGGCTGTAGTTTGCAAATCTGATATGTGCACAGAAGAGCCATCCTCTGCCCCTCATCCATGTATCAGAGGGGGGGATATAGTTATATGGTTGGTATATGAGTGCGCTCCTGTATATGTTCCCCCCCCCCCCCCCCAAGACCATAGAGCTGAGCTCAGCCCTACAAGGAGCCTAGCAAGAAGGTGACAGAGACAGATCTGTGTGTGACAGTGACAGATAAGACAGAGCACATATAACAGAGATAGCAGTGAATGAACTGCACTGAAAATGTTCCCTTGTATTTGTATTTGTATTGTATTTTTCTAACATAGCTGTATTGCCTGAACTCTGGCTATTTTGGCTGCAATTAAATAAGTGTATTGGACAGTGTTTGATGATGATCTTTAACAATCTTGATTTATTATTTTTAATTCAATATGGGGTGGCCATATCTGTTGACATAGGCGTGGGCAGGGGGTATGCCGGGTGTGCACACCCTAATCACTCTGTGCAGTGCCGCTTCCTCCCCCTCCCCGCAGTGCTACTGCTTCCCTCCTCTCCCCTCAGCTACTGTAGGGGATGTTCCAGAATGAGTGGGGACAGGGCTAGTAAATATGCCCTTTACCAGCCCACTCCTTTTCTAAATGAACACAGTGAGCACACTCACTTACTGTGTTCATTCATACCTGAAGCATAGTAAACTGTTTACTATGCTTTAGTTTGTGCTCAAACAGGAAGCCAATCAGCACAGAGTACTTCCCATTCAATTATTGTCCAGTGCAGCTGAGATTGCAGAGAAACACATGTGTGTTTGAGCTCTGGGTTCCACACTCTAATGTAATAGGCTGCGCACACCTATGTCTGTTGATCATATGTAGGACCCGCTTCTTGCTTAGTAGTGCAGAACAGTGATTGTGCTTCACTGTTCTTAGTCTGTCTGTCCTTCCAATCACATCTAATTTTTTAAGGTTGAGAAGTGAACCTTCACATAGCGGCAAGACCAGGGTTACTATCAAGCACAATCCTAAAAAACAGTTGAGAGGAATATACTTTTTTGCCCCCACGCCAGCCATTAAAAAAAAGGTTAAATCTGATCTCCAGCCAGTCAGTCTTGCACAGTTGTACAGGCTTCTTTCCTCTACTGAAATGGCTTACTCTGATTTCACCGCACACTGTGAGCTTCTCACAATGTGCATTAGAAGATGCAAGAAAGTGTGATTTCCTGGCAGGAGGAAGTCCAGCATCAGTTCTTTCAATTATCATTTAATTATTTCAGTTCCTTAGGTTGAATTCACACCTATGCAGTTTTAGTGCTTTTTGCATTTTGTAGATTTGCACTGCAGTCCATGTAACATGATTTCCTATGGAACACGTTCTGTAGTGCAAAATGCAAAAAGCACTAAAAATACATAGGTGTAAATCAGGCCTTAAACATCATCGCAGGGTGTTTGAAATTCATAAGATTTATTATTGCATCTTATGAATTTCAAACACCCTGTGATCATGTTTAAGGAATTTAACATGACATTTTTAACTCTATTATAGTCAAGTGACTTTTCTGTTTTTTTTCACATAGGTCATCATATGTGATATTTCTCTGGCGGTTATAGGGCCGCATATCTGGTCTGGGTTGTTATACCATTGTGAATGTCTCTTATTTTATTATCAAGATTACGCCCTGAATGTTTATGCAACTAACAGGGCACATAGCACCGTGTTATAGTATTTTGAACGTTTCACAATATTATTGTTTTACTTCCAGTACATCCCTTGATTATTTATATATCACATATTATTATCATATATTATAGTCTGTATACAATCCCCGGACACCCATCTGGGGTACACTTATATATTTTTAGTGCTGCATCCCCCTTGTCCTATCAATTTATTGCCCAGTTTCCACTTCATTGACCAAATTCTGACCATGGATTGATCAAACTCGTAGATGGTCAGCAGTGCGGTTTCCAGTGTACAGCCAACATCGGAGAAGCATCACTCGTTATAATAAGCTCCATAGTACAGTTCATGTGAGGACGATTTACACCCGCTCTTGTTCTTGGATTCAACTTTAACCTGCCTGTTATATGATCTTCTAGAGCAGACTGGTTTAGCCAGCAGTAGTGTTTGGTAGTGCAGAGCCAATAATTACCATCATTAGGAAGGTGGAGCTGAAATTCAGGTATTTTGGTGATCGAGTTGCCACCTCATCCCTTTAAACCCGAACACCTTTGAATTACATAGGCTAAATAAATTCAGATAAGGCACCAAGTGAGTATTATTACCACCTTAATCAGCCACAGAACCTGTGTAATTAATATGTGATCGGGTTTAAAAGGGATGAGGTGGCAACCCTATTTGGTGACCAGAGAATGTTTGTAGCTGACCTATCACACAGAGTTCTGGTCTGTTCTGGTCTGCAATGTTCTTCTCCATGCCTATTCTTAGATTGTGAGTGTCCATGATTACAAAGAGCGTCTGATCTTTCCTAAATGGACACCAACACTTCTGTTCACACCAAGCACAGCTAGAACTTTTTCACCACTTTATAAAACTACCTTCACCCTGGAAGTACTTTCACCCACCTTTTTGATGGGTCACTGCCAACTTGCAAACTCAAAAATGTAAAAAGGAAGTTTCATTTCATCAGCAATGATCAACCTACAATATAAAGACAGTTATTCTGGCTCTGATCTATTCTAAATCTGGTATCACCTGTGGACCATAGTATTCAGCCAATGTATTGCTACAGAGCATAGTCAGAGGCGGCAGACATACTGCATATGATGGTCAGACACAGTAGACATATGTCAGAAGTTGCAGACATATTACAAAAAAAAATGGTCTTTGACTGACTGCAGATACTGTATAATACAGCAGACAATCAGACTGCAGACATACAGAAGCTGGACAGACATTGCAAAAATGCTACAGGCGATGGCCAGAGACTGCAGACGCTCTCCAGGCGATGGCCAGAGACTGCAGACGCGCTCCAGGAGATGGCCAGAGACTGCAGACGCGCTCCAGGAGATGGCCAGAGACTGCAGACGCGCTCCAGGAGATGGCCAGAGACTGCAGACTACCTGTTTATTAAATCTCTGCAGTATCAGTATTTGGTATGTGGATGTATCTTCGTAGCTGTCTGTCTAAGGGTGAGCTTGGACTGTCAGGGCTGTGACATGGGAGTGGGTCCACTGGTTCAGAGATTGAAGTGGTTCTGAGAACATGTGGCTGGGAAAGCAGGAAAATCGGTTGACCAGTGCATAAGTTCCCATTGGAGACAGACTGGTCAGCATGTGCATGCAGCAATAATCATTTGTATCAATAGGGGCCCATATTGTGTGTTCACAGGATGCTCTACAATCATCCACTTGTGGTCCTAAGACACGAAGGCAGACCAGCACCTACCATGCACAGACATGACCCCAATCTCTGACAATGTGCAACTTAATCCTTGGAGGGATCTCCTCTTTGATTTATGTCTCCTCTCTGCTGGGAAGTTTTTGGAATGTGCACATTGAACAAGCCTGATCCTGCTGAGAGATGGAGATCCAATTATTGCTGCCCTTCATAGGGGCCACTGGTGAGGGGTCAGCAGGTCACCCTTTGCTCTATGGGAGGAATACATCCCAGGGTCTCAGCTGCCACCTGTGGGCCCCTTCCATGTCCAGCGGGATCTCATTTTCATCTTTGTGACATATGATATTCAGAACCGCAAATCCTCACCCGTCTGACAATACACTCAGTTCCCGGGGTCTTCAGACTGGCAGCATTTTCCACATTCTCACAAATAAAACCTTTTCAGTTGTAGAAGCCCCCCTGCTGCTTTCACTAAACCCTCAATTTTTTTTTCTCACTTCTTTCTGTGCTTTGCAGCCATGTCTTTCTATACTCTTGGCAGGTTGCTTTATTTCCTAATTATTTTTTCCATTATTTTTTTTTTTTTTTTTCTGCTTTCAGTTTCAACACATCATCTTCAGGGACATGTTAACTGTTACCTAACATTTCCCATTTCAACATTTTCAGATGCCGTTGTAACAGGATAATCAATGTTAATCACTTAACCCGTCAAAATGGTCATACATTTATTGCTGATTGGTGTATCCTGAAGCCAGATGTTTTCTGTTTGATTGTGAATGGCGTGGGGAAGGCTGAAAACCTACCTGTCTCCCCATTAACCCTCTCTGATGATCATTGCTACAAGAACTGAAAGTGACAGGAAATTGAAAAAGTTACAGTTGTCACCAGCACAGGAATAGAGAGGAAACATTCCATTGGGGGTACCTGTTCTGGTGACAACAGTCTACCAGGTGATTTCCTTTTCTTTTGTAGAGATTTTCTTTCTCACACTTTTTTTTGGACAGGAAATAAAAAGATAAAAATAAGAGCCTCAGTCTCTAATGGCGTGCTTCCAAAAAAAAAAAAAAAAAAAAACCCCAATTGGTATCCATGCGTCCGGCGCCCTGCATGTAAATTAGGGAGCCCTGGCCCTTTCCATAAAATGCACAGATGTGAGCTTGACCATAGGAAACCATGTAAAATAGACTGTAGTGTTTCTGCAAAACTGAAAATGCACTAGAAATGCATAGATGAGAACCAGGCCACGTAGAGGAAGGGGAGAGGAGCGAGGCGCGAGGCTTCGTATGCCCGCATCGCTGGACTGTGGGACAGGTAAGTGTCTGATCAATAAAAGTGAGCAGCTACACTTTTTGTAGCTGCTGATTTTTAAATGGGTGGAACTCTGCTTTAAATCCAATGAATGAAAGGGACAGTCAGGCTGGGAAGGAAAGAGCTAGATCAGGGGTAGGCAACCTGGGGCCCTCCAGCTATTGTGGAATTGTGTTTCCCATAAGGCATTGGGAGGCTGGCAGTTACAATTACTCCCAGAGGCATGATGGGACTTGTAGTTCTGCAACAGCTGGAGGGCCCCAGGTTGCCTAACCCTGGGCTAGACAATGCAAGACTGAAGGAAAGTTCCTCTGGAGTTCCTCTTTAACTATTATCCTGTCCAGTTAAAAACTAAAAAAGGAAAGCTTTGGCTTTATATACAGGTATATATTTCAGGTGGAAAACGATTTAGTAATCTGATAATCTGGAGTCTGCAGTGAGCGGAGGAGGTTTTTGTGTCCACTCAGCCGGATATTGTGTTCATGTGTTTCAAGATGTTCAGAGACAATCTAAGAGATTTCTATCCGGGGACAGCTGTGCGCCTTGTAAATGGGTCATTGTGTGTCTGGGAAGATATTTGTATCACCCCCATCCTGGTATAATGACCGATGTGTTTTATAGGAGAGGCACCGAGTGTTTCCAGTTTGTTGGAATTACTGCAGAAAAATAGATTGCTTTTTAAACAAGTGCCTCGTGCCTCGGTGACCTCACTAGCTCGCTGAAAAGGTTGAGGCAGCATTCTGTGCCTCGGCCTACTTTTGGCAAAGAGTGCACATAATAAAAATGAGGAAGGTGCGGACACTGTAAAGCTGTGGCACTTCATCATGCTTCCAGTGCTTCTGTCAGGAAATATAGACATCAGGCAGAAAACATTGTCCTATAATTTTTTCATTTTTCCATGATGTCATAGTAACATCATCACTATGCTGTACATGACAGCCTATGCAGAGAGCAGAGCTGTGGGAGGCGCCCTTCAGACCCCACCCACTTCAGGCTGCCTACAGGAGGGGGTGGATACAAGACCAGTCACCCTGCACAAAAAGAGAGAATCCATGACTAGTCTTTATTACAGGAAACTCCTGTACAGAGGTGAAGTCTCACACTAGTTTACTGCACAGATCTGGATAAACACACACACACCAAGATTCAAGTAAGAATACACTTCTTATGTATTTAGACAATATTTGTCTATCCTGGAGAAGGTGGAGCCAATTTTTGAGCCTTAGCTATACATTCTGAGTTATTGTGTGCCTCGGATGGCATTGAAGGTACGCTGTATGAAGCATGACAGTCATCAGGCACTCAGAGAAGTCACATATGTGTTTCCATTAGGGATCTAATATCTCCCCTACTAAGAACACCTTCATTGGCAATAATAGAATGTTTACTGACCTCTCATCAGTTGCTACATAGGCAGGGACTCCTGTCTGGTCTTTAGAAACAAGCCTCATATTTACATTTGTAGAACAACCCTCTAACTAGATTACAGTGGAACCAAAATTGAAATTTAACCTTGCAGAGTGCAGTAGTGATTGATTGTTTTGCTCTGTTCAGTGTTTCCTGAGCTGAGTTTGATTGCTCCCACCTGCCTCCGAAAGAGGTTTCCTGAGTATAAGGCTTGGAGATTAAAATGATCAGTTGAATATTTATCACACCCCAGCCAATTCCTGGAGTGAGGCATCCAGAAGGTGGCTGGGGAGGTGATAAATGTGCAGGAGTCCTGTACAGAGTGTTATTTCCCTTTAGGGTAGGGTTATAGTTCTCTTGGGGCTGCTGCCCCTGGAGGCAGCTCTACCAAGACAAGAATATTCAGTCTGAGCCTCAGCAGTTGTTGGGCTGTGGGCCTGGGGAAGATTGCCAGAGGACAATATTTGCTAGGGTACTGCACTGAGGTTCTGGTCTGGAGAGGGATTTTGTAATCTCCTTCACTGAGGATCTACCTGTGGATGCTGGGTGGCAGACAGCTTCTGGGAAACTGAGTAAAGACCTTGTTGTGCTAGAAGTGGTTACATGGACTGCTGTAGGGTCCGAGATATACTGGCCATGGATTCCTACCTCCAGGAAGAGCTTCCGTTGCAAGATATAGGGAGAATTTTGTCCTCCCATTGTTATGGATCAGTTTGGAGTATCCTGCGACCCTAAACCTCTCTTCTGTTAAAAATTCTGCAGCAATAAATCCTTAAAAGACATCCCCTAGACTGAGACTGAATTGCGTCACTGTGCTTCTGTGATTAGCAGCCTATGTACCACTTTGGGAGTACCAATCTATTTCCATCAGCCTCTCATACAAGTACAAGCCTTCTATGAGCCCATCTGGAATTTGGGTTGGATTCTGCACTGTGTACACACGATCGCACATTCCGACAACAAAATCCTTGATTTATTTCCGACTGATGTTGGCTCAAACTTGTATTGCATACACACGGTCACACAAATGTTGGAAATTCCGAACGTCAAGAACGTGGTGACATACAACACATACGAGCTGAGAAAAATTAAGTTCAATAGCCAGTGTGGCTCTTCTGCTTGATTCTGAGCATGTGTGGAATTTTGTGCCCCGGAATTGTGTACACACGATCAGATTTTGTTGTCGGAAAATTTGAGAACCAGTTCTTACATTTTTGTTGTTGGAAATTTCGACACCAAATGTCCGATGGAGCCTACACATGGTTGAAATTTCTGACAACAAGCTCACATCGAACATTTGTTGTCGGGAAATTACGACCGTGTGTACGCGACATAAAACTCTCTAAATAATGTCATTGCACTCATAAAACTTGCCTGTCAAAGCAGCTTTCGGGCACTGTTGGGAGTACAACTTCTGCTGGACAGGTTGCAGATTTAAAAACAATTGCATTTCCCAGGCCAGACAAAGTAGTCGGATACACAGACCTTCGGAGGGTCACCTCTTTCGGTCTGTAATGTGGTCATCTAATGAAATAAATCAGAGTGCTGCTAATGCTGCTCAGTAAACACTGGAAAGGTGGAGATGTCAGAAAATTCACTCGGTTTTATGTCCTGCTGGAACTACAGCCTCATGTCACATGACGACCTACCTATATGTGGACGGGGCTGCAGGAGGGAGGAGCTGGAACCAGGGAACACCCTGAATTCACTGTGTCACATTCAAGTCCATTCAGAGGATAAGAAAGGTGACTTGTACAATGATTTAGCAGCCATGTGCTCAGTGCCAGAATAAGAAATCCTGCCAGTTTCTAGCCAGGCCACATCCTCTGAGTTTAAATGCAAAGTGCTTATATTTTCCAGGAGCGTACACTATATTTAAGAAACCCCAGATGTTTCATGTCAGCAATGCCCATTTTTGGCTGAGAGGAGCTCATTGTCATCTGCTTCCTGTTATTGTGGTAGAACTGTTAGCCTTAATTTAATTCATTGAGTTCTCAGATGATATGCACGTTCATTCACGTGATGTCAACGTGAGCCACGCAGACGATGATGAAAAGGAAACCCCACGTGTGTCTGCAGATATGGGACGTCACAGGCGTTCCATAGACAGAAACCAACAAGCAGACAAAACTTCATCTGTGTGACTGTAACATCTCCGCCCTGGGGTGTGTGATCAGCACATTTCTGGAAGATTTAGAGATTCACAATTCGTTATTCTGAAAAAAATAGCTGTGTTTTTACCATTTCCTTCCTAATTGATGATTGATTGAGAGGGTCACCTTTTTATTATCACCACCTAAGCAGTGATGCCCCATACACACTATCAGTTTTTCTGCTGAGTTTTTCCTTCAGATTTACCAAAACCACGTAGTGCAAGGGCCTGTCTGATTGCATACACATTGAAACTCCTAATGTTTGACCTCATATTATATGGTTTTGGTAAATCTGAGGGAAAAACTCAGCAGAAAAACTAATAGTGTGTATGGGGCTTTACAGTGCTGGAATGAAAAAAGCTGCAGTGTCTGCATTGCTGTAGATGAGGATAGAAAAGGGTATCCCACAAAAAAAATTTACTTTCTATTTCAGGAAATGCCTGAGATTTTATCTTGCATCTCTGTCCAGGAAAAGCAAGGAGCCAATTGTACCAGCACAAAACTAGATTTTAAGATGCCAACCCCTCTGGTTTACATAGAAAGGAACATTTGAAAAAAAACATTTTTTTTCCTTTTTATTCATGGGATTTTACGTCATACAGGCTTCCACAAGACAACAATCAGCATGTGCAAGGAGCAAGGAGCATACAGGAATAAGGTCAATAGTAAAAATTCTGCAGCTAGACCAGCTAAAACAAGGTGTGTCCAGACAGTAGCCATAGAGTTCCTTTTGCCCAAGGAACCATGAAAAGCTTATATTCTGTATAACTGTATTTAAAAAAAAAAAAAAAACTGAAAAACAAGACAAAAAGGAGTTAAAGGGGAAAAGAGGTGTAAAAAAAAAAAAAGAGAAGGAAAGGGGGTTAAGAAAAAGAAAGTGAGTATGCTGTCTAAGTATAGCTGGCACAAGGAAGGCTGTTGGGGTCAAAGGCATCACCTCAACAGGGAGATTCAAGGGAGTCACGGTTGAGATTCCAGAATATCCTGACATTCAGATGTGAAAGTAATTTCCATAAAAATCATGTTTTACAAAACTGTTCCTATCTATGGTGTGCCGCTGCCATAAGATCTTCCATTAGTTGAACTTCTTTGATTTTGGTAAACCAAGTCTTAATGGACGAGGGTGTGGTTTGCTTCCAGAATAGCGGGATACACACCTTTGCAATATTAAGCAAATGCAGTAAGAGAAAGCCCTTGTAATATTTCAAAGACATGGGGGTCAAATATAACAGGCGGCTGAATCGTTTGGCATCTGGATATCAGTAAACCTCTGCATCCAGTGTTTGATTTGTGACCAGAAATCTTTAAGACCCTCACAGGACCAGAAAACATGGAGCATGGAGCCTTCCTCCCTTTGACATCTCCAACATAACTAGGAGCTCTGAAGGAACAGTTGATGCAGGGTTTTGGGGACTCTATACCATCTAGTTAAGTATTTGTATCTGGTTTCTTGGATCTTACTAGAGATGGAGTCATTTGTATAGTCCTGTCCCTCTGCTGTTCTGTGAAAGTAACACCCAAATCTCATACCCTATTTGAGAAGGTACTCCGGGGGCGACAAGTTCTGCGGATGTGATAATAATCTACAGGACTGTGAAAGTCCATGTGGAACAGCTTCCTGTGATAAACAAAGATCTTCAAACTCCGTGGAGGTCGGAAGAGAGAGTATCCTTGCCCAGTGGTGAGTTAAAAAATGACGCAGTTGCAGCGCCCTCCACAGAGAAAGAGGCTCAAACATAGCTCGAATGTCAGGCACCTCCCGTATTAAAAAGTCGAACCCTGAATAGATTATCTTTTGGGGTGGTAAGAAAATTACTAATGTGTAATCCCGGGGTAAAGCTTGGGTAAGAAATAATAGGGGTCGAGGAAATGGGAGTTAGGGCTGATAAAATCAAGTTTTTGTCCTTCTGCATAAGTGTAAGGGTTAATGATGTATCTTGGCCTGGACCTACAAGGCCCAGGCCTAGGGGGGGAAAAAAGTCTCCCCCCTCACAAAAAAAAAAAACAGCCTTCTCCCGGCTCCCACACGAAAAGAGTTTTTTGGAGACTTTTAGTGTAGCACCAGTCTTATGGGGTGAACTTGGCTGGGAGGAGCAGGGTCCAGGAAGGAAAAATTGATCTGGCGCACCCATGAAGCGGTCACACTGCTGTCATTATGATAGCCTGACGTTTGGACAGACCGGCGGCCACACTTAATACTAGTAGGTGTGGCACTGGCAGCAGGTCTTAGTAACCTAATGCTCAGTCTACCCTCCTCCACAGAATCCTCAGGCGGAAGTTACGTAATGTAAACTCCTCCCAGGGCTCTCTGTGTCAGTAGCATGGAGAAGAGAGGAGGGAAACCCCCAGGTATGGCAGCAAAGGGCTTTTTTACTTTGCATTCTCACTGACAACTCTGAAGAGGGCATGTAGGTGGTTTCCTTCCTGGTTGATAAGAGGTATATAAAGTGATTACGGGATTATTTCCTTGTGAGTCATACTTTGATCGCTGATGACTTTTACCTGTTTTTCTGGAATTGATGGGGTTAAATCTTAAAATCTCCAGGGTTGGTGTAATGAAAATTCCGGTCTTTTGTAGTCTTCTAGATGAGAAGTAAAGCTGGAATGTATAGCCTTTTTTTTTTTTTTTTTTTTTTTTGCTCATGGTTTTTGCAACTTGCTGATTTTGTCTTAGGTTTTTCTCTATAGGAACATCTTTACGCCAGGTAATCCTGTTTTGTTTAGCAAAATATATTGCAATTAAACATGCATAGGTCAGATTGAGTCCTAATTTACTAAGAAACCTGTTTTTTGAATGTCACATGACCACCATCAAATGGAACATTAGTTGGGCAGGTCCCCATCCCTGGTGTCCCTCCTGGGATAAGCAGTGTGGTTAGATCAGCATTGTATGTTCAATAATCCACAAATATGGATTTAAAGCGGAGGTCCATCCTAAAGTGGACCTTCCGCTCATTGGAATCCTCCCCCCCTCCGGCGCCACAATTGGCACCTTTCAGGGGGGAGGGGGGTGCAGGTACCTGTACAGTACAGGTATCTGCACCCACTTCCGGTGTAGATTCTGCAGAAGGTACGCCCCTTTCCGCAGAATCTATGCCCCTTTCCGAAAGTCCCCCGCTGCCTGCTGGGAAACACACGGATCCCAGAGACAGCGGGGACCATCCTTATTGCGCAGCGTGACTCGCGCATGCGCAGTAGGGAACCGGGAAATGAAGCCGAAAGGCTCCACTTCCTGATTCCCATACCCAAGATGGCAGCGGCAGCACCCGAGAGATGATCGAGAGATCGGCTTCGGGGTGCCGACATCGTGGGCGCGCTGGGCGGGTAAGTGTCACTATTTTAAAAGTCAGCAGCTGCAGTATTTGTAGCTGCTGGCTTTTTAAAAAAAAACAAAAAAAAAAACGGCGGACTCCCGCTTTAACCCAACCCTGTCTGCTGGCCCAATGTGATAATTTAGGGGAATTTTAGCAAGTGAATATGAGCACTTCCACTACTGGAAGAAGTGTCTTTGTCATCACTTAGCACTGGCATTAGTTCTGACATCAGTTTGAGATGTTTCACTGATAATTCAGAATTCATTGACACTTGACCTCCTTCTGACCTGCATTTACCTGAGCAAAAGCCGCCCAACACAGGAGCTTAGGGTCTATTCACACCAGCCGCTGCATTGGTGGAGCCTAAAGAGGAAGGGGCGTGGTTTACAGATGACAGGGTAGGTCTTAAATAGGAAGGGGTGAAACCTCTACAGGAAGGGGTGTGTCATATTTCAATTAGGAATGCATGGGTTTAGTCAGACCTAGGGCAGGCAGCACAAAACCTAAATCCCCCCCCCTTTGGTAAGGATAGCCCCAATGCTTGCGTGGCCGTATAAGGCTACTTCTCTAGCAAGCCAAAGGAGACCACCCAATAGACATTCCAAGAAAGACTGTTCAAAACTTACCCACTGTTTCCCCACTTCTGGGAAGCACCAGCTCAGAATGCAAGCCATATGTGCAGCTCTAAAGTATTTATGGACATCTGGCAAGCTCATGCCTCCTACAGACTTAAGTCATGCCAACAGACAATAATTAAGCCTATGTGCCTTGCATTTTTTTATAAATTTTAGAAAACATCAAACTACAAAAATGGTGTGTGCAGTAATTATATACAGTATATTGCAACAATTCTTCATCTTAGATTGTAAGCTCTAACGCGGAGGGCCCTCTGATTCCTCCTGAATTGTATTGTAACCATACTGTCTGCCCTCATGCTGTAAAGCAATGCACAAACCGGTGACGCCATATAAATCCTGTATAATAATAATCAGTAGGGCCACTTTCAGATGGGACCTGCTCAGTGGGGAATCTGTCCACTGAGCAGACGGATAAGAGGTCTGTGTCTGCTCTACTTATGCAGAGCAGACACAGACACAGCCCACTTTCCTCTGAGCAGTCGTATGGAAACTGACCACCTGTCCATTTCCATCCGGCTGTCATCTGACTTGCCAGAGGGATGGCGAACAGATCCTCCACCCATCTGTTATTAGCAGATAAGATCAGATCAGATGTTGGTGGGTGTCAACCCTCCATGGAGGGCAGGGCCAGATTAAGAACTTCGTGGGCCTGGTGCTGAAGATTTTTGTGGGGCCTTTTATAAACAATAAATAAATAAAAATGCAAACTATTTTTGTTATAACAAATTAGAGGGAGAGAGGGAGAAAGGGGATGAAAGAGGTGTGAGGGGTAAGGGAGGGGGGATGGGAGAGAGAGGATGCATATGAGCATGTGTGGGAATGACATCAAAGCAGCCTGGCCAAGGCAAGTGTCCGAAGGCACAGAACCCATAAGGAAGACCGGGTGAAGATGGAAGTGCTCGGGCCCCGCCAGATTGATCACAGCACAGCACTGGAGGGCTCAGTCTGACAGGTAAGTGTACCCTAATGTGCTAATATGCTGGGCATAATTGTACATTGTGGCATAACCTACCCCAGGACCTCTAAAAAGTAGTAATGTTAGAAAAGTTTACTACCGCTTTAATATCACAGGCGCCTGTCATGGGGCCCCCTACCTGTGGCCCTTGGGCAGTGCCTAAGTACATAGTTGTCAACATTTCTAAAATATTTTCAGGGACGCTTTTTTTACAAGTGCTATATCTGGAGTAGCTGACATCCCCTATGTTCCTCTATACACCACAATAGTAATTACAAAATTAAATAAGTACTAATAATGGGGCAGAACAAATATGAGGACTGGGAGATTTCCTTTAGTTGAACTAACAAAAGTGTGCCCATTCTAGAGCTGGTAACATTGAGGATATTCAGTATAATTTTAAAGAACAGTTTTTGTGGGTAAGAGGCATAGAGGAGGAGTATGAATGGTATAAAAGTGGGAAGTATGTGCAGGTGAGGGAGAGGAATGTGGAGGGTCTAACAGTTGGCACTATGTACATGAGAGGAGTGCAGAGGGTATGGCAGAAGGCACTATGTACAGGAGAGGAGTGTTTACGGTATGACAGTGGGCAGTATGCACAGCAGAGGAGTGTAGGGGGGTATGACATTGGGCACTATGTAGAAGAGAAGAGTGTGGAGGGTATGACAGTGAGCAATATCTACAGGAGTGTGGAGGGTATGACAGTGGGCCCTATGTACAGGAGAGAAGTGTGGAGAGTAGGACAGTAAGCAGTAATTACAGGAGAGGAGTGTGGAGGGAGGTTATGACGGTGGGCACTATGTATAGGAGAGGCGTATGGAGGGTATGACAGTGAGTAGTATGTACAGGAGAGGAGTGTGGAGGGTATGACAGTGGGCACTATGTATAGGAGAGGAGGAGGAAGTAATCTGGGAATGAAAAATCGAAAGGTTTGTGGGAGGATGTTTAGGGACTGCGTAGTGGTTAAGCTGGCCATACATGGATTGAAATTACACCAATTAAGCAGAGACCAGCCATAGTTGATCTATGTATGGGCTAGCTGGTTTTACACAAGTCAACCTATTAACCGACTTGAGTACAACCAGCCTGTCAAGTTTTCCCCAAAACAATCAGTGCTGCCAGCTATAGTTGGCAACACTAATCATTGTATTCACTGGCGGAACACAATAACACTGCAGGAGTGATTGCCCCATTCACAGGGCAGCAGGTGAGAGGGTGTGTGGGGACAGGCTGGGGAGAGATACTAGTCAGTCCCTGGGTAGGCACTGGTTAGTATCAGAGCCAGATACACACAGATTACATACGCCACCATCGTTACTGTGAGAGCAAGAATTCTAGCACTAGACCTCCTCTGTAACTCTAAACATGTAACCTGTAAAAAAATGTAAAGCATCGCTTAGTACACAACAAAAAATCGTGCTAACTTTAGCGTTTTTTTTTAAATGAATGAAACGTTTGAAAAATTGCTGCGCAAATATCGTGTAACATTTCAAAGACCACCATTTTATTCCATAGGGTGTCTGCTAAAACAATATATAATGCTTGAGGGTTCTGAGTAATTTTGTAGCATAAAAAAAATGATGATTTTTACATGTAGGAGAGAAGTCTCAGAATGGGCCTGGGTGGCAAGGGGTTAATTATCATAAGTAATATAAAAATAATTATTATAAGCTATGTGAGTTCATCCTCTGTGTCTGCTGCAGAGTGTTCCAGCTTGTATTTATACTGACCGTTCTGTATGTAGCTTATGACAGTCTGCGCAAGGAGCCCCGTATCCATAGATGATAGCAGCCCCATATTTTAACCAGTGCTGGAGTGGGTCTTTAGCTACCTACCACCCTAATGTGGGGTCTCTGTGACTGATCGCTGAGCTACAATCCTCGTACAAGTCTATCTTTAAAAAAAAAAAAAATAATTTGATTTTTTCTTTTTTATTATTTTTTTTTCTTTTTTTTGGGCAAATGGGCCTATCTTGAGGAAGGGGCCTGGAGCTGCAGCTCCAATAGCCCCTATGTTAATCCGGCCCTGATGGAGGGTCTGATCAGGTCTGCCTAACGAACCGACAGGCTGACCCAATTGTTCCGCCTGTGTGAAAGAGACCTACCTTGAGTAACTAGGACAAGGTACTGCAAAATGACAAAATCAAAAGCCCCTCCACTGCACATACAGACCTGAACTTTCCTCGGTTGGAACTCGGATATTCATACCCCCCACATTCCACAGTGGTGCAGTGAGTAGGGTGTTGGGGATAAACACTGGATTATGGGATGGACGCTGAGCACCGTTGTGAAACAGCATGTTGAGACTTCCTGGGTAATCCCACCCTAAGAAATGGCATGCAGCCATCATTGGAGTGCATGTAGACAGATAGTGGCTGCAAAGAGGCTGTAGGAGATCAGTAGCACTGAGGAAACAAGGATGGAAAGGAGACTTCATTTAAAAAAAATTACAGTTTGTGATACACAGTGCTGTAAACAAACTAGTTGCCCAGATACAGTTTACATCTAAAGTTAGAACATTGTTGCATGCGTTTCCGTAAACTCATTGAATAATTGCTGTGAATATGATTAGACAAACTTCCTATTTGGTTTCCCACAATATCTAATAACTGCTACAGAAAACACTGTGGTTGAAAAGAAGCAGCTTCTTCCGCTCTGCTCACTTACAGGCTCCTTGCTCTCTTACTATACAGGTCATGCTTTCCAGATTTCCCAGTAAAAGGAGAACTCTAGCGGTCTTTTTATAATCTATATATTATATGTTTTCACACAAGATTTAAACAACGTTCAGCTAGGATTCACACAATTCCCTCCATTTATAGACAATTCGAATAAATGTGAAAAATTCAACCAACTTTTACTCAAGATTCACGTTTTCCCTAAGGCCCCTTTCACACATGCGGACGATATGTCCGTATTTCATCCATCCGTTTGCGGATGAAATACGGACATACATTCATCCCTATGGGATAGCGGGTGTCTGCGGATGAGCATCCGCAGACACCCGATTTCGTCCGCCTCCGCAACAGTCAGATTCTGCAGACGGAGGAAAATCCTATTTTTCTATCCGTCTGCAGAGCGGATCGGACGAACACGGACAGACGGTCCGTGCTCGTCCGATCCCCATAGAGGAGAGCGAAGAGCTGACAGGGCGGTCCCCGCACAGTGTGCGGAGACCACCCTGTCCGCAGCCAGCTCAGCAGGGACAACGGAGCGATCCCCGCTGAGTGAGCGGATCTTCACGGGGCGGATCATTACTGATCCGCCCCGTGTGAAAGAGGCCTAATGCCAATTTGATAATTTTATGAATCGTAGGTGAAAACATTTTATAAACTGACAGACTTCCAGTGAGTTCAAGTCAGAATGGCACAACAATGTTTATTTTACTTTTATTTCTTTTTGTGTTTTTTTGATATGAGTGTATGTTACACATCTGTAGGGATGAGTGGAGAGATTTTGCTGCAATTGTTTTTACAGCAAAATTACCAATTTCACCTTCAATTACATTCAATGACATGTCACTGAAATGTTTCTGTTTTTTATTACATATTTTCTTTTAGAACCAGTGACATCATTATTCGGTCTTCTCTGTGCTTTTCTGTGCAATGCTTGCAAATTTTGGCTTGTGGGAGGAGCTAGCAGGGTGCTGTAGATAGCTTTGTGATGACATCACAGCACCCTTCCTCAGTATGCCTCTCAATAAAACTCAGTCTTGAGTCAAGTAGTGGGCTGGCTCTTGGGAGGAGTTATGCCAATATCAAAAGGTCTTAATGGGTGGATATCAGCCTGGATGAGTGGGCATTCCAACACATGCTGTATGGGCATTACCCTTAGGTAATGCCCTCATGTGATGCCTCCATGATTCAAAGAGCTTGCATCTAATGAATGAATGAAATGTTCTACACATAAAACAGGTACCCATGTGACTTTTGAGGAGTCAAGCCAAAAGAAAATTCTAATTTTTTAGACCATGAAAATATAAAAAAAGTTTTTACATCTCTATTATTAACATTCCATATTGAACATAAAAAAAAATACCTTAAGACAATATTTAAAAAAAGTATATGATATACTGTATATTGCAATGCATCATACCAGCGGAAGTGTATATTGTAAACAAGGCACTGATATGTACTATCTCAATGCATTTCGTGACACAAAGTTCACTTCCTCGGGAGATAAACAGAATTCAAACTGATAAGCAAATACTCCAGTAGTGAGATGGATGGATGGAGATATATATATATAAATTTGTTATGAGATGATCCCAATCTTCCTCTCTTTTGGTGATCGATGTGTAAGTATAGTGAAATTTTTATATTATAGTTTTCATTGATAATGCGAGCTCTGTACCTTTTTGAGCCGATTTATAGCTGTTGTGTTCCCTTATTTTAACACACATGTCCCGATATTCTGTGCTTTAATGACATGGTCTCTCTGCATATGTTACTTATTAACTTGAAATCTGTTTATCACCTGAGGAAGTTTACTCTGTTTCATGAAACGCATCGGGATAGAATATATCAGTGCCTGGTTTACAATATACACTTCTGCTGTTATGATAAATCATAATGTGCTACATTATAATATACCGTATTTATCGGCGTATAACACGCACTTTTTTCCCCCTTAAAATCAGGGGAAAATCATGGGTGCGTGTTATACGCCGATACTCCGCGATTTCCGCACAATTTTTTGGGCTCTGGGCGGCTTTCACCCGCCCAGAGCCCTTCTCGGTGGCTTTCGGCCGCCTTGGCCCTTCTCGGCAGCTTTCGGCTGCTCTCGGACCTTCTGAGAGCGGCCGAAAGCTGCCGAGGTCCGAGAGCGGCTGAAAGCCGCCGAGAAGGGCCGAAAGCCGCCAAGAACTTCCGGGGCGCCGCCGAGATACACAGGACATCTCGGCGGCGCCATTTTTAAAAACATAAGCAGACAATGCACTAAGACGGACAGGCTGCAATGACGACAGGCTGCAATGCGGACAGGCTGCATGACAAGGCTGCAAATGACGCTGACGAGGCTTCAGATGGACACTGATAAGGCTGCATTGATAGGCATTTAAATGTAAGTTTTTATTTTATTTTATTTTTTTCCTTAAATTTCCCTCCTAAAAGTTTTTTCCACAAAATTCCCTCCTAAACTTGGGGTGCGTGTTATACGCCGGCGCGTCTTATACGCCGATAAATACGGGTACATCAATGTATACGTTTTTTACTCTTGTCTAAATGGAATGTACAGTTTATCTCTTTAATGTCTATTATGGAATGTTAATAATAAAGATGTAAAACTTTTATGTATTAATGGTCTAAAAATTGGAATTTTCTTTTGGCATGACTCCTCAAACGCATGGTATTCATCCTCCCATTTGAATGCGTATGAGGTATATAGTACCCCTACTCATTCACCAAAAAAGTGTAAAAAGTAAATAAAAACACAACACAGGTTTTTACAGGTCATTTATTAAAAAATCTAAAATAGAAAAAAATGTCCCTCACTGTAGATGCAATGCCAATCACAGCGCCCACCACCACCCTGACCCGTTTGACAGCTCTTAAACATGCCCTCAGTTAACAACGTCACAAGGGGGTGGGTTCACCCGGTGGAGTCATCGGGTGACCCCACCCCTTAGTTATTTAAGGGCTCTCAGACGGCAGGAGACTTCGTCAAGACAATAGTTTTTTTTTTCCAGGTCGGCGGTGGCATCAGGTACCATGATTGACGATGGATCTACGCCGGGGGACGTTTTTGTTTTTTAAATACAGGACTTGTCAAAAACTGTCTGCTGTGGGTTTTTTTTTTTTTTTAGGGGTGAACAAGTAGGGGTACTATGCCCCAAAGCACCCCCCCCCCCATGTTGAGGGCATGTGGCCTGGTATGGTTCAGGAGGGGAGAGCCCTCGCCCCCTCCCCTTTCCTGGCCTGCTAGGCTGCAAGCTCAGATAATAAGGGTCTGGTATGAATTTGGGGGTATCCAAAGGGGAGGACCCCATGCTGTTTCACATTTTTTCCTTTTGCCTGCAATGGGTTTTGTTTTTTTACAGTCCGCTGTCAGCGGGAAACCCAGATGACAGCTGAAGACTCATCCATTGTTAAGGGAAGGCCTGCTGCATAGTTGGACAGATCACGTGAATTTATTTTTCCCATTATGGGCGTGCGCGGGGCCTCGTATCTAAGCTTTGCCTAAGCCGGCCCCACAAAGCCTAGAGCCGCCTCTGTTTCCTACCACCTACTACAATCATCTCATTCTTCAACCACTTAAAGTATCAAGTTAAGGCTGGGTTCACACTGGCGCGATGCAAGAACCACCACGATTCCTGTGCGGGTTCCCACATTGCATTGGAATCGTAGGCAGTTTGGCACTGCGGGTGTCAATATAAAGTTAGTGACGCTCCCAAATCAGTTTGCTGAATGCAGTGCAAACTGTAGAATCGGATCGCAAGGGTTATGCACCATTTTGGTGCAACTGCGATGCAATACAAACTGTGTGGCTAAATTTGCCTCGCACAGATATTGCATGTGATGTGCACAGCAATACAGTGCTGTCTGGCATCGCATAAGTGTGAACCCAGCCTAAGGGTCTTTAGACAGTCTCATATTTCAGGCACTCGAAGTAACAAGTTAGGCCCCTTTCACACATGCGGACATTATGTCCGTATTTCATCCATCCGTTTGCGGATGAAATACGGACATACATCCCTATGGGACAGCGGGTGTCTGCTGATGAATATCCCCAGACACCCGCTATCGTCCGCCTCCGCAATCGTCCGATTCTGCAGACGGAGGAAAATCCTATTTTTCTATCCATCTGCAGAGCGGATCGGATGAACACGGACAGATGGTCCGTGCTCATCCAAATCCCCCATAGGAGAGCGGAGAGCTGACAGGGCGGTCCCTGCACAGTGTGCATGGACCGCCCTGTTATCCGCCGGCTCAGCGGGGACAACGGAGCGATCCCCGCTGAGCAAGCGGATCATCATTACTGATCCGTCCCGTGTGAAAGGGGCCTTAAAGGTTTTCAAACCATCTCATATTTGAGGCACTGGAAGAAACGAGTTAAGGGTCTTCAGACAGCCACATGTTTCAGGCACTGGAAGTAACGAGTTAGGCCAGTCATACACGGTGCAAATTTCTTTCCTGCAACCATGGATTACAGGAAAGAAATTTGTATGACCCCCCCCCCCCCCACCCCCCATCAACAGACAGTGCCGACAGGGAAGACTCCAATTGTCTTCTCCTGGCGCCCCCGATGGGAGAAGACAGTGATTGTTGCCAGCAGCTATAGCAGCCGCTTGTGATAATCGGAAGAAAATCTGACAGGCTGCTTGTACCCAAGTTGATCAATCAGCCTGCCCATTAAAGGTTCGGCTCTCGGCTGGCGTATGGCTGGTCTTGGTCATGTTTCAGGCACTGGAGGTAAAGAGTTTTTATCTGACAAACTTTTCTTTAACTTCTGGTAACAACCAGTGTGTACACCAGATCTCAGCGCGGTTCGTGAACTCATAACTATGACCCATAACGAACCTTCCTCATCCCTGGAGTATTACAGGTTGGGTGGCGTCTATGAAACCTCCCACGGCAAGTAATAAAAATGTTGCTCATCAAGCCAACCATAATAGACGGCGCATCCCCACTGGCACTTGTGGAGCGCAGCAAACTCCAGAACCCTCCATAAATCCCTTTCAGATTTATCATGGGAATTTTTTATGGGGAATGACCTCAAATGCCCACCGTATTATCTCGCTCGACTTGTAAAGAATTGGCAGAGTTGTGGCAGTGTAATCAGCTTGTGCAAACACGTTGTTCACAGATTATTTGCGGCACTGCGCCAGGCCTTCCAGGGCATGCACATGGTGCCACGCCAGGGAGGCATCTAAGGGAGAACTCCGGAAATATTGCAAGAACTTTCCAGAAAGGTCACCATGACCCACCAGGCCACCACTAAAATACAAAATAATTCTTCTCCTGACTTGCATGAAAATACCACATACGGTATGACATTAAATAGCACCACAAAACTCCAACGCACTGCGGGTTGCGGTAACCTGTGAAGTGATGTGTAATGTAGCGTATGGGGAAATCATTCCAGTAGTGCTAGCATGGGATGATGTCATGCATGCATTGATGATGTCATACTAGACAGATGATCAGTGATGATGATGACACTTGTCATTTCTGACATGATGACGTATGTACAGGAGATTTCTGACACCACACTATGACGATCATCTACTAATGACATAACATTGTAATTCCGATATTACAACGAGCTTAGCCTGATGGTTCTTATAAGTACGGAGCACACTGACTGATACAGTGTTACCCTCAGCGCTGGGGGGAAGTCTTAACGTCACCGCACACCCGAGTACTATGTGGCTTGGGGGGGCTCTGACGTCCGCGGTGGGTAGAGCTGCAGCGGGTTGGGAAGAAGGGTGACGTCACTCGGGTGGAGGCGGAGCGGGATGGCGAGCCTGGCACAGCGGCAGAGGGTACCGGGGCACCAGGTAACCCGCATCACCCGGGGGAGGGAGGGGCTTGGGCGCTTATTATAGGGGGGTCACGTGACTGTAGACTAAACATCTCTCTGACCGATCACCCTTCTTATATAACCTCATCGTACAGCAATGACATCACATATAGAGAGGAGCTTATATAATCCACATGTGACCTGTCCCAGCACACTGTCCTATATAGAATCCCCATCATATAGGAGGAAATAGGGATCTGTATATAGAGGGATCCGTACACCCAGCTAGGGACACAACATTGTTCCCTATAGAGGTTGGATCTTATATAATCCCCATCATATAGGATGCTGTAGACTCTGTACACAGATGTATCTATGCACGGAAATATAGAGGTCAGCTTTGATATAATTTCCCTATAGAGGTCCGATTTGTTAGAATTCCATCATATAGGATGCTGTAGACTGTACAGATGTATCTGTACACTGAACTATAGATTCAGCATTATCCCCTATAGAGGTCAGATTTGATATCATCCCCATCATATAGGCTGCTGTAGACTCTGTATATAGATTTGTCTGTACACTGAGCTATAGATTCAGCATTCTCCCCTATATGATGGGGATTATATAAAATCTGACCTCTTTAGGGATCAATGCTGAATCTATAGCTCTGTGTACAGATACATCTATGTAAGGAGCATACAGAATCCTATATGATGGTGATTATATAAAATCTGACCTCTATAGGATGCTGCATGCTCTGTATATAGATGTATCTGTACACTGAGCTATAGATTCAGCATTGTTCCCTATAGAAGTTGGATCTTATATGATCCCCATCGTATAGGATGCTGGAGACTATATAGATGTATCTGTACACTGAACTATAGATTCAGCGGTGTTCCATATAGAGGTCAGATTTTATATAATTCCATCATATAGGATTCCGTATGCTCTGTATATAGATGTATCTGTACACTGGGCTATAGATTCAGCATTGTTCCCTATAGAAGTTGGATCTTATATGATCCCCATCGTATAGGATGCTGGAGACTGTATATAGATGTATCTGTACACTGAACTATAGATTCAGCGGTGTTCCATATAGAGGTCAGATTTGATATAATTCCATCATATAGGATTCTGTATGCTCTGTATATAGATGTATCTGTACACTGGGCTATAGATTCAGCGGTGTTCCATATAGAGGTCAGATTTGATGTAATTCCATCATATAGGATTCTGTATATAGATGTATCTGTACAATGAAATGTAGATTCAATGTCGTTCCATATAGAGGTCAGATTTGATAAAAATCCCTATTAGACAATTTTGCATGCTCTGCATATAGAGGTTTCTGTACACTGAGCTATAGATTCAGTATTGTCCCCGATTGAGGTTACATGTTATATTGTTCCCTATTATAACAATGATGCAGGCTCTGTATATAGATGTAACTGAATTATAGATCTACCATTGTTCCCTATGGAGGTCAGTCCTGATGTCATTTACAGGCACATCATTTTATCTATACAGCAAAGACACAAGTATGATTATCAGTGTTTCTGAATAATAATGTATAGCTCTTTGATATCCCTCATATCAATATTACACATCAGCCATATATGACTTTGTATTACATCCATAATGTTTGTTATAATTCTAGCCTCCCTACTGGCTGCTGATAGGATCCTCCAATCACATTGGCCTCATTATATATGTCAGACATCCCTATACACCCTCTGGCAGGATGAAGAGGGAGGGGGGTGTTTATGTGATCCACTATTCCCAAAGTCAGCATCCTGTGACTCTGGAACCAATTGTTTGTTAGGGGCCCTGGGAGGCCACACTCTGCCCCAGCTGTGTCTGCGTAACTGCGTTATGTCCTGAAAATCACATTTCTGTATTTATTGCAACATTTTCTGTAATGCTTCTTCCTGCAGACTTTATACACATAATCATCACACATGTACAAAACTGTGAAATTGAACTCATTCCATTTCATACCAAGCCATCAAATCTTTACTCTTGATCCAAAGTGAAAAATGACAGACAGGTGTCAGATTATGCATTGGTTGCTATGGAGTGATACAGGTTGACATACTTGAGCCTCAGGGCAAGGTGTGAGCATGGGCCTGTGACTTGCACTCCTGTACGCCCTGCCCTGGATGGACTAACCCCAATCGCTATGACTTTCTCTGTTTTAATATATATCACTCTGACAGCCTTTCTTAACCTTTTCACAGAGGAACCCTTGAAATAATGTTCTGATGTCAGGGAATTCCTTCTAAAAATGACTATATCTACAATTCATGATACACTATATTACCAAAAGTATTAGGACGCCTGCCTTTACACGCACATGAACTTTAATGGCATCCCAGTCTTAGTCCATAGAATTCAATATTGAGTTGGTCCACCCTTTGCAGTTATAACCGCTTCAACTCTTCTGGTAAGGCTGTCCACAAGGTTTAGGAGTATCTATGGCAGTGGTCATCAACTCTGTTCTCTGGGCCCACTAACAGACCAGGTTTTATGTATTGCCTTGGGGAGATGCAGACTAGAATATTGCAATCACTAAGCAGTAAATGATATCACCTGTCATGTATTGCAGTTATCTTGCAAATCTGGCCCTGAGGACAGGATTGATGACTACTGGTCTATGGGAATGTTTGACCATTCTTCCAGAAGCGCATTTGTGAGGTCAGGTACTGATGTTGGACGAAAAGGCCTGGCTCACAGTCTCTACTCTACTTCATCCCAAAGGTGTTCTTTTGGGTTGAGGTCAGGACTCCTTGTAGGCCAGTCAAGTTCCTCCACCCCAAACTGTCTCATCCATGTCTTTATGGGCCTTGCTTTGTGCACTTGTGTGCAGTCATGTTGGAACAGGAAGAAGCCATCACCAAACTGTTCCCACAAACTTGGGAGCATGACATTGTCCAAAATGTCTTGGTATGCTGATGAACTTAAGAATTGTTTTCAATGGAACTAAGGGGTCAAGCCCAACCCCTGAAAAACAACCGCACACCATAACATAACCCTCCTCCCCACCACCACTAAATTTAGATTAGCGCATAAAGTAAAACATGGATGAGCGAGTTTGAGGTGGAGAGGCTTGACTGGTCCGCACAGAGTCCTGACCTCAACCAGGTAGAACACCTTTGGGATGAATTGGAGCAGAGACTGAGAGCCAGACCTTCTCTTTCACATCAGTGCCTGACCTCACAAATGTGCTTCTGGAAAAATGGTCAAATATTCAAATCTTCCCATAGACACACTCCTAAACCTTGTGGACAACCTTCACACAAGAGATGAAGCTGTTCTAGATGCAAAGGTTGGGCCAACTCAATATTGAACCCTATGGACTAAGACTGGGATGCCATTAAAGTTCATGTGCGTGTAAAGGCAAGCGTCCCGATACATTTGATAACATAGTGTACATTAGTATGAGGGTCAGTAGGAAGAATTCTCCTTACATATATGGTTAAAAAGATCAATGGTGTCACTGGGAACTTATCAGTAATTGCTCAAGAAACCCCCATCAACCTCTTGAGGAACCCTGGTTGAGAAATCCTGCTCTATGACCTGTTGTACAAAACTCCTATCCCTCATTATAACCCCTCCTTCATTGTCACCCTTCCCCTAAGTCCTAAACACCCTATCTGTACCCCCTCAATTCCTATAACCCCCCCCCCCCATTCCTCTAACCTCCTCCTACTCTATCCTTACTCCTCAGTTCCTTCAACTGCTCTTCTATCACTACCCACTCAATCTCTATAGCCCCTCTCCCATCCCCACCCTTCAATTCCAATACTCCCCACCTGTGTTTCTATAGCCTCTCCTCCATTTTTCCACCAGCCCTAATTCCTATAGACCCTTGCTATCCCTGTTCCCTGTGTGTGCCCAAATGGGTCTACCATCACTTCCTGCCCCAGAGATGTAACAGGAAGTTAGCAGAAATCTTGACAAATCAAGAAGATATTCCCTCTTACCCAGTGGTCACCAGCAATGACTTCTCCATTGAACGTTCCCCCTCACCTCCTGTTCCTGTGACAAGTCAAATCTTTTGGCTTTCCCAGCAGCCCTGGTTTACCCCAGTGCGGCTTTGAAATCTCGCTACTTCAACGCAATTTCAAAACCGCAGATCAGTGTGATTTTATTCTCAGGATTCATTGCAGCTCAGGGCTTAATTTTAACAGAAGTCTATGCAAGTCGCAATGAAATCTGAAAAAAGTAGCACAGGAACCTTTTTCAAAGTCGCTGGAACATGAATTGCCACGATTCAAATGGTTCCATTGCCGGCAATGGGGTGCGTCCGGTTTTGCAATTTAGAACTGTCAAGTCGCATGGCAAATCGCATCAGTGTGAACGAGGGCTCAATGTTTTTTCGAACTCTTCTCTATATAGCAGTGAAATGAATTGAGTTTAGATCTCTGTGCTGTATATGGTTTACAATCATTCTCTCAAGCAGATCCAAGGCCAAATGTTTTAAGAGATTAATTATATTTATTGTCAGATCTTTATCCGAAAACTTTTTATTGCAGACGTGATGGAGAATTGATGAGGAATGAAATCTGCGAGAATCTTGGGTCGAAGTTGAATGCTTTGTTTTGCTCTGTGTATATTATTTTATCTTAATAAGGCTTTGGCTCATGATCTCATGGTGAAATGCGAGTGAAAAAATAGTTTAGCGTAATGTACCGTGACGGGGGCCTGGTAACTTGTGTGTGTTGTCCACGAGTTAATCATTACAAGGATCCTCATTCATAACATCTCCATTGCCATCTAAAACTGGTAATGTGTGCAGTCTGAGAACACCGTAATAATGCATCAAGGTCATCTATAGAATAGGTGCGGTTTGCTGATGGAACAACCCCCAACCAAATGTTTGTAAAATGATAGATACATTGAACAAGGTTTAGAGCAAGGGTAGGCAACCCCCGTCACTGGTGCCACAAGCGGCACACAAAGCCTCTTTTGTCGGTGTTCTGCCATATAGTGTCCTGGCATTGGATACTGTCCGCCCCATACTGCGCATGCGCAGCACAGAGCAGAGGAAGCTTCGGAAAATCTCCAAAGATGAATGGCGCCTGCACCGTGAGTCGGAAGTGGTAGCCCCACCATCCAAGTGGACATAGGGCTGGCTATATTAGAGGGCCCCTCGTGGGTTCGCTGCGCTCGGCTCTTTTATATTCCAACTCTATGTCCACTTGGATGGTGGGGCTAGAACCTGGACTCACGGCGCAGGTGCCGTTCATCTTCGGCTATTTTCGGAATCTGTGTGTGCTGTGTACTGCGCATGCGCAGTACACAGCGGACACTATCCGATCTATATGATAGGACACCGGCACTCGACTCTCTCCCCATCAGCAGAGCAGCACAGGGAAATGTCAGTGAGACACTAATGCATTTCAGAATTCCCCATGCCGCACCTTCACTGAGGGGGAGGCACTGTTCCCCCACACACCGTAAAAGATGGGAAGTTTTGCTTGGTTCTATAACTTTGCTGTAGCTGCGATCATCAGATTTTGTGATTGGGAAGAGACTGGGTGCAGTTCCGCTGGGGGGGCGGGGGGGGGGGGTTTGCCCTGTTTCCAGGAGGAGGACTGTCATTGGCCACTGCTAAAACCAAACACAGTCCTGATAGTCTGGAGGAAGATGATGGGGGGTTGAGAAGGGATTTCATTGTGATTGAGAACCACAATCAGGTGAGTTTGTGGAATTACTGTTGAGCTTCTGGGAACTTTAAATTATTTCTGAACCATTGCGTCACTTACTACTGAACCCCTACACTGTGTCCCTTTTAAGCCGCAACCAGTATTTAGCGCAATGAAAATCGCACAAAACCACTTTTCCTCAGCTGCGGGGGCCCAACTTATGATCCTGCACACAGGCCTGCTGCTTCCAGAAAATGAACTGAGCTCATCATTGACCAGACCTGACCTCATCGTTGCACATCTATTCCAGAAGCTTGTATGTGACATCCCATACATCA
Organism: Lithobates pipiens; assembly: GCF_037356315.1. Lineage (NCBI taxonomy): Eukaryota > Metazoa > Chordata > Amphibia > Anura > Ranidae > Lithobates > Lithobates pipiens. The sequence continues at coordinate 477,558,094 of NW_027507903.1, read as the reverse complement.
CATACAACAGGGGTGTCCAAACTTTTTTCAAAGAGGGCCAGATTCGATGAAGTGAACATGTGTGAGGGCCGACCATTTTGCCTGACATTCTTTGAACCATTAAAATTCGGTCATTCGAGCACTCATACCTGGCCCAACAAAAATTCTCGTGCCTTTGTCGCGCTCGTTTGCCTGACACACAGACGAATGCTCTGTTCTTTAGGGGTACCGTTAAGTCTTAATGGTACCCCACACATTGGAAACATGGGGTGCTTTTGGTGCAGCGCAATTAAAAAAAAAAAAAAAGCTCTGGGACTTCTTTCCCTGCATTTTTGTGGGTATGGAAGCCCATTGAAATGCATGGGCTGCCCTACACACAGCATGCAGCCATGCAGATGTGAACCAAGGGCTTATTGGAGGGGCAGTAAAACTACATGGTTAAGCTGTTTTTACCACCCCCAACTTCTCCCCCTTTAGCTGCAGAGGGAGCAGCTGGGGGTGTACACATGCTGTGGCTGCAGCTGGAGGTATGCTCAGGGTGAATGGGCCTGCACTGCAACTACCCCGCAACTGTGTAGACTGCACAGTTGCGGTATAGTGATGCTACATTTACGGGCTTAAAACAGGTGGTGAGGAGGCAACATAATGCCTCTTTACCACCTTTCAAATGCCTCTGAAAAGCGATCTGTATATGGATTGCTTTTCAGAGGAGCAGCAGTCCTGGCTGCTATCACACACACAAGCACCACAAAAGCAGTTCTGATGGTACAAGAATGGGGGGGGGGGGGTCTGGATTAAAAGTAACACACATACATACACATACACACAGACATACACACATACAGACACATGCATACACATACAGACACATGCATATACTTACATACATACAGACACATGCACACACACACATACAGACATACACGCACATACAGACATACATACACACAGATACATACAGACACACATGCTGCACACACATACAAACACACATACAGACAGACATACACGCACATACATACAGACACACATGCACATACGCATACATACAGACATACATGGACACACACACACATGCAATCATACATGCACAGACACACACACATGCACATACAGACACATACACACACACACACACATACATACATACATACATACATACATACAGACAGACATGCACACACACACACATATAGAAAAGACATGCACACACATACATACAGACACACATGCACACATACATACAGACACACATGCACACACATGCATACAGACAGACATGCACACACATACATACATACACACACATACAGACACACATGCACATACATACAGACACACATGCACATACATACAGACACACATGCACATACATACAGACACACATGCACATACATACAGACACACATGTACATACATACAGACACACATGCACACATATACATACAGACACACATGCACACATACAGACACACATGCACACATACAGACACACATGCACACACATACATACATACAGACACACATGCACACACACACACATACACATAAATAAAGCCTTTTTAAAACGAATCTAGCTTGTAGTACAGTACCTTTCCATTCCATTTCCTCATTCAGCCGGGTACTGCACTGTAGGGGGAAGCAGAGAGCACAGCACACTCCTCTGCACTTTACTTTCACTTTTGAAGCCGACGGAGCTTCACACAGTGCCGGGGATCGGCTCATTTGACAGCCCTGATCCCGCAGCACACCAGGCGGGCCGTTCAAAACCGGACTGCGGGCCGCGATTGGCCCGCGGGCCGGACTTTGGACATGCCTGACATACAAGCACGTGGTTTGGATGCGAGAGGTGGATCAGCAGGATGAGTGTGCCAGGACAGGTAGAGGTGTGTCATCTCTGCTTCTTTTCACCACTCTGCATATCGCTTATCATAGATGAGAAGAGGGTACAGCGGTGGAGCAGAAGCGCAGGAGGGCACAGTGGTGGGGAAAATGAGCAGGAGGGGGGTTCAGAGGTGGAACAGAAGAGCAGGAGGGTATAGCAGTGAGGCAGATGTGCAGGGAGGTTAAGTGGTGGAGGATATGAAAAGGGGGATTAGCAGTGGTACAAAAGAGCCAGTTTTGGGGCAGATGAGCAGGGAAGTTCAGTGTTGGGCCAGGTAAGCAGGGGGGTTCAGTGATGGGGCATAAAAGCAGGGGTTGGAGCAGATGTGAAAGGAGGTGTATTGGTGGGGCAGATGAGCAGAGGTTTACAGTGGTGGGGCAGGAGAGCAGAGGGTTACAGTGGTGGGGCAGGAGAGCAGAGGGTTACAGTGGTGGGGCAGGAGAGCAGAGGGTTACAGTGGTGGGGCAGGAGAGCAGAGGGTTACAGTGGTGGGGCAGGAGAGCAGGGGGAACAGTGGTGGGGCAGGAGAGCAGGGGGTTACAGTGATCTGAGGTGTGAAGGTGCAGGAATTGGGGCTTATATGAGGTGTGAGAGTGCAGGATGTTAATTTCTCAATACTAAAGTCATTTACAGCATTTCCTTTATAAAAAAATCCTTTTTGTGGTTAAGAGTGTGACGTTGACATTTGTTTGTTATAAAATTGGCACACTCAATTTCTTTTGAAACCATTTTTCCGCACACTGTGCTCAAAAGGTTGCCTACCCCTGGTTTAGAAGTTGCTGGAATTAGTGAAACATGGGAATTATTGATCCTGACCATTCCTGGTATATTTCAGTGTTGGTGATATCATGCAATGTTAATTTACCCCATCTGGTAGTAAAAAAAATGTGGGTGTATTTGTTATATAAAAAAATAAAAATAAAATATATATAATATACACACAGCAGCGGGAACCATAAGTATTAGAACACTTTGCCATTTTTTAATATATTTCTAAAGGTGGTGTTGACATAACATTTTCACCACATGTCGGTAACGACCCATGCAATCCATACCCATAAAGACGCCAAAACAAATAAGTTCAGAAATTAAGGTACAGTATATGTAATAAAATGAAATGACACAGGGAAAATGTATTGAACGCAAGAAGAAAGGGATGTGCATAAATTTATGGAAAGCCAAGACACCAGCTGAAATCTATCAGTAATTAGAAAGCAATCCTGACGCTTGTCGGTGCAAATTAATATCAGCTGGTTCAGTCTCAACTGATGGTCTGTAGTAAGGTGTCTCATTACCAAGATGTCACGCAATAAACATCTCATGATGGGTAAAAGCAAAGAGCTCTCTCAAGACCTTCACAACCTTATTGTTGCAAAACATACTAATAGCATTGGTTACAGAAGGATTTCTAAAAGTTCCAGTGAGCACTGTTGGGGCCATCATCGGGAAGTGGAAAGAATATTGTTTCACTATAAACCGGAAATGACCAGGTGCTCCTCGCAAGATTTCTGACAGAGGAGTGAAAATAATTATCAGAAGAGTTTTCCAAGAGCCAAGGACCACCTTGTAGACAGCTTCAGAAAGACCTGGAATTAGCAGGTACAATTGCTTCAAAGAAAACAATAAGTAATGCACTCAACTGCCATGGCCTGTATGCATGCTCACCACCATGTTGAAGCTTGTTTAAAGTTTGCTGCACAACATTTAGACAAGCCTGTGAAATACTGCAAGAATATAGTATATTATGGTCAGATGAGACCAAAATTGAACTCTTTGGATGCATAATACACACCATACCGAAAACACTCCCATACCAACAGTGAAGTTTGGAGGTGGGAACATCATGGTGTGGGGCTGTTTTTCAGCATACAATACTGGCAAACTTCATATCATTGCAGAAAGGATGAATGGAAAAAAATGTACCAAGACATTCTTGATAAAACTCTGCTGCCATCTACCAGGATGATGAAGATGAAACAAAGGTGGACATTTCAACAAGACAATGATCCCAAACACAAAGCCAAGGAAACTCAATTGGTTTCAAAGAAAAAATAAAGTTGCTAGAATGGCCCAGCCAATCACCTGACTTAAATCTAATAGAAAATCTATGAAAAGAACTGAAGATCAGAGTTCATAGAAGAGGCCCATGAAACCCTCAAGATTTGAAGACTGTGTAGAAGAATGGGCCAAAAATCACACCCGAGCAATGCATGCAACTAGTTTCTCCATACAGGAGGTGTCTTGAAGCTGTCGTTACAAAGTACTTTGTATGAAGTATAGTGTAGCACCCTCTAGGTTGCTACAGTATTGTACATAGATTTTTGGCAGAGTAGGTAAATATAGGCAAGCCTGGCTATGAGCCAGGCCTGTTTGTTTTGATCTGGGCTGGGAGTGGCTCAGGGTAGTGCTGGGTGACTCGCAGACAGCACCACCAGGATCTCCAACTTCTTTCTAAAACATTCTGGTGTTTTCTGGAAAGAGAGGGGGAGAGGGGAGCTGGAGCTGCCTGGGGGTGTTCTGAGGAGTGAGGAGCCCTGACCAATCTCCAATCTGGATTGGCAGGAGGCAGGCCTCCTTAAATACCCAGGGTCATCCAAGCTGGGGAGGAGTTGTTCAGATGGAAGTTGGAGAATGAGTGCTATGCTGTCGGTGGCCTTGGAGGGAGCCCCCCCGGGGGGGGGGGGGGGTTGGACCTGGGCTCGGGTGCGGACAGGACCCTCCTACAACACACACAGGTGTCCTGGCCAAGAGGAGCAAGGAGAGGATAGTGGGAGAGAGCACTACCAGGCAAGTCTTCAGTGAGGATCAACAGGTCACAGCCAGGAGGGCTGGTGCGTGAAGCATGGTTAAGAGGACTGGGGAGACATGCCTGAGAGGACTGATAGAAAGCAGTCTAGGATGGGTGCAGAACCAGGAAAGAGAACTGTGGAGACAAGGACAGTGGACAGAGGCTGGCAGGGCCTGAAGATGTGGCACTGGGCTCAGTAGCCACGCAGACAGCTAGCACTAAAAGACTACCATAGTTTCATGTCACTACATTAAAGGGGCCCGCGGTCCCTGCCTGCAAAGGGCATTCACCGTAGGCCTGGTTGAGTCAGTTCTACCAAATCGGTGCTAGCTAGTTCTTGAGTGAGATCAATTGTCGAGTAAAGTGCTGGAGAGAAAGAAAGGAAGTGATGCACAGGAGGAGAAGAGGAAATTGTATATACTGTGGATGTATATAGTAGTCCCAACTTTAAAGTTTTCATCATCTGGGCATCCCATATACCCTTACCCCATCCAAGTTAATTCCCCTCAATAAAAATACATAACACAGTGCATGGACTGTTTTCTGTCTAAAAGTGACTGGAAATTGTGTACCTGACTGGACTGGGTGACAGGTGGACTACAACACTCAGCAGCCCTCACGAGGGTACTGCTACAATTAAATAAATTTTAGTTAGCGGGTTCAATACTTTTTCCCGGTGTCATTTGATTTTATTACACATAACTTCGTTTCAGAACGTATTTGTTTTGGGTTCTTTGTATGCAAATATGTAAAATGCAAAAAGCACAAAAAAAGTATAAAAAAAAAAAATAGGTGTGAATCAACCCTAATGGAGGCACACACAGCATAAAATACCAGGCAGGTGTTTTAATCTATCCAAAAAATAAATCAAAACTTTTGCCTTAAAGTGTAACTAAAGGCAACACATTATATATATATATATATATATATATATATATATATATATATATATATATATATATATATATATATATATATATATATATATATATTGTATAAAGAAAACTCTGAAAAAATGGTTCAACTCCTACAAGAGGTGAGTTAATCCATCAAGAAAGAGTTAAAAACAGCGCGTATTATTTCTAAATACAGACAGTAACAATGATAAGCATTCACATAGTTCAAAAATCTCCTCAAAATATTCAAACCAAAAAAATGCTAAATGATTTCCAAGCTCAATGTTTTATATTGTGTCCATTTAAACCAATGTCCAGCTGAAAATTAGTGCTTGGTAACGGAGATATCGATCTCACAATTATTCAACATAGTTCATTGGAAATTATATATAGTCTTATATTGCACTATTGCCCGACATGCACCTCCACACGTGCATACATGTAAAACACTGCCCGAGATTGTTGCCAGTAAAGAGATAGTCCCCCTTAGGTATTACTCTTACCAGACGTTGGCTGGTTTCTCGCAGTTAATAAAGAAATCCTCATAGGCGAAAGATGCAGGCGTCTTCCTTTCTTCCTTCATATACTCCTCCACTCAATCTCCGTCGAAGGTATAATTAGAAAGAAAAGTGCATATAGCGTAATTCCGTAAAACCAATGAATGCTTTATTAGATTTAAAAACCCACAAACATTACACTCACAAACGTAAAGAGATTTCAAGCATAAATTCAATATGCAGATTGGCAGCTAGGGTCAGGTAGAGATAGCTAGGCTAAACGATGGTCCTACCGCCCTCAGCGACAGATCACTCAGCTGATATTCCTCGGCTTAGCGCTTCTCCCCTTCTTACTCCTGTCACTCCTGCTGTGTTCAACCTCATATGGTTCCACCCTGACGCGTTTCGTCTTACTGACATCATCTGAGGGCCCTCAGATGATGTCAGTAAGACGAAACGCGTCAGGGTGGAACCATATGAGGTTGAACACAGCAGGAGTGACAGGAGTAAGAAGGGGAGAAGCGCTAAGCCGAGGAATATCAGCTGAGTGATCTGTCGCTGAGGGCGGTAGGACCATCGTTTAGCCTAGCTATCTCTACCTGACCCTAGCTGCCAATCTGCATATTGAATTTATGCTTGAAATCTCTTTACGTTTGTGAGTGTAATGTTTGTGGGTTTTTAAATCTAATAAAGCATTCATTGGTTTTACGGAATTACGCTATATGCACTTTTCTTTCTAATTATACCTTCGACGGAGATTGAGTGGAGGAGTATATGAAGGAAGAAAGGAAGACGCCTGCATCTTTCGCCTATGAGGATTTCTTTATTAACTGCGAGAAACCAGCCAACGTCTGGTAAGAGTAATACCTAAGGGGGACTATCTCTTTACTGGCAACAATCTCGGGCAGTGTTTTACATGTATGCACGTGTGGAGGTGCATGTCGGGCAATAGTGCAATATAAGACTATATATAATTTCCAATGAACTATGTTGAATAATTGTGAGATCGATATCTCCGTTACCAAGCACTAATTTTCAGCTGGACATTGGTTTAAATGGACACAATATAAAACATTGAGCTTGGAAATCATTTAGCATTTTTTTGGTTTGAATATTTTGAGGAGATTTTTGAACTATGTGAATGCTTATTATTGTTACTGTCTGTATTTAGAAATAATACGCGCTGTTTTTAACTCTTTCTTGATGGATTAACTCACCTCTTGTAGGAGTTGAACCATTTTTTCAGAGTTTTCTTTATACAATAGTGATAAGGTTGTATCAGCGTATAGAACCTAATTAAAACAGCTGCGAAATAGGAACATAATTCCACATCCTCCAGAATACGCACACATACAGTTTTAGATGTGAGCGCTTGTTAATTTTTTTACATCTAGCTAGGCGGCGCGAAGTGTAGGAAAATTGTGGTATTTGAGATATATATATATATATATATATATATATATATATATATATATATATATATATATATATATATATATATATATATATATATATATATATATATATATAAATATATATTTTTTTTTTTTCAGTTTTGGATAGATTAGAACGCCTGTCTGGTATCTTATGCTGTCTGTTCCTTCATCAGGGAGATTCACCCTCTCTATGGGTCCTGTTTACCATTATCTTCAAGAGTAAAAAGTAAAAAAAAAAAATGCAAGTTATCACCAGAACAGTAATAGAGGGGAAATCATCCAATGGGAACACCAGATGTGAAGACCCTGGTGACAACCAGACATTCCCTCGCTTAAGGGAGATTTCCCATTATCTTACAATGAGACACAATTGGCAAACAATTGTCAGAGGTTATAACTCTCCCTTACTCTATCCAAAAAGAAAAAAAGTTTGACTTTAAAGTATAACTAAAGGCAAAACTTTTTTTTTTTTTTTTTTTTTTAATATATATTTTTTTTTTAAGTTTTGGATAGAGTTGAGAGGGATTAGAACCCCTGTGAAAGTAAAGAGAGAAATCCTACATTTTGGGTTGTACCCAGAAAAGTAATAGGGGGAAATCTTCCTATGGGGACACTAGTTCTGGTGACCTGGTGGTCCCAGAGGAATTCCCAGGGATTTCCTCTCGCTTCCTGTTTTGACTATGGGACAGGAAGTGAAGGGAAATCTCTGCAATGGGACACAGATGGGGGAAAAAAATCTGACAGGGGTTGTAACCCTCCCCAAATGAAAAGTTCTACTTTTAAAGTCTCATGCCAAGAAGTTTTACTTTGATGTGTTGTGGAATCATTGAAGCCGACAACAAGACAAGTTGCGCATATGGGATGATCACAGGGAAAAGTCGAAATCCTAAATTCAGACTGAATGGAGAGGCAGCAGATGATTCTATAGGGTTCAAAAATAAATGTCTCTGAACCGCACAGATACTGTAGTGTCGTATGTGAAGGTGACTCCAGAGGTACATTATATTGTCATGTGAAGGCCATGTTTATCTAGCAATATATTGTGCAAATATGAACTTATCAGAAATCATCTCACCTCCATAAATGTTCTGTGTACATAGCAGTCAGATAAGGCATGTGGCCACAAAATACAACAATCATTAATATTGCTCATTGCCTTATAATTCATCTTCCGGGCTAACTTCTTGTTTTTTTCTTTAACAGAACTGTAAGAATGGCTGCGAGAACGGAGCCCCCTGCTCTGATGGGGATAATGATCACGTACCTGGTGCCTTTAAGGTGAATATTGCATTGTGGGTGCTGTGTTCTTATAAGACGTTTCCTGACTGAGATATATTTTTTTATTTAATAGAAGAATTCTGCAAAAAAACAATACTGACCACACAACTAAAATTTTCTTTTCACCAGAGGAGCTTGCACTCTAATGTCCCACCACAGCCACACACTGTTATTGTTATACATCTATAAAGCTCTGATATATTCCACAGTGCTGTACAGAGAATACTGAGCCAGTCACATCAGTCTCTGCGCCAGAGGAGCTTACACTTTAATGTCCTCATTACAGTAACACCCTATTATTATATTTTCCATAGTGACGTACAAAGAACACTGAGCCAGTAACAGCTTACACTCTAATGTTTCACCACAGTCACACACTATTATTATTATACATTTCTATAGCTCTGACATATTCTGCAGTGCTGTACAGAGAATATGAACCAATCACATCTGTCCTTGCACCAGAGGAGCTTACACTCTAATGACCCCACCACAGTCACACACTATTATTATACATTGATATAGCTCTGACAAAGTCTGTAGTGCTGTACAGAGAACACATCGGTCTCTGAACCAGAGGGGCTTGCACTCTGTTTCACCACAGTCACACACTATTATTATTAAACATTTATATAGCTCTGACATATTCTGCAGTGCTGTACAGAGAATACTGAACCAATCTGCCCATGCTCCTAAGGAGCTGATAGTCCCATCACAGTCACACACAATTATTATATAGCTCTGACATATTCTGTAGTGCTGTACAGAGAACGCTGAGCTAGTTATATCAGTCTTTGCACTAGAGGGGCCTACACTTTAATGTCCCCATCACAGTGACACACTATTATTATTATTATTAATAATAATAATATAGCTCTGACATATTCTGCAGTGCTGTACAGAAAACACTGAGCCAGTCACATCTGTCCATGCACCAAAGGAGCTTACACTCTAATGACCCCACTATAGTCTCACACTATTATTATATATTTATATAGCTCTGACATGGATGTGTTCTCTGTACAGAACTACAGACTGTCTCTGAACCAGAGGAGCTTACAATCTAATGTCACCACCCTAGTCACACACTATTATTATATAATCATATAGTTCTGACATATTCTGCAGTGCTGTACAGAGAACACGGAGCCAGTCGCATCAATCTCTGAACCAGAGAGGCTTACTCTCTAATGCCCCTACGAATAGGACCTGGTGGGTTTGTCCTGCTTCTCGTTTGCTGATCCTGGCTTGGAGTGGACATCACCTCCTGACCTTTTGCTATGAAATGTGACTTGTCTGTTCGGTGCTGGACTTATTAGACCATTGATTTCCATCCCCTGACCTTCTTTCAGCTGAGTTCCTGGCACTTTCCAAATTGCAGGTATCACTGTCAGCCTTTGTTTACATCCTCTTTTAGGAACAGTAAATTGGCTTAGCTCCCATAACGCCTCATATAACCCGGGGGCACCCAACTACAGCGCAGCTGTACACCGTTTTCCCAGACAGGAGTATAGGGCCCTGCTGCTGCCATTAGACCAGAAAAGCGGTTGTGTCTTACGGCGTTTGAAAATATGAAACCGCAAATGTGAAGATATTTGTCAAAGCAATCATGACTCTGCTGCACTCTCTAATACTAAGTAAATATGGTTTCCAAACAGACAGGTAATCATGTCCCATTTCTGGTTTGGTTTTGCAGCAGCATTCTTTGGAAGTGCAGCTGGGTGTGACAAAGCTGTCCAAACACATGACACATTGTACTGTTTTTACCGTATGTCATATCTTGGCTACGGCCTTTATGTGCATGATAAGCAGAGCTTATGAAGGGGGGCTGGTTCATATAAAGCAGAGGCGTCTCTTTTAAGTCCTGATCTCTCCTGGGGTACTCTATCCTAAAGTGTATCTAAAGCCAGCTTTTTTACGGGGGGGTGGCATGAAGTGTGAAAAGAGACCTCTGTCGTGTGTGCTCCTTTTTTTTTTTTTTTATTTTTTTTTTTTTTTTTTTTTCAGTCTGTATCCTATTGCTGAGATTTCCCTGTACTTCCTGCCCTGGAGACACAATAGGAAATAAAGCAAAATCTGTCCAGGGTTGAAGGAAAATAATTTCTAAAGCTGGCCATGCACTATTAGATTTTTTTCGTTTAGCCTACAAATTCCTTTTTATTCACGCTGTACCGCTAGGGGACAAATCTCCCGCTGTGGCTATCTTATTCAGACAGCGATTGTCAGAATTCCCGAACAGTGACTGCACCTGATTGGATGCAGTTTTCTGCCCGGTTCCTTAAATTTTTCAACTGAGGAATGATGAGTGAGAAGGGGCCGATAGGGCCACCCATTATAAGAAGTTCGTACCACTACCAGTGTATGGTACAGTTGTCACCAGAACAGATGTCTCAATCGGAAGATTTTGGGGATTTTGAATTTCAAACACAGACCACTAGAGAAACTTGATGGCGGTTCTCACCCTTCCACACTCCATCAATTTTTTCTAGTCAGTCTGTCATGCCCCTCCAGCCTGTGTCTAAAGCTGGCCATAGATGGCTTGAATCTTGGCCAGTTCAGCAGGAACCAGCCAAGATTCGAACTGTTAATGGGCAGGCTGAATGTAACAATTTGATCGATCAACTTTGGTACAACCAGTTTGCCGGATTCTCTTATGATTTTCGTGAATGCTATAGCCGCTAGCGATAATCACTGTCTTCTCTCAGCGTGGACGGTTTCCCCTGTCTGCTCCGGCACCCACACCAGGGGCAGACAATATCTTGGCATTTATTAAAATGCTGAAAGTTTTAATGAGCCCCTTTGCTGGCTGGGGTGAGAACTGAGAAATCGGTCATGCCCTTCCTATGGACGACCTTCCTTGCTAGTTATAAACTGTTGGAGTTGCTCCTTGTTCCATCTTGTCACACATACATTGTGCGGAGATCTCAGGAATCCCGGGATGAGTCTCACAAACCTGCCCAGTAAATTGTTTGTTCAGCAGACTGAGACTTTCTCTCTAAGGTCTCTCAGCTAGGACAAATCCTTTCCTCTCCTCTTTCACCAACCACCAGTGCTGAGCATGTACCCAGAAATAGACAGGAATCTTGGCAGCATCACTTAAACTCTGCTCTACAAGTATAATAAACCAATTATCTGTTGATGTTATCCATAAAACACTGCAGCTGTGTTAAAGGCAGAGCATTGCTTCAATTACCATTTTAGCATACATCTGTCAGGAAAGTATGGGGGCCGCTATTGCAAGGCTATCTCCAACAATGCTAGTTGTCTGGCTGTTTTACTTTTTAATATTTTTGAGTAAGAGGTCCAGAAAAAGCAATGTTAGAAAAGTATCTGAATTCTCTATCTATGTTCCTGTTCCGAGTCAGTGACTCCGATAACATTCAGCATAACAGTGAGGGAATCAATGTGCATTAGCACATTGCTCTGTCATTCATCACTAGGGCAGTGCAGCTCCAACACCCATGATTTGCAGTACACCACAACACATGGCAAGGCACTACCTGGGTGTGTTGCTTTGCCAAAACTGGTTCATGTCTGTTTGTGGTCAGGGTTAAGGTGATCGCCACTTTCTCTATGGGTCATATGAGAGGCCTGACCTGGGTTGGGTTCTTCTGGGCTATACTGGGGACTTTGGTTAGGGTAATTGCCTGCACACGGGGGGAGGGGTACCTTTACTTGAACAGACAAATAAACTCTAACTCACTTGATGTAGATATACATCACCACAGTTACTTGTGCATTTAGGAGGGACATGCAGAGCCCTTGCCCATCTCCTCCTGTCCAGTGTATCACCGCTGCCTCACTCCCAGTATCGGTATGGGGTCTTGCCGTGCTCCTACCGCTGACTCCACATGTGCACTACATTTAACGCTTCCTCTTACCTGTGTAAAGGATGAAGGCCCTGGCAGTGCTGATTTGCTCCTATGGCTAAAGGGAGGCGGATCGCTGTGGAAGGCATGCCAACTCCCTTGCTGCAAAAGGCTATCCCACCTGGCACATGTACACGTTTATGAAAGGCTGCTAGAGAAACCTTTATTACCCTTGTAACCACTTGTGTCTTCACACTGTATTAAAGTGGTTGTCAATGGCAGCCCCTCTCTTGTATCCAGGGATAATGCAATGTAAGTGTTTTTTTTTTTTTTTTTTTTAACTTTTTTTTCAGCTATATCCAGGCCGGTCACGTGGCCCACTCTGCTACTCCAGTCCAGGGCTACATGTGGCCACTCGGAGTCCATTCTTGGCAGAGTCCATGCTTGGTTTCTTCAGAGAGAACTGCAAGCCCCAGCAATCCCCCTAGGTAGGGGGAATTCTGACCCTTGCACGGCACTGGAAATTCAGACTATGGCAACAGTGGTAAGTGGGTCTGCGACAAGTAAGCAGGGCACAGTCTCTCTTCTTAATAAGAGCACCCTTAGTAAGTTGCGCCCCCTCCCCCCAGGGTCCGGGTCTCTGCCCCGTTTATAGACCCAAGAAAACCTACCTAGAAAGATGCAGGAAACCTAATTAACACTAAACTTCCCAATCAGGGCTACATTAACCACAACCCGCTTACTTGTTTTTTTGGACAATTTGGTATATGGGCAACCCATTCATTTTCCTGTACTGCCCATGTACATTAAATCAGTACCAAACCCATCAGTTTAACGGTTTCCCAAAATAGCTATACTTAAGGCATGCCATGAATGACTGCCACAGTCGTTTTTCTTTCAAATACAATGTCAGGCCACCAAATGGCCCGTGATATACCTGATCATGGCATCAGCACCAGGTCAACTACAGATCAGAGACTAAAATGGCAGCTTCCTTGGCTGTAAAGAATGGAGTTTAGTTCCACTTTAACGTGCAAAAAAGGCATCCTAATGGATGTGCATTAACAGCATCAGAACACCAGGGTCTAAATGAGCCCAAACAGTGTTTCCTCTGGAATTGCCTTGTATTTGGCTGGACCTGACCAGTTTCCCAATAACTTCTAAAGAATAGAATCACCACCACGTGATGCCACCACCATGCCTTTTAGTGTGGTTAGTGCTCTCCATGCTTTACAGTGTGGATAGCACCCTCAGAGTTGTGAGCGTTGTTGACTTTCTGCCATAGCTAGCATTTTGCTATCTTTGGTTGGTTGGCAGCATTGACTTTCTGCCATGGAGTTCTATTTTGGTCTCGCCAGACCAGACATCCAGCACCATCCTCATCAGGACTAGTTCTTCACTAGCTTTCGGCTTCACAGCTAGCTGCCCACTGTGCAAGATCGAGTCGTGCTGTGCTTTTGTGAATGGTCCCGCAGTCCACTGGGACATGCGTGGTGTCCCAACAGACTGTGGGGAGGGAGAACTAAGCGACCCAAGCAGAAGTGGGCACAGGTACCTGTCAAAACTAGGTACCCCCCCCCCCCCCCCCAAAAAAAAATTATATGCCAAATATGGTAGAGGAGGGGAGAGTAGGGCTTAAAGTGAGACTTCCCATTTGGGTGAAGTTCCGCTTTAAGCGGTACAACGTGTAAAGAAACGGGGGGGGGGGGGGGGAATAATTTGTGTAATCCAAAATGTTTTTAGCTTTTTTTAATTAACTTCAAAATGATAAAAGCAGATTGGTGGCGATATTGAAATCTGTGGTAATGTGTGATGGTAAAACAAGCACAACCAATGCTGTACAAATGTTGAATATAATACATATTGTATAAAGTAAACATTTCAGCTGGTATTGTATTTGGATTGTCAGAATCTCGTGCTGTACTATTCAACGTTTCATCTCCTCCTCTAGAACTGACCTCGTGTGACCTTACACTCCCTCCGACATCTGGCACAGTCGCACATTCCTGCGATTGCAGTTGTTTTTGGAAGACATTTGTATTGTCTTGCTCCATCTCCTCCGCTTCCCGCTGTCTGGATCAGCCTCCTGCGGCAGAAAAACGACTGAAGATATTTGTTCTAACTGGGGCTTTTCTTGGTGTTGGGACCGTAGAGCGCGGGAAAGTTGCACTGCTCTCCTGATCACTTTGTGTAGAGTGAAACAACTGGGAAAACTTCCAGAGAAAGGTCCTCGTAGAATCTTGTAACATGTTACTCACTTATTAATGCAGAAATTTTAAGTTTAAATTACGCCCTTTATTGGCTACCCAAAGATAGTATAGCGAACAATGGAAGGGTCATTTAATTATTAGCACTTCCCTCATCCTTAGATTGAAAAACTGCTATGTAAAGTAGATGTAAACCCTTACTGAATGGCATTTAATTAACTTTTTGTTAAAATCCAACACCAGGATCATCTTTAAGTGCTCCCAATCCTTGCTTCCCCCAAGCCTAGTCCATAATTGTAATACTTTTAATTGTAAAATATCTAATTAAGACATTTTACTTGCTTGTGACTTAACTTGTAGCAGCCGAAATCCTTGCTATGGCTGGGCTTTGGTTAGAAGGTCCTGTGTAATTTGTCGGACATTACAAAAACTGTTCCACACTCTGGGTGGTGACAGGGGAGTTCTCTCCTTTCTATTACTACCCCCCATCATCAGCAGGACTGCAGTGTCTGACTTGTATGGACTGTCCATGAAATTTGATGGATCCTTGTGGGTGGGGGAGACAGCAAGGGATCCATAGAAAGGGTTCCCCCACTGTTCTGTACTACTGAAGACTACACAGAGCTGTTACATGACAGCCCTATCATGTACACATAGGAGAGATAAGGCCAGAGGCTAGTTCAAAGCAGACCACATTAAAGCATTAAAGTGGATGTGAACCTGATTCGTGAAATTTGACCTAAGCACATATATCTGATATCTGTAGTGTTTTCTTATCTTTCTCTCCAAAGCACTAAGTCCCGTGTCTTTCTACTGTTTCGTTGATCTGTTATCAGCATAGCGTCTAAAAAGTTCTCTGTCAACCAAGATAAAAGCAGCCTTAAATTTGTGTAGGGGTGTGTGCTATAAATAGATTAGTAGAGAGCTTGTCTTGTCACAGCACAGCTCTGCATATATGTCTTCTTTCCTTTGCCTATGTGGAGTGGGGGGTTGTGCCTTTTTCCTCCAATCAGCTCTCACACAGTGTATGCCAAGAATTCACTCCCAGTGCTGAACAGGAAGAGAAAATCTCTAACAGAATATTCTTTCTAAAGCAAAGCAAACCTGAGAGAAAAAAAGTTGGGAGATATCAACCTCGTCTCCAAAAAAAAAAAAAAATCAGTTAACACAACACTTTTTTCTTTACTTGTCGTGCTAATATATTTAATTGAAGCCACAAGATGGCTATTGCAGACAAACCTTTACTATTTTGCCAGGAGCTTAGCTTTAATTAGCTTTTAAAACGTTGGGGTTGATTTACTAAAGGCAAATAGACCGTGCACTTTGCACAAAGTGCAATTGCATTCTGCAAGTGCAGTTGCTCCAGAACTTGGTGAATGAGCAGAAGGTCTGCTGACCTCCATCATCCAATGACATGCAAGCAAAATGCTGTTTTTTTTACATTTTCCTTTGCATGTGCTTGGGTATTTTTTGCAAAGTGAAGCTTTACCTCATTTACTAAGCTCTGGAGCAAGTGCACAATCTATTTGCCTTTAGTAAATTATCCCCACTGTTTTCACTTCACCTTGGGTGGAGCTGAGGACATGGGACGCTGACCAGAGACACGGCAGCCATTTTGTCAGTTGGAAACGCCGGTTTGTTTCCATATGCTTGGCGGTCCTTTTTACATATTTGATATGGATGCTGGAGCTATCTGTTGACGTGGCTCTTGGGTTCCTTTGACTATTGGGAGAGGATTAATCTAAAGTAGCGGTGGAGTGGATCGATCAGTACAGAGTGATCGTTGGGGCCATTAACCAATACTAATATTGTGTGTACCCTACACACTGGCGGTAAGGGTCAGTAGTTTTGGGTGCTGGTGGTGGCTATTTTAACAACTTTATCCAGTTCTGGATGAAGACCTCTGATTTTAGTCGTCTTCTCAATTCTTTATTATTGATGGACTTTGAATTTTTTTATGTTATTTTAAGCGCTACACCTTTCCATTTTTATGTTTTGTTATTGTGTCCAGCAATATAGTGTCAGCTGCTCTTTCTTTGTTCACTGTATATTTTTAAGCACAACAGATTCTTTTGTTTTAACAGTGTTCCATGCCTGTGTCATGTATTGAAATGACTGTGTGTGGTCTCCAAGTCTCAAAGCCTTTGTGACAGGGTGAGCATACAGAAGATCAAGTGGAACAGGCACAGAGCATTGTCATAACAGGAAGTACCTGAACAAGGACATTCATGGCAGGAGACCACCAGGAATTATTGTAATGAAAGGTGTAGATTTAGAAAGACCGAAGATAACTTTTGGAATGATGTTAATATGTTAAAATGTCTATTAGATTTTGGTGATCCATCTACTGTGGAGAAAAATTAAAAAAAGGGAAGGAAGAAGTAAAATAAAAATGATACCCTGACTTATAAACAAGTGAGAACGTTGGACATTTCCTAGAATCCTGGGAAACTGAAGTACCTCCAAACCTATGGGAATGCGCTCTATACTGTATTTAGGGTCTCCTAATTTCCCAGGAGAAGGACCAATGAAGTCACCCTTGCCTAGAAGCCAGAGTGTAGGATATTTTTTAAATATTTTAATTATTTTTCTTAAACCGAACGTTTCTGGGTTTAGGAGTTTACAAATAAACAATTCGGTCCTCTGCAAGGCGGAAAATTGCTTTCTAAGCTTATGGAGCCTGATGCCATTTAAAGCGGAGGTCCACCCTAAAATGGACCTTCCGCTCATCGGATTCCTCCCCCCCCTCCGGCGCCACAATTGGCACCTTTCAGGGGGGAGGGGGGTGCAGTTACCTGGATAATCCAGGTAACTGCACCCACTTCCGGGCTAGCTCTCTGCGGAAAGGGGCGTACATTACGCCCCTTTCCGCAAGTGCCCGCCCCCTTCCGCAAGTGCCCCGCTGCCTGCTGGGAAACACACAGATCCCAGAGGCAGCGGGGACCGTCCTCATTGCGCAGCGCGGCTCGCGCATGCGCAGTAGGGAACCGGGAAATGAAGCCGAAAGGCTCCATTTCCTGATTCCCATACCCAAGATGGCGGCGGCAGCACTCGAGTGTCAATCTAGAGATCGGCTTCGGGTGCCGACATCGCGGGCACGCTGGACAGGTAAGTATCACTATTTTAAAAGTCAGCAGCTGCAGTATTTGTAGCTGCTGACTTTAACCACTTTCAGACCGGACCATTTTGCTGGTAAATGACCAGAGGTCTTTTTACACTTTGGCACTGCGCTGCTTTAACTGGTAATTGCGCGGTCATGCAATGTTGTACCCAAACAAAATTTGCGTCCTTTTCTTCCCACAAATAGAGCTTTCTTTTGATGGTATTTGATTGCCTCTGCGATTTTTATTTTTTGCGATATAAATGGAAAAAGACCGCAAATTTTGAAAAAAAATGATATTTTCTACTTTTTGTTATTAGAAAAATCCAATAAACTCAATTTTAGTCATACATTTAGGCCAAAATGTATTCAGCCACATGTCTTTGGTAAAAAAAAAAGTCAATAACTGTATATTTATTGGTTTGCGCAAAAGTTGTCACATCTACAAACTAAGGTACGTTTTCTGGAATTTACGCAGCTTTTAGTTTACGACTGCCTATCTCATTTCTTGAGGTGCTAAAATGGCAGGGCAGTACAAAACCCCCCCAAATGACCCCATTTTGGAAAGTAGACCCCCTAAGGAAATTGATAAGTGGCATGTTGAGCCCATTGAATATTTTATTTTTTTGCCTCAAGCGATTGAATAATACACAAAGTTGTCACTAAATGATATATTGCTCACACATGCTATGGGCATATGTGAAATGACACCCCAAAATAAATTTTGCTGCTTCTCCTGAGTACGGGGATACCACATGTGTGGGATTTTTTGGGAGCCTAGCCGCGTACGGGGCCCCGAAAGCCAAGAACCGCCTTCAGGTTTTCTAAGGGCGTAAATATTTGACTTCACTCCTCACTACCTATTACAGTTTTGAAGGCCATAAAATGCCAAGATGGCACAAAACCCCCACAAATGACCCCATTTTTGAAAGTAGACACCCCAAGCTATTTGCTGAGAGGCATGTTGAGTCCATGGAATATTTTATATTTTGCCACAAGTTGCGGGAAAATTACAAACTTTAATTTTTATTTATTTTATTTTCACAAAGTTGTCACTAAATGATATATTGCTCACACATGCCATGGGCATATGTGAAATGACACCCCAAAATAAATTCTGCTGCTTCTCCTGAGTACGGGGATACCACATGTGTGGGATTTTTTGGGAGCCTAGCCGCGTACGGGGCCCCGAAAGCCAAGAACCGCCTTCAGGTTTTCTAAGGGCGTAAATATTTGACTTCACTCCTCACTACCTATTACAGTTTTGAAGGCCATAAAATGCCAAGATGGCACAAAACCCCCACAAATGACCCCATTTTTGAAAGTAGACACCCCAAGCTATTTGCTGAGAGGCATGTTGAGTCCATGGAATATTTTATATTTTGCCACAAGTTGCGGGAAAATTACAAACTTTTTTTTTTTTATTTATTTTTTTCACAAAGTTGTCACTAAATGATATATTGCTCACGCATGCCATGGGCATATGTGAAATGACACCCCAAAATAAATTCTGCTGCTTCTCCTGAGTACGGGGATACCACATATGTGGGACTTTTTGGGAGCCTAGCCGCGTACGGGGCCCCGAAAACCAAGCACCGCCTTCAGGCTTTCTAAGGGCGTTACAGTTTTGAAGGCCATAAAATGCCAAGATGGCACAAACGCCCCCCAAATGACCCCATTTTGGAAAGTAGACACCCCTAAATTTAGGGGTACACTAGTGAGACTAGGTAATAAATGGCGGGTGCCCTGAAACTATAAAAAAATAACTAACACAACCAGCGTCACCTGTAACCGTTATATGGTGATCACTGGTGAAAGGGTTAACTAGGGGGCAATCGGGGCTTTATGCGGTAGTATATGGGGGTCCCTGGCGCTATAAAAAGTTGCGGCGAACCTAAATACCTACCTGCCTAACTAGCGTCACCTGTGACACTAATACAGCGATCAGAAAAATGATCGCTTATTAGGCTGGGTTCACACTGGAGCGATGCGGGAACGCCACGAATCCGCGGCGGGTTCCCGCATCACATGCCTCCCGGCGGCAGTTCACACTGCCCTATGCGAACTGCTGGGAGTGTCAGTGAAATGTTAATGACACCCCCAGATCAGTTCGCATATCGCAGTGCGATCTGCAAACTCGGATCGCATGGTGTGAACACCCATGCGATCCGATTCTGCTGCGGACCAAAAAAAGGGTCCCGTGCGAATTTGCGGCGGGTGCGGCGCGAATTCAGCCATACTATCTGTATGGCTGAACTCGAATCGCACAGAGATCGGATGTGATTTGCACTGCATTGCGGTGCGAATCACATTCGTTCTCATAAACCGCTGCAATGTGAACCCAGCCTTAGTGACACTGGCGACGGGGGGTGATCACGGGGTTAAACCTTTATTGGGGGGGTTAGGGGGGCACATTAGAACTAAAGGGGGCTAACCCTAACTGCCCTAACAGTTATTACAGTCACAAATGACACCAATGCAAAAAAAAATAAAAAATGCAATTGGTGTCACTGTGACTGGGGGGGGCAGGGGTAATTGGGGGGGTGATCGGGGGGTAAAGGGGGGGTGTGAGTGTGCCTGGCATGTTCTACTGTACGTGTGGTGTGTTGGTGCAACTCACCGATCCTCTCTCCTCGGTGCCGGAACGAAAAATACCGACACGGAGGAGAGATTACATCACTTCCTCTCCTGTGAGGAGAGGAAGTGATGTCAGGGAGCATTTCTATTCGTCGGGAGCGATCGCAAGGGGGTGGCCATGAATGAATGGCCGCCCCCTCATCCCGGATCGCTCCCGAACGAATGCCGACCGCCGCAGGCACCGGGGGGGGGCCCGATCGGGCCCCCCACCCGCGGGAAGGCAGGGACTTGCCGACGTATATCGACGTGCGGCGGTCGGCAAGTGGTTAAAAAAAAAAAAACAACGCGGAGTCCCGGCGGACTCCCGCTTTAAAGCTAACATTAAATTAAATATATAGCCACTTACAATATAAATCCATATTTTGTGCACCTAATGACTTTAAAAACCCAGATAATAGCATATAAAAGTATCAGTGATATCATCACTGTGCTGTACACAGCCTGTGCAAAAGGTAGAGTTGTGGGAGGGGTACAGTAGGCCCCACCCACTACAGGTTGCTTGCAGGAAACTATAGGAGGGGGTGGGGACAAGACCAGTCACCCTGCAAAAGGAGAGAGAACAGCAATGATCGGTCTTTATTACAGGAAGCTTCTGCACAAAGGTAAAGTGTCTCACTGGATTACTGTACAGATCTGGATGAAATGCACAAAGCACACCAAGATTAATGTAAGGATACATATGTCTCTTATTTAACCACTTCCCGCCTGGCCTATAGCAAAATAATGGCCAGGAAGTGGTTCCCTTATGCTGACTGGACGTCCATTGATGTCTTTCATGATAATGAGCCATCACGCGCCTGCGGGGTCACGCAGTGATCGCTGTTGTGGTGTGTCAGTCTGACACACCGCAACTCTGATGTAAGTAAAGAGCCTCTGATGGAGGCTCTTTACCACGTGATCAGCTGTGTCCAATCACAGCTGATGATGGGTTAAACAGAAAAAGCTGTGTATCAGCTTTTCCTCCATCACGTCTGACAGATACGAATCATGGGAAGAGCCAATCGGCTGCTTAACTGACAGGAGAGGGTCTGTGCTGATTGATTATCAGCGCAGCAACCCAAAGGATGCCCACCCAGGACCACCAGGGATGCCACCCGTGACCAACAGGGATGCCAATCAGTGCCCATCACTAATGCCTGCCAGTGCCTGCTTATCAGTGATGGCTGTCAATGCCACCAATGAGTGCCCATCAGTGCCGCTTATCAATGCCCATCAGTGCTGCATATTGGTGCCCATCAGTGCCACCTTATTAGTGCCTGTCAGTGCAGCCTCATCAGTGCCCATCAGTGAAGGCGAAAACATACTTATTTAAAAAAACCTTTATAACAGAAACAAAAAAAATGAATTTCAAAATTTTCGCTCTTTTTTTTATTTGTTTAGCATAAAATAAAACCCCCAAATAGCACCAAAAGAAAGCTCTATTTGTGGGAACAAAATGATAAGTTTTGTTTGGGTACGGTTTAGCATGACCGTGAAATTGTCATTTAAATAGCTACAGCCCTGAAAGCTGAAAAGTTGCCTGGGCAGGAAGGGGGGAAGTGCCTGGTATTGAAGTGGTTAAAGAATACTTCCTTATCCCAGTGATCACCTTTAATGGTTGCATTATATTTCCAGGCTACAGGTTATCTTTTTAAATCTTGAATTCATTTAGCCTAGATTTTCCTCCAGTAACGCATTTTGCAGCATCTAATGCCGCGTACACACAACCGGACTTTTCGACAGACTTGGTCCGGTGGACTGAATCCGACTTACAATTCGATCGTGTGTGGGCTCCAGCGGACTTTTTCTTACCCAACGTCTGGCGGACCTAGAAATGAAACTTGCTTCAAATCTGTCCGCCGGACTCGGCTTTCTAGCGGACAATGCGTTTGTCTGTGTGCTAGTCCGACGGACTAAAACCGATGCTAGGGCAGTTATTGGCTACTGGCTATAAACTTCCTTATTATATGTCATCACATTAGAATCTGCCGGACTTTTGGTGTGCCCAAGTCCATTTGTTTGAAAGTCCGGCAGACTTCAGCTGCAAAGTCCGTCAGATTGTCCACCGGACCAAGTCCATCAAAGTCCAGTCATGTGTACGCGGCATTACTGTTCTAACAGGGAATGAGACTCGGAGTGGGGCACAGTCCAATGTTCCATCCTGTCATGTCCAGCATTGGGTACTGTGTTGGTGGGATTATCCTTGTAAGAGGATAATGTTTTGTTCTGTTGTTTTCTTACTGGAAGAATTCCTTCTCAGAACAAACAGCTTCTTGTAGATTACAGATCTGCAGTGGGGAAATCAGATTTTGGGATTTTTTTTTTCCATTTCAGCCTGTTTGGTAAAAACAAAACACAACATATGAGATACTACAATTAAGCCTGATGTTTCCCCCAGGAGCTCCAATGGCATATTCGATCTGTCATAGTTCCGGATGTTCCTTCGAGTTTTTGGTGCTCCATATCATATAATAAATACATACCATGCAGCAGAGGTGGATGATTGCTGTAGTCTTGCAGCTCACTAATGTATCGTGGAGCCCCAATAAAGTTACTAATAGGGCTGAAACAAACCTACCTAGGTTTTGTTTGCTGGACAATCATGGGACCAGAGCAGATTAGCAAAAGGTAAGTACACTCATCTTTTATTATACAGGTTAGGCAGGATTTGGGGGGGGGTACTTCCAAAATAGTTAGGCTTTTTTTTTCACTTTAGAGTGGAAGTAAACCCTTTTTTTGATCTTGTACCTACATGCAAGGCTTACCTGTGGGTACGGTAAATGTCTTCTAAGCCGTGCAGCTGGTGATGTCACTGGCACATGTACTCTGAAGGGACAGCATACCGCATGCAGGAGTGACATTATCGTGACATGGCTGACGCCCGAGGACACAGACCTGAAAGGAAGATCGGGTGAAGATGGAAGCAGAGACAGTGTGCCTCTGGAAGGCTTCCCTCCTAAGGCAGTGGCTCTCAACCTCACTAGTGCCGTGACCCCTTGATAAAATTTCCCAAGTTGTGGGGACCCCTAAATTATTTTCTTAGCGTTGGTTTTTAGCACCCAAGGCAAGACAAGTAATTTGAGCCCCTAACCCGCAGACATTTAGGATGTACCACTCCTTCCCTTTGTTCTCATTTCTTTCCCTTTTTATCTCTCGCTATGCTAATTTCTTCTCTCTCTCTCTCTCTCTCTCTCTCTCTCTCTCTCTCTCTCTCTCTCTCTCTCTCTCTCTCTCTCTCTCTCTCTCTCTCTTCCCCCCCTCTTTTCCTCTCCTTTCCATGTATTCTCTATTTTTATTCCTTCTCTTACTCCTTGGTGGGGGGGGGGGGGGGGAGAATGGGATGAGTGGCAGTGCTGGCGGAGAGTTGAGATAAGTGGCAGTGCTGGTGGGGGGAGGGGTTGGGATCAGTGGCAGTGGCGGTGGGGAGTTCTGATCAGCCAACTTAGATGCTCTTGATCAAGGTCATGTGCTGATCTGAGAACTGAAGTGGGGGCTTTTTATGGCAACTATAATCACAGGTAGTGCTACTCACTGTGTCTCCGACTTTGTGGTGTCTCACAGCAGTGACACCTATGCCGAAATCAGGAGATGGGGTCTCCTCCAGCCCCTCCCACTTCACATTTCTCACCAGTCAGCTGACCTCCAGTCTCTGCCCCCCCCACCCATGCCGTCAACTGAATGGGTAGCAACGCAGAGGCTCCAGGAACAGCCCAGATGGGCCACAAAAAGGAGAGTGGTGTGGGCTTCAGGAACAGCCCGGGATTGGGTGACCCCTGACAAGTCATCAACCCCACGACCCCCAGGTTGAGAACCACTGCTCTAAGGTAAGTAATTCAAATGTGCCAGTATGCGAAAAAATTGCAGTTTACTACCACTTTAAGGGCACGATTTACTGCCCCCAACTGCTACTCTTTAGCTGCAGAGGCAGCGGCTAGAGGTGTACACATACTGCAGCCACAATGCTTTGCTTCACGACCATGGCAAAAGTTCTACTTGCATGTGGTTGCAGCTTGCTAGTGGAAGCTGTTTCTTAACCCATATATAACAAACACTGCCAGACCCCCTATTAGAGCCTGGCATCGCATGCTGCATTAGTCTTTTGTAAAAACGAGGCTTGTAAATACTTATTTAGAACGAGCTTCAGGCTGGTCACATGACTCGCATCTGCTGTATACAGCCGATATATGGCTCCTGCAGGAGGGGCCAAGATCTCCCTCTGACGTCAGCCGGCGAGATTACATGACCGCTCAGCCTCTCCTGCAGTAGCCCTGGAAACCGGCCGAGTGTCATGTGAACAACCTGAAGATCACGCTAAATAAGTATTTACAACTAATGGGGGGGGGGGGGGGGTGACAGGCAGGGAGGAGGGTTTTGGGTTAGCAAACACTTTAAAGTGATTGTAAGGGTTATTTTTTTTTAATTTTTTTTTTAAATAACAAACCTGTCATACTTGCCACCACTGTGCAGCTTGTTTTGCACAGAGTGGCCCTGACCCTGCTCTTCTGGGGTCCCCCAGGCGGCTTTCTGATAAGCCCCTCGGAGAAGCGCTTCCCCGAGGGGGTTACCTTGTGGATGCGATCCCGAGTCCTGCATTTGCATCTATAGACACAGGATGCCAGACTCGGCCCGCCCCCCGGCGCAAGCGTCATTGGCTTTGATTGACAGCAACGGGAGCCAATGGCTGTACTGCTATCAATCTATTCAATCAAGAGCCGGGAGCCTGTGCAGAAGGAGCCAGCGCGTCCCCACCGACTGAATGAAGGGGGTTCAGGTAAGTAAGATGGGGGGGCAGTGACTGCCAGGTGTTTTTTCACCTTAATATATAGGATGCATGCACCTTTACAACCCCTTTATGGCAATACAATGCCTCCTCACCACCTGTCAGATGCTCTCTGTAGAGCAATATGAATATGGATCGCTTTTCAGCGACCAGAGCAAGTGTGAATGAACCCTAACTCCCTAGCATCTACACAAAGATGAGAAATCAGGTGAATGGGCCCTTTAACAAGAATGGTGTTGGTTTTCAGATGGGGTTTTGCTTGTTGCAGGACCTGTATAGTGCAGGACCTTATCTCTGTTTGAATTCCTGGAAGTGCCGCTGTTACTGGCTGTAACAAGGTCGTTTCCTTTTTGTTGACTCAGTTATACATTTTTCTCTCTGTACAGGAGAACATTTTTCCACATCGTGTGTGGGCATGTGATCGCATGCTCTAAAATGTTAAAGGAACAGAGGGCGAGGATCTTGTATGGAAGGGTCATAACATACTGTGAATTCATCAGACAGTAAGTGCAAGGGTGTAAAGATGTCATAGGATAGGCACTGAGGATTCTTTTATAATGGCGTCTCTAAATTTCTGACCCTACCACTACATCATACAGCTAAACGCTATAAAGGAGGCAAACAAACAATGAGCAGACAGCCTGAAACAAAGAGATTGAGCGACACTACCCTCTTCATACACTACTGGCCGGCCTCTCTGCCACTTAAAGGAATTCTATGGTCACAGCAAACACTTTCATTTGATAACATCCGCATTTTTATAACAATACAAACAATATTTATATCTGAAAATCCAATATAAGGTTATTTAAAAAATCTCCTTTCGTTTTGTGAGGGCTGCCTGTCTGCTGGGCATCTCTTTCTATAACTTCCTGCATTGCCTACACGCTTTACAGCTTCTCCTCTGCTGCTTACATGCAATTTCCAAGGACTACATATCCCATACTGTACCTTGCTGCCTGCAAGCAGTGATGGATTCTGTCTGCCGAAACACAGCAATCTCAGCACCTCCATAGTTCAGAAGGCAGGCTCCGTGAAATGTGTGCCTACTCACAGGGCATCCTGTTAGAAACCATCAGACTGAGACAGAAGTACAGTTAAATCACACTTGTTTAATAATAATAAAAAAAGTTAAACGGAGTAAACTTAGTCAAAACATAGCCAGAGTTCAGGAACCGGGACGGATAGTCAGACGAGTCAAAACGTCAGGAAGCCAGAGATGAGTGTAGTAGAACAGCAAGCAGGATCTGGAGCCAGAAGAAATGTCAGCCAAGCAAGTCTTTACAAGGAACAAAGGCGAGCGTCTCTAGAGATGTGACAAAGGCAAAGGCAGAGATCATCTAGACTGGACGGCTTAAGTAGGCAGGACTGACGAGCAGGATATCATTAACAGGTGAGTCACTGTGGAGAGATAGGAGCTGGCAATTAGCCGACAGCTGAGCGGCCAAGGAAGGGCTGAGCCCAGCCCTGACACATCCTGAATATGTGTCACAGAATTCCTGTAAGTAAATGTGTGGTGATCTTCACAAAGTACACTGTATTACCAAAAGTATTGGGACGCCTGCCTTTACACGCACATGAACTTTAATGTCATCCCAGTCTTAGTCCGTAGGGTAAAAAATTTAGTTGGGCCACCCTTTGCAGATATAACAGCTTTAACTCTTCTTGGAAGGCTGTCCACAAGGTTTAGGCGTGTGTCTCTGGGAATATTTGATCTCTCAACAAGAAGCACATTTGTGAGGTAAGGCACTGAAGGCCTGGCTCAGTCTCCGCTCTAATTTATCCTAAAGGTGTTCTATTGGGTTGAGGTCAGGACTCTCTGCAGGGCCAGTCAGGTTCTTTCATCCCAAACTTGCTTATCCTTGTCTTTGTGGACCCTGTTTGTGTACTGGTGCTCAGTCATGTTGGAACAGGAAGGGGCCACCCCCAAACTGTTCCCACAAATTTGGGAGCATGAAATTGTCCAAAATGTCTTGGTATGCTGACACCTTACGCGTTTCCTTCACCGGAACGAAGGGGCCAAGCCCAACCCTTGGAAAACAACACCACACCATAATCCCCCCTCCACCAAATGATTTGGACTGGTGCACAAAGCAAGGTCCAAAGACATAAATGAGCGAGTTATGGGTGGAGGAACTTGACTGGCCTGCACAGAGTGGGCCAACTCAATATTGAACAATACGGACTAAGACTGGGATGTCTTTAAAGTTCATGTGTGTAAAGGCAGGCTTCCTAATACTTTTGGTAATATAGTGTAAGTTTACAAACGTCAAGATCATCCAGATTAATAGAAATAAGATAGAAGGAATTGAAATACTATGTGGAAATGTATATATGATTTTACATTTTGACCATAGATATGCTTTAAAGCAGTATTGAGCTCAAAAGCAAACATTTATTATATTGCAGATTGCCAATTCTTATGCTGCGTACACATGGCTGGACTTTCGTTTGGACAATCCGATCATGTGTGGGCTAATCCGATCGATTTTCATTCAAAAAAATCAGACGGACCTAGAAATAGAACATGTTTCAAATCTGTCCGACAGACTCCATTCCTATCAGGAAAACCCTTTGTATGCTGGTCTGACGGACCAAATACGATGCAAGGGCAGCTATTGGCTACTGACTTTTGAACCTCCTTTTTTAGTCCCGTCTTACGTCCTCACGTTCAAAACTAACGGAATTAGTCCGTTTGTGTGTGGCCAAGTCCATTCGTTCAGAAAGTCCGTCGGAACTCCGCCGAAAGTCCATCGGAAAGACTGTCGGACCTAGTCTGCCGGAAAGTCTGGTCGTGTGTACGCTGCATTAGATGTAATGATTATATTAGTTGCCCTTTTTAAGCTTCCTTCTATTCTCATTTGGTGATCCAGCCAGCAAGTCTGTTTTTTTTTTCACCACAAAAACTCTCCAGCAGAATGTTTCAGTTTGTCTCATTCATGTAATCAACTTAACACTGGCAGGGGTGATCACAATGATCAGTTTTTATTTATTCATGCAAAACCTTTATCCCAAAAGGAAAAATTGATTGCCGTAACTGATTATAAAGTGTGGGCTTGAGTTTGGCTACAATTTGTCAGTGGTTCTAGATCTGGTAATATATTTACCACCCCCCCCCCCCCCCAGACTGACAATACTGCTGTCCACTGTGCCTCCAGTTCTCATTCCTCCAGAGCTGTGTTTTACAAATACAGGAGGTGTGTTACTGGCCAGATCCCTAGGTGAAAACGGGAAGGAAAAAGCTTAAGAAAATAAAACTTATGCTGCCACCACATCTAATGTTTGCTAAGCTGCAATATAATACATTTTTGGGTTCAATATCCCTTTAATTACTTTACTGAACGGTAACACCGCCACTGTTTCGTCTGAGCTTTTTTTTTTGCATTGAATTATTGCATGTAATCTGAGAACTGAACATTCCTTTCTTGCTCCTGCTAATAGCTATCACCTGCTATTGGCTGTGTATTCTACATCTTATCATTACTGGGCGCTGTCCTTTGGGTCATCCACCAGTGATAGTCTTCTAGTGCTGAGTTGTATCTTTCTCTTTTACTAATGTTAAACGTTAACATCATTGGAAGCTGTCCTGTGGGTCACCCACCAGTAATAGTCTTCTAATCCCAAGTTGTACCTTCCTGCATCTTCCACTTTGCTTATATTACATGTTATTATTAATGAAAGCTGTCCTCTGGTGCACCAATCAATGATAGACGTCTAGTGCTAAGTTGTATCTTCCCCTTCTTTCCCTTTACTAATGTTATGGTTAAAATCATTGGAAGCTGTCCTGTGGGTCACCCATCAGTGATGGACTTCTAGTCCCAAGTTGTACCTTCCTACTTCTTGTCCTTTGCTTATATTACATTTATCATTAATGAAACATGATACAAGGTCTGGTGTCGCCCCATATTCATCTCACTCAAAGTCGATGGGTGAACCCCATGTATGTATATCATTCATGAAAGCTGTCCTCTGGTGCGCCGATTCAGTGATAGGCTTCTAACCTTGAGTTTCATCTGCCCCCTTCTACAGTACATTCCTGGCAGCCTACGAGAGATGCAAATATTTTTTTTTTTCAGACACTGATGAAAACCGCACAGAGCTCTGACTGCAGTGTTATTGGCCAGTCATGGCTGTAGGTGTATTTCCCCCTGACCATTAGAGATAGCAGAGCACCTAATAAATGTCATCTTTTTTTTTGTTTCAGGCATCAGACATCACCGTTGAACTGACCACCTCGCCCAAAGAAAAGCCTGACCCAAGCACTCTGGTCTTTGGCTCAGCGTTTACTGATCACATGTTCATTGTTGAATGGTCAGTGAAGAACGGATGGGAGAAACCTACCATCAAGCCTTTCCAGAACATTTCCATCCACCCTGCCTGCTCGGCACTTCACTATGCCATCCAGGTGAGCAGGCAAACGGCAGCGGCACCACTCGGCATCTCTGCACAGTTAGCGGCCGTTTTATTTGGTATAGCTATCCCTTATCAGTATAGAGGCCAACATGTTCAGAATACAAACTCCGATACACTGCGGCATTCTAACCATAATCAAGTAGTATTAGTATTAAAGCTGAACTCTAGATTGATAAACTACTTGTAAAAGGCTCAAATTAATGAAGTTCTGTAATCATTCATATATAATTACATTTGTCAATAAGATATTACCTCATTAAGGTTTTTTGAAGATGGGGGTGGGTACCATCATCCATTTATTAAAGGGAAAAAAAAGTCTGGGGTCACCTCAGAAGTGCCCCTGGCAGAAAGGAAAAAGGATTATCTTGGTAACTCAAGGACCTAGACAATGTTGTACATTTTTAAAATTAATTTTTTATAGAAAATAGGAGGATAAAAACATTGTGGAAAAAAACACATTAACCGTGATTGTTAAATACAGTCAATAGTTACAGTCATATATACTGCAAGAACATTTTAGAGGAGATGGAAATTACCCCCAGTGTTGAGATGGGGTATCAAATATGATGCATCTTGGTGATTATCCTTAACTAGTTTCGCAGCAAAAGCTGCTTCTTCAGAAGGAGCCAGTCATAAGCATCTATAGAAATAAATCATGATCGTAATTTCATATTTAAACAATTGTACATAAAATGAATACATATTTCAAAGCAAAAAATATATTTTCTTTAACATCAGGCAGAACTGGTATGGGTTCTGAGAAGAGATAGGCATTGCTTACCCTTGAAGGCTGTGGCAGTAGGGTAGTACAAACAGAGGCACCAGAAGGCATATTCCCCCCCCCCCCCCCCCAAGGCGGACACGGGAGGCACTAGGAACGGCTGAATTCTAGATTTACAGAATTTATAGGTAGTATGGTATGTAATTTATGAAATATTTAAAGAATATACTGTTTAGAGAAGTATAAATAAAAAAAAAAAAGAGGAAAAAGAAATGACAGACTAGGTAAAACCCATAGATTGAATTGGTGATAACATAGATGGGAGAAAAAGAGGGGAAGAAAAACACGGGGGGGGGGGGCTCTTTCCTCTTTCTTTTATTGATCCTTGTCTAAACTGTATATTCTTTAAATATTTGCTTTTGCTGCGAAACTAGTAAAAGATAATCGCCAAGATGCATCATATTTGATACCCCATCTCAACACTTGGAGTAATTTCCATCTCCTTTACAATGCCCAAGCAGTATATATGGCTGTAACTATTGACTGTATTTAACAATCATTGTTAATATGTTTTTTCCACAATGTTTTTATCCTCCTACTTTCTATTAAATTTTATTTTTAATATATAATGTTGTCTATGTCCTTGCGGTACCGAGATAGTCCAAATCCGTCTCTTTTTTGCCAGAGGCATTTCTGAGGTAACCCCAGGCTCTTTTATATATAATTACATTTATATTTTATAAATGGAGACAATGTAAGTACTTACAGTGGGGGAAATAATTTTTTGATCCCCTGCAGATTTTGTTTTCCCACTTACAAAGAAATGAAGGGTTTATAATTCTTATCATAGGTGTATTTTAAATGATAGAGACAAAATATCAACCAAAAATCAAAAACAAAACAAAAAACACATGATACAAATGTTATAAATTGAGTTGCAGTTCAGTGAGTAAAATAAGTATTTGATCCCCTACCAACCAACAATAATTCTGGCTCCCACAGATTGGTTACAGTATGTTAAGAAGGTGCTCCTAATGACATCAGAAGGTGCTCCTAATGACATCTCCTTATGTGCATAAAAGACACCTGTCCACAGAATCTCCTTCCTCAAGTCAAACCTCACCATGATGGGCAAGACCAAAGAGCTGTCAAAGGACATCAGGGACAAGATTGTAGACCTGGAATGGGCTACAGGGCCATCAGCAAGAAGCCTGGTGAGGAGAACTAGGAAAAATGTAAACCGCGCTAGGAAAAATAATAATGTGAAATTAACAAACTAACAAAATAGGCTGCAGCAATAAATGTGATATGGCACCCAACAGTAATAAAGTATATACAAAGCCGCGCCAACCCTCCACTACATATAATATAAAAATAAGATTAAACAAATAAATAAAATAAAATATGAAAATAAATACTGATACAATTATGCAAAAAGACCTCAAATAATGTGTAGATGACCAAAAAAGTCAAACATGGCATTAAAGTGAAAAAAGTCCAATTAAAGAAAAGTTCATAAGTGAATCCAAATGATGGACGTAAGTGTTCTTAAATGACAACACCACAGTGGTTCAACACTTTCCAAGGCGCGTGAGATACCCGTCACCATATGTTGAATGCGCTTACCAGAAAATATATGGAATGAAGCATATACAAATGATAAGTGGATGACATCCAGGTTAACCTTCCTCAGCTGGGTCAGCACTCCATCTCTTAGCGGTGTTTCCAAGATAATAGTCTGTTCAGTGGTCTCGATATGAAGCACTCAGAGACCCCCAGAAAAGAAAGGGACTGACATAGCGTAATAACGTAGGAACAGTTTAATAAATAAAAGTAATGCACTTACAAGTACGTAGATAAAATACAGAATATAGAAGCAATGTAAAAAGCCGGCCGGCAAACAGGAGCCCGTCCTCTCCTACAACGTGGTGGCGTCACTGCGTGCCTTCCCAGACGCGTTTCGTCATACCTGACGTTGTCAATGGTGAGGAGAACTGTTGGGGCGATTATTCACAAATGGGAAAAAATACAAAATAACCATCAATTGCCCTTGGTCGGGAGTTCTGTGCAAGATTTTGCCTCATGGGATAAGGATGATCAAAAATGAGAAAAGTGAGGGATCAGCTCAGAACTACACAAGAGGAGCTTGTGAATTATCTCACTATATAAGTACCTGAAATCAAATAAATAAATAAATAAGGCAGTTGAGACCACAGTCACCTAACAAACCATTGGTAACACAATACGCCACCATGGATTGAAATCCTGCAGAGCCTGCAAGGTCACCCTGCTCAAGAAAAGCACATGTACAGGCCTCTCTGAAGTTTGCCAGTGAACATCTAGATGATTCAGAGAAGGATTAGGAGAAAGTGCTGTGGTCAGATGAGACCAAAATTTAGCTCTTTGGCATTAACTCAATTTACCATGTTTGGAGGAAGAAAAATGCGGACTGTGACCCCCAAGAACACCATGCCTATAGTCAAGCTTGGAGGAGGAAACATTAAGCTTTTGGCGCTGTTTCTCTGCTAAAGGTAAAGGCTGGCTTTGCCATATCGAGGGACCAATGGACGGGGCCATAAATTCCAAAATCTTGGATGAGAATTCAAAAATTTTGGATGAGAACCTTCTTCCCTCAGACAGAACACTGAAGATGGGTTGTGGATGGGTCTTTCAGCATGACAATGGCCCAAAAGATACAGCCAAGGCAACAAAGTGGCTCATGAATAAGCACATTAAGGTAATGGAGTGGCCTAGCCAGTCTCCAGACCTTAATCCTATAGAAAATTTATGAAGGGAGCTGAAACTTCGCAAGTTGCCAAGCAACAGCCTAGAAACATTAAGGATTTAGAGATCTGTAAAGAAGAGTTTACCAAAGTTCTTCCTAAAATGTGTGCAAACCTGGTAACCAACTACAATAAACATCTTACCCCTGTGTTTGCCAACAAGGGTTTCTCCACCAAGTACTAAGTCATGTTTTGCTTGGGGATCAAATACTTATTCTACTCACTGAACTGCAACTCCATTTTTAACAATTGTATCATGTGTTTTTTTTTTTTCTGGATTTTTGGTTGATATTCTGTCTCGATCATTTAAAATACAGCTATGATAAAAAGTATAGACCTGTCATTTCTTTGTAGGTGGGCAAATGTACAAAATCTGCAGGGGATCAAATAATTATTTTCCCCACTGTATATATGACCTGGTGTCAGATAAGCCTTGTTGGGGTGGGGGATAGCACAAGGAGCCAATCGGATCATGCACTGACAAAAAAAAGTGCTGATAGGAGGAGAGAGCAGAGTAACAGACCAAGGGCATCTTGTGGTGGAAAAGAAGTACTGCAAGGAAGAGTCCTGGATTGAAAGTGCCTATTGCAACAAAATCTGTTTTTTTTATTTTATCTTAAGGGATATAGGGGGCCTAATGAGTGCCACACCACCAGCCTGACCCTCTGATACCAGGCAGGGTGGGTGTGTGGATGCCCACATATATGCCAAATATTGACCATCCATCTGCATCTCCCAGTAGAAATCCAGATCTCCCAGAGCTGTTTGGTTTTTTTTTTCCCCCTTTTTTGATCCAGTGAGTTATAGTGTGGAAAAGAGGGTACAGCTTGTAAACCAACGTCAGCAGGATCAGAATCTGGTGCAGTTTGATCCTATTTAGATCATGTTTATTTTTAGCCATAAGCTTCTGCTGCAGCCGGTGTGGTGATATTAACCCTCGTGATAACTTGTGTTGGGGCTTTCACAGAGGGAGGATTGTTACCCTTCGCTGCATGTTTTGGATCAGCATCGTTGGCCTGTATGAGGTCAGGGTCAAGTTGCTGTTTATAACTACAGGGAGCTGATGATGTACATCTACCTACGGCCTCTGCTTTAGAAACCAATCCCTTTGTCCCATGTTCTTCCCTCATTTGGGTCTGACTGAAAGCTCTACACACAATGTAAAATATTGAAAGTGGATTTACGGGCAAAATTTTCTTTGTAGTTTTCGATAGAGTATGGCGGGATTAGAACCAATGGGCACTTGTAGTCTTTACCTGGGATGTGGCAAGGTGACATTGCAGGAGCACAACTGGGAGACAAGATGTTGTCACTCTGTCCTGTACAAGGACCTTGCAGGATCACCCAGGATTATGTTATTGAAAGCTGCAGATTTATAGTATTTTAAAGCTTCAGTTACATTTTATTGATTGGGTTACATCTACTATCTGTTTACTAAAGGCAAATCCACTCTGCACTACAAGTGCACTTGAAAGTGCAATCACTGTATATCTGAGGGGAAGCTCTGCTGATTTTACCATCCAATCGTGTACAAGCAAAAATACCGTTTTTTTTATTGTCCTTGCACTTGGTAGTGCAAAGTGGATTTGTCTTTAGTAAATCAACCCAATTGTTTTATTTTAGATTCTTCTTTGTGTACATTGTATCTTATACAAAGCCTTCACGATTAAAAGAAATAAGATCCAATGAATGAAAGGGATGGGTCAAGGACAACCAGGCTTGAGGGGAAACTGCTAGATGATCCTGGACATTCTACAGCCAGACGATGAGATGGGCTTTATCTGACTTGCTGCCGCTTCTAATGCACATTGTGAGAAGCTCACAGTGTGCATTGAAATCAGAGTAAGCAATTTCAGTATAGAAGAGGAGCCTGTACAAAACGGAACTAAAGGCAGTTTATACTTACCTTTCCTTCAATAGCCTCATTCCTTGCAGGTGCTGGCATCTTCTCCTGTGTGCTGGTATTTGGCCAGCTTTATTGACCGGTGTGAGATGACATCACTCCAGCGCAGGAGGCTGTCATCCCGGGACACAGCAATCTTACCAGCTGCTGCAAGCTCATCTGCACATGTACAGCTCAGTTTACATAATGGGGGGTGCTGTAAACAAGAAAGTAAATGTATTTTTTGCACAGAACCGACATTGCATGTCTCTTTTGCAATGAAAGTCCTGCCTGCTCGCAGCCAACAAAAGTGGAACTTTAGTTCCACTTAAAGAAGAAATATCACCCAAGAGGGGAAGTTCCATCTTGTGCCCTCCTCCCTTCACCTCTACCACATTCAGTGTAAAATATATATATGTGTGTGTGTGTGTGTGTGTGTGTGTGTGTGTGTGTGTGTGTGTATATATTATATCTCCTCCGCTCTCTTTACCCGCACCTTTCTGGGACACATCACAGGTCCTAGAAGGCTGTGGGTCCATTCACGCAGTGCAGCTTGTGCATGCGCAGTAGGAAGCCAACTTTGAAGCCACCAGCTGTCACAGCCAGCTTCCCACACTAAAGATGCTGGCACCAGAGGCCCGAAGACTAGTGAAGAACAAGCCTGGGCAAGGATGATGCTGGATCCAATGGACAAGTGTCCTTTTTATTAAGTGTCGGTAGCCACAGGATTTGTAGCTCCTGACTTTCAATTTTTAAAGACTTGAAGGAATTTAAAGTTGGAGTTCAGCTTTAATTCAATGTAATATCTTTACTGCACATTGTATCCCATGCACTTATTGTATGACATAATAATTTGTATCTTTTCTCCTTCAGCTGTTTGAAGGAATGAAGGCGTACCATGGTGTGGACGGGAAGATCCGATTGTTTAGACCCCAACTGAACATGGATCGAATGCTGCGCTCTGCCATCAGAATGACTCTGCCGGTACATGGGAACCAATGCAGCCTGAACACATTTTATAATATGGATCTGTTGTGTTGTGTTGCAGTCAAGGACTCTCCCAGCATTAGCTGGAGGCATATTAGAAAGTCTTATAAACCAGTAAACAGATTAGACGAGTTACTGACAATTGTGTGACTGTAAGGACTTTCAGAGAATGTAAAAAATGTCAGTCTCTATTCCTCCTTATTGTACTAATGGTGCTGGTTATTGCCCTGTTTATAGCCCCTGAAGGTCTCATAGTAGCAGAACCTTATTCTGGTCAGGCTGGCCTCAGAAGGACATCAATTCTGGGGTATAACCTCAACACAAGGATGGTGGGAACCCCTCATAATGGACACAGTGGGTATGGGAACTCAGCACAGAGATTGCGGGAACCCCTCATAATGGGCAAAGCAACTTTGCAGACTTGGGAATCCGGCACAGTGATGGTGGGAACCCTTCATAATAGACACAGCTGTTGTGCAGACCTGAGAACTCTGCACAGAGATCGTGGGAACCCATGGGCACAGAAAGTGTGTAGAACCAGAAATTCATCAACTGGATTTTATCAGTAGAGACCACAAGACATAGAAGACCTTCAACTAGTTCATTCTCTAGTATCTAGCAAACATTGAAGTATCAGTTTTAGGAGGCTAACCCTTTCAATATACCCAGTCATTAAAACTTCTAGAAACTTCTGTGTGGATAATGATACAGTAAATGCTGTGTTATATACTGTAATTTATGCTCAGTAGTCCTTTATCAGGGATTTCAGATCATATTGTGCATCTGTAGGATTGCTGACATTGAAGTAAGCTGTGTGCAGGAAAAGGTCTTCCTTCCCAAAAAAACTTTATTCTGAACTCCTTTTTTTTTTTTTTTTTTTTTTTTAATTTTGTGTTTTCAGCCTTTCGATAAGAAGGAACTTCTGGAATGCATCAAAAAATTGATCGACATAGACCGAGAGTGGGTGCCAAAGTCCACTGATGCCAGTCTGTACGTCCGCCCTATCTTTATGAGCACTGAGGTGAGATCCCAATCTGATTGGCAGCCATGGTTAATGTATGGCCAGACTGTACAGGATCATTGCCATGACCAATGACCAGAGCATTGTATGACTGATAACGATTGTGAGACCTCTGGAGGCTGGAGCCCACTTCTTGTTTTTTTTGGAAAAAAAAAAACATTTGTTACCTTTTACCTATCCACCAAAACTATTTTTTATTTACTAGCAACTGAGCATACAATTGACAGTAGCGTCTAAAAAATCATTTGATGCAATAAACCTTAGCAACCATCAGATTTCAGTTAACTGCACTTGGAAAAGTATTCATTTTTTTTTTTTTTTTTAATGGAGCAGTTCTTAGATGCCCTGACAGTGTCCTGGTGGGAGGGATTTCCCATTACTTCCTGTCCCAGAGACACAAAAGGAAGTGAGAGCTCTGCATAGCAAGGGGAAATCCATTCTTAGATTGTTGTCACTGGAGCAGGTGTCCCCACTGGAAGATTTTCTCTAGCTCCCTGCTGTGTAACAGCTTTAATATTTTAATACTTTGACAATGGTTGTCGCAACAAAAAGAGGTGGAGAATCCCTCCTGCAGAGACACAGACAGCAAAAAAGAACAAAACAAAAAAAAAAAACAGGAGCTTCTAATCCTATACCCATTTAAAAGCTATTGGAGCTGAGGTTTGTTCCGTTCATATTTTGCCTTGCCTTGGTCCTCCCTTCCCCATTATCAACAAGCTAATGTTTTTTTTTTTTTTTTTTTGTTTTTTATTTAAATAAAACCTTTCCATTATCAATGTATACCTTATTTGGATTCAGTGATTTCATCAAATACCAAAATGCCTCGATGGGTCAGAGGGTGGGTGTTACTAGGTAGGTTGTATTTGCATGTAGATTGCCTTAGATAACACCCACATATGATGCTGAGCCTCCATGATTGATACAACTAAAATCCAATTAATTAAAGCGGTGGGCCAGGGACCATCAGGCTGAGGAGGAAACGGTTAGATGATGATAGATGTTCTGTAGCCAGGAAATGAGGCGAGCTCTACCTGCAGTTTCTAATGCACATTGTGAGAAGCTCACAGTGTGCAGTGAAATCAGAATAAGCCATTTCAGTACAGGAGAGGAGCCTTTATAACTGTGCAAGACTGCAGGGAAGGCTGGAGATCAGATTTAATAGGTAAAGTCTAAGGGTACTTT
The DNA here is from genome assembly GCF_037356315.1 of Lithobates pipiens. Taxonomy (NCBI): domain Eukaryota; kingdom Metazoa; phylum Chordata; class Amphibia; order Anura; family Ranidae; genus Lithobates; species Lithobates pipiens. Next base: position 477,519,834 of record NW_027507903.1, on the reverse strand, counting down.
CACACCGTGGCAGTACGGGCGTTAATGATAAAGCGTTGTTCATTTTAGCGGTGCTTTACTGCTGTTATAGTGGGGCATTGGCGCCGCTTTCGGGTGGCAGTGGGGCACTTTTAACCCCCAAGAAGGGGTTAAAAGTTCCCATGATGCAGAGCTTCTGAAGTGCTTTTCAAGAGCTTCGGAAGCTGTGCCCATTCATTACAATGGTGCTGCTTGCAGGACTTTTTACCCGTCCTGCCAGCGCACCGCCCCATTGTGAATGCACTTGGGCTTTCACACTGGGTTGGCTTGAGAGGCACTTTACAGCCTCTCAAGCCAACTTATTTTTAGCACTAAAATGCCTGCACAGTGCCTCCGTGTGAAATGGGTCTGATTGTTGATCTGGGCTGGGCTTGGCTTCTGTATATGCCAGCACTCCATTTCAGGTGAATTCAGAGATTTTCTTATGTTTGCAGCCCTCTCTAGGTGTAAAGAGACCTTCCAAGGCCGCGCTCTATGTCATCCTCAGCCCAGTCGGGGCTTATTTCCAAAGTGGGGCTTTTAATCCAGTGTCACTGTGGGCCAATCCAAAGTACGTCCGTGCCTGGAAGGGAGGCACTGGAGACAGCAAGGTTGGAGGGTGCGTATTACTTTGTAACTCATTGCAGTGTCTGCCCTAAATTGTAACAATAACTTCCACACACCATATCTTTACCTGGAATTGATCAGATTCCTTTATAAAGGCTCCTTGTATAATCGTGCATGGCCTGCAATGGTCTCATGTTAAAGCCTAACTTCAGATAGAACAATTTGTTTTAAGACCATACACTAGTACATCCTAGAACGAATGTTCGTACAAATTTATGTATCAACATTTGTACAAAAATAATACTCAGTACATTCGATTTTGATGACTCGACAAATTTGTTGGCTTTTAACCACTTGCCAATGGCGCTATAGCCGAATGACGGCTACAGCGTGGCCAGCTAGTTCTGGGAGGCCATCATATGACAGCCTCCCATGATTGCGGGGCACAGGCGGCGTGCTTTGTGATCAGTGTGCACCAGTGATGCCAATCTGTGCCCACCAGTGATGCCAATCTGTGCCCACCAGTGATGCCAATCTGTGCCCACCAGTGATGCCAATCTGTGCCCACCAGTGATGCCAATCTGTGCCCACCAGTGATGCCAATCAGTAACCACTAGTGCTGCCAATCAGTGCCGCCTATCAGTGCAGCCTCATCAGTGCCTCCTCATTGGTGCCTACCAGTTATGCCTCATCAGTGCAGCCTATGAGTGCCCATCAGTGCCACCGCATCAGCACACAGCAGTGAAGGAGAAAAATTGCCTGTTTGCAAAATTTTATAACAAACTATGAAACAGTTTGTATTTTTCAAAACTTCTGTCTTCATTTGTTTAGCAAAAAAAAAACCCAGTGGTGATTAAAAACCACTAAAAGAATGCTCTTTGTGTTAAAGAAAAAAAAAAGGTAAAAATGTTGTTTGGGTAAAGTAAACTGTTGCATAACCACATAGTTAGTAAGGTTGAATTATATACACCAGTCCATCCAGTTCAACCTGAGTGTCTACAATTGTCCCCATCACTGTACAATGCCCACTCACATTGGTCCCTACCCTCAAGGAGCCCACAATCCAAGGTCCCCATTCATATATTAGGGCCAATTTTGGACAGAAGCCAATTAACCTACCTGCATGTCTTTGGAGTGTGGGAGGAAACCGGATTACCCGGAGGAAACCGGGTAGGCACAGGGAGAACATGCAAACTCCAGGCAGGTAGTGTTGTGGTTGGGATACGAACCAGCAACACTTCTTACTGCTAGGTGAGAGTGCTAACCACTACACCACTGTGCCGCCCAATGGTCATTCAAAGTATGGCATCGCTGAAAGCTGAAAATTGGCCTGGGCAGGAAGGGGGTAAATGTGCCTAGAAAGCAAGTGGTTAACATTAGATTTTGGCGTGAGTGTAGTTTTTTTGACCAAAAAATACATTCACAGTTAGAAATTGGTTTGTTTGGGAAAATTTTCCACCCCGCTCCTTTGAATATGATTAAAAACGGACATCGATTTGAAACACTAATGATTAGAAAAGTGAACGCCTGTTCTCAAAACGAATAATTTCGAACAAAATTCTACTAATGTAGGGGAAGTTTTAGTTTTGGCTATACTTGAGAAAAGTAAATGCTTCTTTGTTGCAGTCTGTATCCCACTGCAGAAAATCCCATTAAATAAAAAAAGGCCGCAAATAAACACCTAACAGAGGTAATATCCCTTCCCCATCTGTCTAAAGTTAAAAAAGACAAAAAAATCGCTGTAGTTTGGATTAAGTTAAGCACATCTTGGGTCTTTCAGAAAAATATTTGCACCCCTGATCTGATCGTCCTGAAAGTTTTTTGTGCACATAGGGAGAGGGAATGTTAGACAGTACAGGATAATTGCTCAGACACATGGAAGTACTCTGCAAGTTCTGCTTAATGTGGAAAAGGGAACATAATTTCTCCAGCTGATTGGAGAAAAGCCAATATGGCACCAATATTTGAAAAAGGGCCAAGATACATACCCTGGGAATTGCAGACCAGTTAGCCTAACATCAATAGTATGTAAACAGGAGGGGTTTAAAGGTTTATAGAAAGAATAATGTGCAAAGGGAGTAATAGATAATTGTGATGCTGATGGAATTATGTAAGTGTATCTCTTGGTAATTACTTTATTCTTAACGGTATGTATGTTTTATATGTTTATAAAATAAAAATTATTTAATTTAAAAAAAAAATAACAAAAAAAACAAATACCATACTGGTGACTCCACAATAGGGATAAAACTTTTCCGTGTAGGGGAATTTAATAAGACACGTGGCTATTCGCTAAAATTAGAGGAAAAGCGGTTTAACCTTAAACTGCATAGAGGGTTCTTTACTGCGGTAAGGATGTGAAACTCCCTTCCACAGGCATGGTTTCAGAGGGGAACATCGATAATTTAAAAAAACTATTAGATGAGCACCTCAACGACCACAAAATACAGGAATATACAATATAATACTGACATAATAGCACACACATGATGGGTTGGACTAGATGGATTTGTGTTTTTTTTTCAACCTAGTCTACTATGTAGCTATATTACCCATTAGACTATCGGTCAATTGTGTTTCCTGTTCAGCATTTGTGATTCACTGATTTATCTGCAGCTGCACTTTATAGATGTATGTTATCTGCTTTCTCCTCAGGAATTATGGGAACTCCCTGTTTGCGCAGTATGAGGCTCAAGATGCGGGCTGTCAGCAGGTCCTCTGGTTATATGGGGAGGATGAGCAGATCACTGAAGTTGGGACAATGAATCTCTTCCTGTATTGGACAAATGAAAATGGAGGTAGGTTATTTCTGTAAAGTAAACTTGAACAGAAGCTTTCACTGCTCAGCTATTTCTGGAAATACTGTTTGCCTGGCAGGCTCTGTTCTTAAAGTAATACTATACACACACGGTTTAATTTAGATTGTCCCTTCTATTTCTTTATGTGGATGATGGCATTGTAAATATTTTAATGACAAAAAAAATCTAATTAAATTTTTCTTAATTGATCTACGTCTGTCACATGACCCAGCTCTTTCCCAGCCTGTCTCCAGGGAAACATAAGCAGGAGGAGCTTATAATCCTCTGCTGCTGGTCACATGTTCAACATAACAAAAAAAACAGCCTTTGGAATACAGAGTAAAAAAAAAAAAAAAAAAAGATGGGGATATATCTCTTATCTCTTATCTCTTATCTCCTATCTCCTATCTCTTATCTCCCATCTCTTATCTCCATCTTAAAATTGTCATAAAAATATATATTTGAAATCAAATCTTTATTATTTTGTGGAAATAACATGGTGTGGACAGATTTCTGCTAGTCATAGGCTGGGTCACGCCCCTCCAGCCTGTGTCTTAGAATAAGAGGGAGGTGAAGCTTCCATTAATCTACATGTACTATCCTGCCCCCATTGCGTTTAGCTGGTGGGGCAAGGAGGAGGGAGGGAGTGGGCTGTCATTTATATGCCCACATGTGAGATTATATAGTCACTTGAGCTGCTCAGATGTGATAGGGGGAAGAAATGTTCTGCATAGAAAGCCACTGAAAACTGAACATGTGCAGAACTGCCAAGGCTAATCTGCAAAATCCCTAGCTGAAATGGGGACATGAACAGAAGGTGGAGATAGAGAGCAGCAGGATCAACCAGTTTTTTTTTCTTGCAGAGTACAGAAAACTCATAGTAACTGAGTGAGTATGAACAGCATGTAATTCACCAATTATTGATAGTTTTTGCTATGATGTGGGTTTAGTGACACTTTAAAGCTGAACACCAGGCATATATAAAAGACACATAGTAATGCAGCTCTATATTCACTGATACATCAATACATGTAAATGCAAGTAGTCTGTGTACCTCAATGTGACCTGGTATCAGCCTCTTACAATCCCTGTACAGCACAGCTCAGAATGGTGAATGGAGAAGCAGCACAAGGAAACAATTAGCTATGTTGCAGTGCAAAAATACACTGAAAGGAGCTGTAGAGTTGTCCTCATCACTGTACTGCTTCTCCTTCACTGTCCTGTCACAGCCTCAGGGTAGATCCATGCAGCTGCTGAATGGGCATGTAAATGCAGCAAACTTTCTGATCATGGTGTCAGATGGAAAAAGAACAAATGAACTGATACTCTATCCATCATGTTGCATTAGGTGATCCTTGAATTCTCATTAAATACTGTACAGAGTGAGTTTATTGTAGAAGTTGTGTGTGCTTCAGAACCACAAAGTAGGAGCACAGAACTGGATGGGGTCAGATGACCTGAAGACAAATTCAATTCAATCCAATTTAGGACTTAAATGTTCCTCTCCTGCAAAAAATATGAAAACAACAAAGACAATGTTGTATTTATAACTGCACACAGCCAAGGACATCTAAATAGTGTCTCTATCTCCAAGTCATAATTGTGGTCACGTTAGATTTTCAGAATTTGGTAAATATCCTGCTCTCAGCTCTCTGTTATACATATAATATGTAAAGTTGAAAAAAAAAATAGTCTGATAATGCCAGAACTTTCTTTTTTGAAATGTTCTTTCCTATAATTCTCCCCCTTGAAATAATCTGAAAGACTCTCTTCTCCTTCCTCTATCCAACTTTCCTTCTCTGAAATACTCTGCTGTGCTGTGGGGGACCTTTTTTTAACCACTTGCTTACTGGGCACTTAAAACCCCCTGCTGCCCAGACCAATTTTCAGCTTTTAGCACTGTCAATCTTTGAACGACAATTGCGCGGTCATACAACACTGTACCCTGTGACAGAGGCTTTTGGATGGGACTGAATGCTAGCCTCTTGCTATCAACTAAGGGAGCTGCAAGCATTTAGGAAGATATGTTATGTAATGCAAAAGGACATTATTAAGAAGGCCATGATGGTTTCTGCCAGCTTGGGACTCGGTGGACAGATGTCAGTGAAAGGAATGCTGGTTAATGAGATCCGGAAAGCCCGAGTCTTTCACTTAATAGTTTACTATGCTCATTAACATACCTCTGCCTCCTAGCAAACTATTGGGGGATGTTTTTATACTTGTATGTATTGTAAGTTGTAAGTGAGGAGATGGCAGGTCTACTCTAAAAGGTCATATCTCTGAGTCGCCAGGTCTGGGTAAATAGATAACTAGCTCATGTTAATTTTATGTTTCTGGTTACAGGTGTATTGTTAGAGTAATATGAGCAGGAGGGGGAACCTCCTCTTCAACTGTATATAAAACTGTATTCTTGTTCTAATAAACAGTTCATGTTCAGCAACCCAACGAGTATTGCCTTGTTTGTTGTTGGGAGTGGTTGGAATATCTGATATCTATATTCAGACTGGGAGGAAGCGGTATATGACAAAAGTACTCAAGCGAAGTGTGGGACGTTTCGTCCCATACCCAAATAATATTTTACTGATCTTCTGTTTACATCGAGTTATCAGCTGTCATTGGCTGACAGTTGATCACATGGTATGGGGTCAGGATTGACCCCTTACTCTGATCTGTGATCCCCCCAACTCTCATTGTGATCACCGAGCCAAAGCACGCGGCAGGGGACACGCGGGGAGCATGCAAGGGGGGACATCTATTGAAGGCCTCCCTAAAATGTAGGTCCACACTAGCCATCATTCGGCTATAGTGTGGACAGGAAGTGGTTAAGTCAAGGCACCCTTTGTGCATAATTTTAATCTCGAGGCATCCCATTCTAAAATGTAAAAAATGAAATGAATAGATTTACATATTACAGCTACATCCATACACATAGGACACCCAACATTAGAGGTGATTTATTCTTGCAAAACAAACACATCTTTGCACACTGGTACTGACTAGTATTCCAGTTTTTCTCTTGTCCCTTAAATTCTCGCCATCACTCAGCTACTGTGACCCAATGAAGAGCGGCAGGGGAGGGGTAAACAAGGGTGCTGTGTAGGTGCCGACATTCTTATTATCAACTGATGATGTCACTGGTTGTTAGGACGCCGGTGGCTGGAAGATTGTAATAATGTGCAAGGAAAACTTGTGGCGTTGTATAACTAAAAGGAAGGGCTTAATCCATTTGGTGGCTTATCTACATAAATTGGGCAATTTTTGGGCATTTTGCCTAGGCACCCTTGAAGAAACCTGAAGGCACCCTGGTTGAAAAAGGCTGCTCTATACCACACTTGTAACCTGAAATACTCAGCACTGCTGAGGGACTCTGCCCATTCCTCTATCCAGCTCTCCTCTCCTGAAATACTCTGCACTGCTGGAGGGCTTTGCTCCTTCCTCTATCTAACTCTCCCCTTCTAAAATAATCTGTTGTACTTGCGGACTCTGTTCCTTCCTTAATCTTAGATTTAGCAAAAACGATGTTGCGTATACAGTGTATACCAAATCTCTTGGATTCCGGGCTCTCTTGTCTGGCAGTAGTTGGTGGATTTTACACCCAGCACTGCCATAAAGGAGATAGCACAGGCTCTACTGTATGAGGCCTGGGTCCCATCAGTTTAACAGGGGGGCCCATGCAGCTGACAAGGAGGGGGGGGGGGGGATGATCAGAGCAGCAAGGAAGGGGACAATTCCTGAAACCTATCCCCCTGAGGATTCTCCCCCTCCTCCCTCCCACTGGTTTTCAGCTGCTGCAGGGGAAGCTACAGGGGAATCAGTTACAGTAATTATGCCCCCCCACTTCCTGTTGCTTCGATCACAACCTTGTCCTTACCCGGTCCTCAATCTGAATCACCCCTACCTCTTCCCATAGTGCCGACTCCCCTGTGTGGCTTCTCTTTTCTCTCCCTCCCATTGCCATTCAGTTGTTGTGGGGCACAGGGGGGACCAGTGTCAGAATGGAGAATGGGGACCGGTAAACATGTCAAGTGTTTATTTGCCTCTTAATTTCCTGAATGAACACAAGTGATTGGTACCGATTGCTTCTCTGTGCATTTATAAGTGAAGTAAAATGAACTGTGTTTACAATACTTCAGTTTGTGAATGAACAGGAAGCCTCTGTACAGAACAAATCCTGTACATTCATTCTGCAGTGCAGCTAAGGCTGCAGAGAAAGGGATTGAGGAATTTCTGTTTTCAAAAGTGAGTGATCAGGGGTCTAAACAGACTGACTAGACCCCTAATGTTTCACCAAAGCTCCCACCCATCTCCACAGGGTAAAAAATCTAAAAAATAAAATTGTAAAAAACTAAGAAAAACACAATTAAGACCTCATTCACACAGCTACTCTGGCCATGTGAGTGAGTGATTTGTTCACGTGGCTGGAGCTGCCTGGTACTGGATGGGGATATGGCGGCTGTACAAACACAGCAGCAGCTCCTAATCTGACAGGTGTACAGGTGTGGGTGAGTGGTCCCAAATGCACACTGTCTGTGTTTGGGACTATATATCTGCATCTATATGCCTGTGAAATTAGGACCTGCGGCTGCGTTTGTACAGCTCCTGCGTCCCCATAGCATACAATCCCTTGAAAAATTATTCATACCCCTTGACATTTTCCACATTTTTGTTACAACCAAAAACGTAAATGTATTTTATTGGAATTTTATGTGATAGATCAACGCAAAGTGGCACAGAATTGTGAAGTAGTAGGAAAATGATAAATGGTTTTCAATTTTTTTTCAAATAAATATGTGAAAAGTGTGGTGAGCATTTGTATTCAGCCCCCCGAGTCAATACTTTGTAGAACCACCTTTTCACTGCAATTACAGCTGCAAGTCTTTTTGGGGATGTCTCAACCAGCTTTGCACATCTAGAGAGTGATATTTTTGCCCATTCTTCTTTGTAAAATAGTTCAAGTTCTGTCAGATTGGATGGAGTTTGTCTGTGAACAGAAATTTTTAAGTCTTGCCACAGATTCTCAATTTAGGTCTGGACTTTGACTGGGTCATCCTAACACATGAATATGCTTTGATCTAAACCATTCCATTGAAGCTCTGGCTGTATGTTTAGGGTCGTATTCCTGCTGGAAGGTGAACCTCCGCCCCAGTCTCAAGTCTTTTGCAGACCCTAACAGCTTTTCTTCTAAGATTGCCCTGTATTTGGCTCCATCCATCTTCCAATCAACTCTGACCAGCTTTTCTGTCCCTGCTGAAGAAAAGCATCCCACAACATGATGATGCCACCACCATGTTTCACGGTTTGTTCAGGGTGATGTGCAGTGTTAGTTTTCCGCCACACATATTGTTTTGTTTTTAGGCCAAAAAGTTACAATTTGGTCTCATCTGAGCAGAACACCTTCTTCCACATTTGCTGTGTCCCTCACATGGCTTCTCGCAGGCTGTAAACTGGACTTATGGCTTTCTTTCAACAATGGATTTCTTTTTGCCACTCTTCCATAAAGGCAAGATTTGTGGAGTGCACGACTAATAGTTGTCCTATGGACAGATTCTCCAACCTGAGCTGTGGATCTCTGCAACTCCTGTAGTGTTACCATGGGCCTCTTGGCTGCTTCTCTGATTAATGCTCTCCTTGCCCAGCCTGTCAGTTTAGGTGGACGGTCATGTCTTGGTAGGTTTGTAGGTGTGTGATACTCTTTCCATTTTCTTATGATGGATTGAACAGTGCTCTGTGAGATGTTTAAAGCTTTGTGATAGTTTTTAATAACCTAACCCAGCTTTAATCTTCTCCACAACTTTATCCTTGACCTGTCTGGTGAGTTCCTTGTCCTTTATGATGCTGTTTGTTCACAAAGGTTCTCTAACAAATCTCTGAGGGCTTCACAGAACAGATCTTTATTTACCCAATACAGTTTTAGCTTTTAGATTTAGCAGGAATTTTGTTAGGTCTGTGTCCACTAATAATGGTTTTAGTGTATTTTTTGTGAACATATCATTTTGATATTTTCTGGAGAAAGAGGGGGTCCTGTCAGGTATGCTGCACGGGGGCCCTATGATCTCTAACAGCAGCCCTGGTAAAAGTGGTATGTGTGCGGACAGCTATATTTAACTCTTCCTCAGATGCTGCCTTGACAGGAGAGGAGTGAAATACACATCCCTTTACTAGAAATCTCCATATCGTCTTCCTACACAACTGCTGATCTCTCACATAGTTATTGGGTTTGCTCTGCAGCCCCTCGGTGTCAGCTTCCCAAGTCTGGTGAATTTATGGCTAATGTGACAACTGGCAGTCCTCTGCATCCCATTCATAAACTGTTACCCAGCAGGTGATACAGCCAGCGATGGCACATTGGAGGAATCAGATGACAAATGGAGAATACAATATACAACTAGGCTAATTTACTAAATGAGTTGAAAACCTTCACACTATAAACTGTGTGTGAATATTCACTTTAACTAGCTGATCATGTAAAAAGCAAACTCCTGTTCACTTTGAATTCCCAGTGATGTGCAGATGAAATAAGTAAACAAGAATTTGCTTTTAATAAGATTAAAAATAAAGAACATTTTCATGCAATTTGTTGTGTAAATGTTTTCAACTCTTTTAGTAACTCAGTCTCAAAATCTGCAAAGGATTTGTTAATTTGAAGGAATTATTTTATTCTCACTAACCTTCACATTCTGTTTTTTGTATTGCAAGCAATTAAAAAAACGAAATTACTTTGTACCTTTGCAGAACTTGAACTGGCTACCCCACCCCTAGATGGGATCATTCTTCCTGGAGTAACAAGGCATAGTATACTAGACCTCGCCAAGAAATGGGTGAGTACAAGTCTGTAAAAGTGCGTGCTAGGACAAGGTCCTCTGGCACCCAAGGCAAGGATGCCAAAATATGACCAGTTCTCCGCCCCCGCCTTTTAATTTCATGCTACATAACTGTAAACTGTTTACATAGACATGTGCACAGGGTGAGCCAGGTGTGCCTGGGCACATCCTATTCACTCTGTGCTGCACCAATGTCCCCTGTTGCACCAAAATACCCCAATGGAGCTCCTAAAAAAATTGTAAAAAAAAAAAAAAAAAAAAGTTTAAATAATTGTATAAAATAAAAAAATGGGCAAGTAATCATAATCATAATAAAAATAAACAACTGACACCAATCTCTGTCCCAATGACATCGGCCACTGCTCAACTGACACTGTCCATTGCCCTACTGCTATATAAATATATAAATATATATATATATATATATATATATATATATATATATATATATATATATATATATATATATATATATATATATATATATATAATATTTTTTTTTTTTTTTTTTTTCATTCTTTTTTTTTTTTTTTTTTTTTTTTTACCATTTGTATACAGTCATAGGTGTGTGCAGCCTATTGCATTAGGGTGTGCACACCAAAGCCTAAACACATATGTGTCTTTTTTTTTGTGTGTTATTCAGTATGCTGTACATGATTTCACAATAATATAAAACATGTTCTTTGCCAAGACTGCTCTTTGGTAAACATTTCTCATTCAAAGTCCCCAAAAAAACTCCCCCCTTTTTGTTGGAACCCATAAAAGAAATACTGTGTTTTATATCCCACATGCTTACTCTATATATTGAGTGGCCTCATTCAAAAGGCATACACAGAATCGCATAAACGCAGGGCATGCTAAAAACCACTTATAAATATTGACGCCAAGGTACTTGCCATATCATGGGTTAAAGGCAAGTCCTGTGCTACATGGGCCACTGGAGGGGCTGGGTGATGTTGGAAGATCTAGAGTAAAACAATATAAGCGACATAAAATCATCTGTATGGACATCGTGCATCTATGTAAGCCCAACGCGTTTCGTTGGGGTATACCAACTCTTCAGGGGCAAATGCAATGGTGATCTATAAATAAACATAACCATATGGTATAATATTTTAGCTGAATAATAGGAATAAGTAATGGGTGTAAGGGACAGGATGGACATCCCTATAAATACTTACGTCAACTGCATAGATGTGAACAGAGGATCAGAGCTGTTGGAAAGGTCTGGCATGGGAGCTGAGGTAGAGACATGGACAAGCAGGGAGCACTGTGGATTCCACAATGTCAATGTGCAAATGTAGGTGACCGTGAGCTAATACTTCTGCATAGATGAAAAAACAGATACTCAAAAAAACAACACCTGTTTCATATTTTGGTGTTTTTTTTTTGTGTATCTGTTTTTTTCATTTATGCTCAGTTCTTCTCTTCATCTGACCTAGTGTATGGGCTTTTAAAACTTCTCATCAATAATATTATACATTCAATGTATACTACTAATCTCAATCCACAGAAGTGTTGGCTCACTGTCACCTACATTTGCACATTTACCTTGAGGAATCCACAAGTGCTCCCTGCTTGTCCACGTATCTCTACTTCAGCTTCCATACCAGACCTTTCTAACAGCTCTGATTGGTGGAGGAGTTTTTCCGTCTGGATAGAGAAGAGTCTGGGTTGGCGGAGGTTGTACCAGGGGATCCTAGTGTCTCTGTCCCGTCAGAATCTGTGTCAGTGTCCCCCCAGTCTATGGTTCCCCAGTCAGTGTCAGAAAATGTGGTTGTCAAGTCTGTGTCCGCACCTATTATTTCTCCTAGTGTAGTGAAGGCAGCAGAGGGTGCTATACCAGAATGTATGGTAGTGCCAACCCCTCCTCATCATGGCAGAAGTGCAGCTGGAGGATCGGCAGACACCAAGGGGTGGAGTGAGGGGTGGGTTAGATAGTGGGTGGGGGGAGATGGGAAGGGAATGAGAGTGGCTGGTGCAGAATGCAAGGTGAATGATGTGGGGGGAGGGGTTAATGGGGGGGGCGGGTTTGGAATCGCATCCTGATGGCGAAATGTTTCTTAGTCTGGATTGTGTTTAACCACTTGCCGCCCGCCCATTGTCAAATGACGGCGGCAAAGTGGTTTCAAAATCCTGACTGGATGTCATAGACTGTCCTCAGGATTTTGAGCCGCTGCGCGCCCCCGGGGGCGCGCATCGCGGCAATCGTTGTTGCGGGGTGTCAGTCTGACACCCCACAACTACGATCTCGGTGAAGTCTCCGAAGGAGACTCTTTACCACGTGATCAGCCGTGTCCAATCACGGCTGATCACAGTGTAAATAGGAAGAGCTGGTGATCGGGTTTTCCTCACTCGCGTCTGTCAGACGTGAGTAGAGGAGAGCCAATCGGCTGCTCCTCTGACAGAGGGGGGGGGTCTGTGCTGATCGATTATTAGCTCATCCCCCCCGAGGATGCCCACACTGGACCACCAGAGATGCCAGCCAGTGCCCACAATGGGCATCACTGATTGGCATGCATTATTGTTTGGCACTGGCATCCATCAGTACAATACAATGCCGCCTATCAGTGCCCATCCATGCCAACTATATGTGCCCATCCGTGCCGCCTATCAGTGCCCATCCATGCCAATCCGTGCCAGCTATCAGTGCCAATTTGTGCCACCTATCAGTGTCCATCCGTGTCGCCCATCAGTGCCAAATATCAGTGCCCATCAATGCCACCTCATCAGTGCCACTTCATTGGTGCCACCTCATCCGTGCCGCCTTATCAGTACCCGTCAGTGCCGCCCCACAAGTGCCCATCAGTGAAGGAGAAAACGTACTTATTTATTTACAACGTTTTGAAACTGAAACAAAAAAAAAACATATTTATTTTTCAAAATTTTCGTTTTTTTTTTATTTGTTTAGCAAAAGATAAAAACCGTAGAGGTGATCAAATACCACCAAAAGAAAGCTCTATTTGTGGGAAAAAAATTATAAAAATGTCATTTGGGTACAGTGTAGCACGACCGCGCAATTATCATTCAAAGTGTGACAGCGCTGAAAGCTCAAAATTGGTCTGGGCAGGAAGGTGTTTAAGTGCCCGGTATTGAGGTGGTTAAGTTGAGGTTCGGGGTTTGTAGTCTTATTTTTTAATGGCAAAAAAAAAAAGTTTCTTTCTATGTTCTCTTGTCAGGAAACGGTTTTCTTTACTTGCTGATGTAAGCATACTTGTTTTTGTTTAGTTGTTTATTGTTGTGTAAATATGTTTTTATTAGTAAACTGTATGTTTGATTTTTTTTTTAATAAACAAAAATGTAAACTCTAATATTCCCATCACTTTCACACACTATTATACATTTATAAAGCTCTGAGATATTCCAAATTGCTGTACAGAGAACACTGATGACCCCTAGTGGTAGTAGCTTGGTGTGATATTAAAGATGTGTCTGTTTATGTGATCTCAGGATACTAAAACTGGCACAGCTGCTTGTATTAAATCTATACAGGCAGGTTTATGTATTACAATTTAGGGGCCTGTAACCTTTCTGTTGCCAGTGTAGTGTTACCCCTGCAAGAGCTTCTTGGTAGATTGGGTTCTCTGTTCTTCTGCCTTGCCTCTGAGAACAACCTCAATCCCACTGAACTACCAGGTTAAGCAGACTGATATAAGGCCCTGATACTGGGAGCACATTTATAGATATCCTGTTTACAAGTAAGGTTCAATATCAAAAAGCAAACACCAGAATGGTTACTGACGAATAAACCCAATATATTGTCACAGGTTGCAGTAAATAGCAGTGTGCAAATGAATGAGTAAGTAAAGGATTAGATCAATCACACTTCACTAGACAATATGTTCACTAGGCTATAACAGTGTAGGATGGTGTTCTTTCCAGCTAAATGGGAGTAAACCCGGTGATCTACAAAATCTGCAATAAGTAATGGTATTAGAAAACGGTAACATCAATGATAATAAATACTGCAATAAGGCTTCTGTAATCAGTAGGCTATATGCACTTTAGGGTGCACGCTATACGAATGGCAGCGATGAAATTCAAAACTCCCTAGAGAGGTACCTCTTACTATGGACAATAGGCAATTCACTTGTGAAGAGCTTTCTGAATGAGTAGTCTTTATCCCTAGTTCTTCAGCTGGCTAGCGTTGGGGTCCAGTCTTTACAGTGGTGCACATGAGTATAGTCCTAGTAAAGTCTGCATGCAGCAAATAATGCTGCTAGCTGGATGGCCAGTCCCTAGTGCTCGGTGCCTACTAGCAGCAACAGGTTAATGGCAGTAATGTCCTCTCACCTGTCCCAGCGATGTAGCAACAAGGGTCCTGCTGTTCAGATGTCAGCTCACTTCTGGATCTGCCTAGAATGACTCTAGACCTCAGCACACCACTGCAGGCTTGTAGCAGGTTGATGTGTGCAAACAGGAGCAGTGACATGCACACCTTGGTCTCCTTGTAGCAAAGCTCCCCCTGGTGGATGGAGGCGAGGTAGTGTCAATCCATTCAGCTGAACTCCATTGGGAGCACAGAAAGCACAGCAGCACAGTGTCATAAATCTCTGTCTCTAGCCCTAGCACCTGGCTACACTAGACAGAAAGGTCTGAAGATAGGGGTTAATTTTTATTTTAAAATGGAGATTCTTTTTTAAGAAATGTAAGAATGTACAGAAAAATAATTTAACCAAAAGCCAAAAACCATCAAGCAGGTTTATTCTAAATTCAAGCGGTGGGAGTCAAATAGTTAAAGTATTCTGATACGATATGTGTTTTGTACCTTTTCACAGGGTGAGTTTAAGGTGTCTGAACGTTACATCACCATGAAGGACTTGTTGACAGCATTGAAAGAAAACCGAGTGAAGGAAATGTTCGGTTCCGGTACAGCCTGTGTGGTTTGTCCAGTTGGAACTGTACAGTACAAGAATGAGGTGAGACTGAGCTGTCTGTGCTGACAGAGAATCAATGGTAGATATAATTCATTTGTCTGACAATATGGATGTCATGCTGTGCCACATTGTAGATCTCATTCTGTGAGCACATCGGAGCTTTTATTTAAGGAAAAACAGAAAAGAAACTGTAGTTTTATATATTTTTTCTTTTTATTAAGTTCTTATGTAATACAGTTGTGCACATAAGTTTACATACCCTGGCAGAATTTGAATTCTTGACCATTTTTCAGAGAATATGAATGATAACACAAAAACATTTTTCACTCATGGTTAGTGTTTGGCTGAAGCCATTTATTATCAATCAACTGTGTTTATGATTTAAAAAGAGTAATCACAACAGAACCTACCCAAATGACCCTGATCAAAAGTTTACATACCTTGGTGAATTTGGCCTGATAACATGCACACAAGTTGACATAAAGGCCTTTGAATGGCTATTAAAGGTAACCATCCTCACCTGTGATCTGTTTGCTTCTAATTGGTGTGTGTGCATAAAAGATCAGTGAGTTTCTGATAGACCCTTGCATCCTTCATCCGGTGTTGCACTGACGTTTCTGGATTCTGGAGTCATGGGAAAAGCAAAAGAATTGTCAAAGGATCTGCAGGAAAAGGTAGTTAAACTGTATAAAAAAAGAAAGGGATATAAAAAGATATTCAAGGAATTGAGAATGCCAATCAACAGTGTTCATACTCTAATCAAGCAGTGGAAAATGAGGGGTTCTGTTGAAACCAAACCACGGTCGGGTAGACCAACTAAAATTTCAGCCACAACTGCCAACAAAATTGTCCGGGATGCAAAGAAAAACCCACAAATAACTTCAGATGAAATCCAGGACTCTCTGAAAACATGTGGTGAGGCACTTGAAGAAAGATGGGCTGCATGGTTGAGTCATCAGAAGAAAGCCATTGCTACGCCAATGCCACAAAGTATCCCGCTTACAATGTGCCAAACAGCACAGAGACAAGCCTCAAACCTTCTGACACAAAGTCACACAAACACAAGGCCAAGTCGACCTATTATTGGCTACAGTAGAATAAAGTGAAGGTTCTGGAGTGGCCATCTCAGTCTCCTGACCTCAGTATCATTAAACCACTCTGGGGAGATCTCAAACGTGCAGCTCATGCAAAACAGCGCAAGAATTTACAGGAACTGGAGGCTTTTTGCCAAGTGGAATGGGCAGCTTTACCATCGGAGAAGATGAAGGGCCTCATCGACAAATACCGCAAAAAACGTCAAACTGTCATTGATGTAAAAAGGGGGCAATGCATGGTATTAAGAACTGGGTTAGGTAAACTTTTGATCAGGGTCATTTGGATAGTTTCTGTTGTCATTATGATTAAGGCCCCTTTCACATGGGTGGCTGTTCTGCCGCTGTTAAAAGCATGTTTTCTTTTCGAAATTCCAAGGCACAGTGATCACTTGCAGTTGTACATTGCGATTAGCTGCGTTTAGCTGTGTTGGAACATTCTTGTCATTTCTGATGTGCTTCCTGTTGTTTTTTCTTTCCTTCCTGCTACTGCTATCCACGGGAGAAATAGTACACTGTGATTTATCTGCAGTTATGTGCAGATAGCTGCAATAAATCGGTTCTGGACGCAATCAAATTTATTTTTTCTAACCGCACAAAAACCCCATGTAACGAAACCGTTGCTAAACGCGGTGTGTGAATGGGGCCATAGGAAAGCATTGCCTGAGTTTAGCTGTGGTAGATAACTTGATCTATCCGCAGCTAAAAGCTGAATTCGAATCGCCCTTGTTAAAGGGGCCTTTAAAAGAGTAAACACAGTTGATTGATAGTGTTTGGCTGAAGCCATTTATTAACCATGAGTGAAAGAAATGTTTGTGTTATCATTCGTATTCTCTGAAAAATGGCCAAGAAATCCATAAATTCTGCCAGGGTATGTAAACTTATGAGCACAACTGTACCTGCCTTTAACAGTTTTCTTGAAGCCCAAAAAATGGAAAGAATGTAGATAAAAAATGTAAATAAACGTTTTTTTTTTTTTTAAATCCTTTTTTTACAATTTATAAACAAAACGGACTACAGTTGGCCAAACCTGCAGCATGATTTTATGTGCAAGAAAAATGCTTTTTGTAGCTAAACAGACAAAATCGTAAGGATCTTCAGATTCCTTTGTAACAAAATTGTTTTAAAATGATTAAAAGTAGAGTATGAATTAGAAAGAAACCAACATTAATCATATACTTTATTGGTGGTTTGAAATGTTTGCATTTGTAGTTGTAACTATTTATTTTTTAATCCTTGTATTTTGGGTTTCCACAGAATTTACATATCCCGACAATGGAGAATGGACCTAAAATTGCTGCTCGTGTATTAAAAGAGCTGGCCGATATCCAGGTGGGTTATTACGCTCTTTGCCCTAGTTTGAAGGCAGGAACCCTTCTCATGCTTTGTAAAGTTTACTTTTATTAATTCATTCTAATGAATTAACTTTAATTTATAAGGTACTGAGCAATTTTGCAAAATGCAATCACAATTTATTTATAAAGGCTGATTTTAAAGCTGAACTGTAATGTCGGCATATAATAATTTCCCTTGATTGAGGGGAGAGAGGGAAACAACAGGCAATTACATTTTTTTTAAACACAATTGTTCTTGTTTGCAAAATACACCTGATTTTAGACCAAGTGACATAACGACTGCATCTGTCTGCTAGTCTTTGCTTTCAGTAAGATCATCATAAAATCTTTATTTTTTGCCAGAAAGATCATGTTAGCGTTAAACCCATGCGTTCATTATATGAAAAAAAAAACATCATCCCTAGGCGTTCTTGCTCCTATTAATATAGTGTAATCAAGCAAATGATTAGTAGAATGTATATCTAGAGCAGTGTTTCTCAACTCCAGTCCTCAAGGTGCCCCAATAGGTCATGTTTTCAGGCTTTTCATTATTTTGCACAGGTGATTTGATCAGTTTAACTGCCTTAGTAATTACCACAGTCGTTTATCTGAGGGAAATCCTGAAAACATGACCTGTTGGGGCGCCTTGAGGACTGGAGTTGAGAAACACTAATCTAGAGTCTGTACTACCCAGTGGCCAGCTGGGAGGAGCATGAATATCTAAAGGGATGCTGAGTTTGTGTTCTTCATATAACATTCAGAACAGCAGTATAGTAACTGGGGACAGATAGATTGATGGCAAACAAATAGCTGTAAGAGGCAGTCCAGTGACAATACGGATCAAGAGGAAGGGCTGTATGAGGCTAGAATTTGTTAAGGCTGAAAATAAGGTGGTATCCAGATACCTTCTGCAGCTTCTAATGATTGTGTTGTGAAGAAACGCTTTCAGCCCAAGAGGTGACTCTCTACATGGTTGCAAGGAGAAAGATACGGCTGAAGTTCTGCTTTAATCTAAAATCTGCCAAAAGATTGTTTAAAGCCATAGCCAGCATCCCAGATAAGTTCTGTATTCAGCAGTCATAGGCTGAAACTGAAGGAGGCAAGGGTCCTTGATGCATGAGGGCCCAGATCAAATTTAGCCATTTCAGCCTGCATCATTTAACCTGCCATCATATTGACCATGTGATCGGGATCATGCTGGTTGCTTCCTGGTCATTGGTGGAGACTGGAACCATTAGCCACTGCACGATCTGACAGCTAGCAGCCTGCACCTGTCTGTCAAATGGGAAATGTAGATGATCAAAACCCAACTGTAAGACATTGCGGTTGATTTGCTAAAACCGCAGAGTGCAAAATCTGGCACAGCTTTGCATAGAAACTAGGGATGGACCAATATAATTTATTTTTATTTTTTTTACGAGTACCGATACTTTTTTTTTTTTTTTTAGTACTCACCGCTACCAATTACTGATACCTACTGCAACCGTTTTGTTTACACCTTAGCTCTAAGTAATGGTTCAAAGCATTGAAAAGTTTTTTTACAAATTAAATAATTGTTTTTTTAAATGTTGAGCTTTTTCAATGTGAAACTTGTAAATATATGTTAAAGGTGTAAAAATATTAACAAGCAAACACAAAAAAAGTTTTAATTATTTATAGTTTATAAAATAGAAGTGAGCAAAAAAAAAAAATCAGCAGGAAAATAATTAAATGAAGGAGAATAAGGAGTTAACCAAGGCTGACCAGAGTAAATTATGGATTAATAATTGGTTAAACAGAGGAACATTTAATAAAAAAACAAAATAAAAATATTTTATTTGACAGGTTGTATTCATCTGACTTCATCTGCAGATTGAAGTTCATCCCTTTGATCTGTAGGTGAATAAACAGAAAGATACAAAAAGAAACCATGTTTATCTTTCCGTTTCAGTAGCTGAGCAATGTTGTTGATAAACATTGCCCGCTCCAATTGCCGTGACTTTGTTTACACTTCAGCTGTCAACAGGGGAAACCCACTGACAAATGAATGAGTCATCCATTGTTAACGACGTGCCTGGCCTGCTCCTTAACAACCAATAATTGCTGTGTTTTTTTTTTTGTTTTGTTCTTTTACATTTTAGCTATCAGTGTGGAAAAGTATCGGTTTCTGGTATTGGAGCATTTGCACAAGTACCAATGTGCAAATGTCTAGTATCACCACTGATGTCTGTATCAGTGCAACCCTAATAGAAACCAATCCTCTTCCAGGTTTTTTGTCAAAGCTTAATTAAACAAGCTGAATTTGGAAGCTGATTGGTTTCTATGGAGAGCTGCAGCAGATTTTGCACTCTCTAGTTTTAGTAACTCAACCCCATTGTGTTGGGAAGCATTAGTTTACAGATTACAGTCAGGAAATTTATTAAAAAGAATAGGTAAATGTTTTCAGTTGAATTCATTTCATGTATTTTGTTTAAGTTTTGTAATATACAAATTCAATTTTGTGTAAGGTTATCACTGTCCTATTTTTGTTTTGTATAAAACCAAAATGATAAAGAAGGCGCTATTAAACTAAATATCTCCTCATACTTATGGGATAAATAATTTGGACTTTAAACACTACAAGATTAACAATGTGCAATAAATAATATTATTACAAAAATGAAAAACTGTGGGTATAAAATCATACCGTTCATATATAAATGTGCAATCGTGATTAGTTTGTGCACATAGAATAGTGCTAAAAAATACAAATATAAAGTCCTTATTGAATTGTGCCCACAATTCGATTCTATATTACCGTATATACTCGAGTATAGGCCGACCCGAATATAAGCCGAGGCCCCCAATTTACCCCCAAAAAAACTGGCAAACTTATTGACTCGTGTATAAGCCGAGGGTGAGACATGCCTGTCCATCCCTGTGTGTGTGTCCGTCCATCCCTGTGTGTCCGTCCATCCCTGTGTGTCCGTCCATCCCTGTGTGTCCGTCCATCCATCCCTGTGTGTGTGTGTGTCCATCCATCCATCCATCCCTGTGTGTGTGTGTCTCCATCCATCCATCCATCCATCCCTGTGTGTGTGTGTCTCCATCCATCCATCCATCCCTGTGTGTGTCCCTGTGTGTGTGTGTGTCTCCATCCATCCATCCATCCATCCGTGTGTGTGTGTCTCCATCCGTGTGTGTGTGTCTCCATCCGTGTGTGTGTGTGTGTGTGTGTGTGTGTGTGTGTGTGTGTGTGTGTGTCCAGCCTACCTGTGTCCCGAGCCTTTGTCCCGAGCCTCCGTCCCGTGTCGTGCCTTGCCTTCGTCCCGTCCCGTCCCGTCCCGTCCCGTGCCGTGCCTTGCCTTGCCTCCGTCCCGTGCCCTCTTCGTCGGCGGCCATTGTAAAATTCAAAAGCCGCGCCTACTCCTTCGCCTGTGATAGGCGGAACACTGAATTTCCCAGCAGCCTGTGTTCCGCCTATCACGGACGTCGTATCATCCTCGTCCGTAGTACGAGGATGATACGACGTCCGTGATAGGCGGAACACAGGCTGCTGGGAAATTCAGTGTTCCGCCTATCACAGGCGAAGGCGGAGCCGGAGGCGCGGCTTTTGAATCATAGAATGGCCGCTGTCTGTCTGCTCGACACGCTGATCGAGCAGTCAGACAGCGATGACTCGAGTATAAGCCGAGGGGGGCACTTTCAGCCTCAAAAAAGAGGCTGAAAATCTCGGCTTATACTCGAGTATATACGGTACGTTAAAGGTTGTTTTTTTTTTTTTTTTTTTTTTTTTTTTAAATAACAAACATACCATACTTGCCTCCAATGTGCAGTTTGTTTTGCACAGAGTGGCCCCAATCCTCATCTTCTGGGGTCCCTCGGTGGCTGTCTCGGCTCCTCCCTGCAAGAGCTAACCCCCCTCTGGGAAGCGCTCTCCCAAGGGGGTTAGTTTGCGGGTATGCTCCTGTGTGATCCACTTGGCGGCCATAGTGTATCACTCGGCCCCCGCCCCCTGATGCGCCACGTTGATTTGATTGACAGCAGCGGGAGCCAATGGCTACACTGCTATCAATCATCCAATGAAGAGCCCACAAGAGCTGGGGAAAAGCAACACAGGAACGGGCCAACGGAGATTCTGGGCTCGGAGGAGCCGGAGAGTGCAAGGTGTTTCAATCCATTAAGGTAAAAAAACACAAAGCTTTACAACCCCTTTAAATGCTTCCCATTCACTGTGTGTCTTTGGTCAAATCCAAAAATAAACATGCTTCACCACCAGTGATATAAATGCTCACTCACCAGAGCCCGTGGGCCCGCTGGACCACAAAGCATGTATAATAAAATTTGCCAGCATGGGACTCCTGATTGATTCCTCTCCACTTCACAGATGTTCCTTCCACTCAGCAAACGGTAATCATGCAACACGGTTTTACATGTTTATGTTGGTTGCGTTGGTGCCAGTCTGGGCACCCTGACATGTAAGTGCAAACAATTGGGGATTGGTTTTAAGTGGAAATTTTAAAATAAAACTGTGTTGCACAATTACTGTGTTATTTTCTTTCTGGGTATTTGGTGTATATCCCGCTGAGGGGAAGGAACATCTGTGAAGTGGAGAGGAATCAATCGGGAGTCCCATGCTGGCAAACTTTATTATTGTATATGTTTTGTGGTCCAGTGGGCCTTTGGGCTCTGGTGAGTGAACATTTGTATCACTGGTGGTGGAGCACGTTTATATTTTGATTTCACCAAAGACACAGTGGATGGGAAGTAATTAATTAAAGGGCACATTTATATATGAACTGTATGATTTTATATCCACAGGTTTTTGTTTTTTTTGGAATAATGTTATTTATTGCGCCTTTTTAATCTTGTAGTGTTTAAAGTCCAAATCATTTATCACATAGAAGTCTGAGGAGATATTTTGTTTAATAGCTCCTTTATAATTTTGGTTTTATGTAATAGTGTGATTCACACTTTAAGGGGGCAGCTGTCACTTCTTTTTTTTTTTTTTATTTATTTATTTATTTATTTATTTATTTTTGCACAGGGTGGTTGCCTTTTTATATCTGAGAAAAATATTTTTGGTGTGGCTTCTTATTCTTTTTATTCACTTTTATTGTATTTTATGATTTCAGTATGGAAGAATGGAGAATTCCTGGACCATAGTGGTGGGCAGCTCCTAGACACCATCCCGAATTGTGAACACAAAGGACACAAGACATACAAGTAGAGCCCGCTGTATAGTATCGCCCGGTGTATTGTGGGTGTCGGTGTTCCTATCCATGGGTTTAGCTAATAGAAATCTTTTCTAGCTGTAGAAATCTGTGAAACACAATAAGCACTTTTCCCAATCATATCTTGAATGAGGTGTCTCGTACTAATGTGCTCAAAGTATCAACCATAAATTCTCCTCCAATGCACCAATATCAGGGAACAGTGTGAAGTCCCTTTACTCTGTGCTTGCTTTAATGTGGATTAATCAGGGTTTTATGCATTAGATTATCTGTTTTATTACATTGTGGTGAGAAGCACACAAAAATGTGAACAGTTTTGTATCTGTAGCAGCCAAAGGACATTTTAATTAGGGTATTTTATACTTTAAATTCTCGCAGAGCAATATCTGATGAAGCACAAGGTTTGTGAAGCACAAAGTGATGCCCAAGATCCGACTATTGTGTCAGTTATATAGCTTTTGTATCATCATATATAAAATAAATGGCGCTACAATTTAGAAATGACTAGACTTATTTCGGTAACAGCCAGCAGATCCCAGTATTACCCCATTCATTTAGTGGAATAGATTGAATATTTGAGACAGCTGATACCTACAATAACTAGGGCTCCTCTGCCACCATTGCCCAATTCCAGGAGGTGATGGTTATTCGGGGGCCAGGCTGAGGGGTAGGCCGAGGAGGCAGTTGCCTTAGGTACAGGAGAGGAGCGCAAACTGGGCAGGACCTGCAACCTATGCTGCTGAAATAGTTCACAGCACAAAGGGTGAGGTGGGGGGCATTTTGGACCTTTTGTCTTGGGTGTTAAATAACCTTGTCCCGAGCATGGTGCTTGGGGATAAGTGGAATAGATTTAGCTGTGAAATGACTGATTTTGCCAATGAATCTTCACCAAGTCCTTGACGTTTTAATTTTCCTCACTGAGCTGCTTAGGAGAAATTTGCGCATTTTATTTAGAAGGTTTTTAGGTAGCTTAGCTTATCTCATTTAATGTTTTGTATTTTCCCCTTTTTATACATATATTTATTTCTGGACTGTTATTCTTATTCTTTTTTTGCTGTGTGTTTTTTCTTGTGAGAAAAAAGCATAATATTACGCGGCTAATAAGGGGCCATTTTTTTATTTTTTTTTGGGCACGAGCACAGTCCAGAATAGATAAGTGGAGCTTCTGTAACCCCTTAGAGACTTTTCAAGTCTAATGCACCCTTATGAACCAGCTTAATTCTACATTTATTCCAAAATGCTGGGCCTTGCTGGAGGTAAACCTGTTCCAGGTCACAGACTCTCTGTGATTGATTTACTAAAAGCAGTAGCTTTTACTTCGCAAAGGAAGTTGCACTTTTTTTGACAATTTACCCAGAGGTCAGCAAATCAGGTAAAGCTCTGCTGAATTCCATCATCCAATAATATGCAAGCAAAAATGCTATTTTTTTTTTTTTTATTGCACATGATTGAGTATTCTTCGTAAAGTGAAATTTCACCTTATCCACTAAGCTCTGGGAAAACTTCCCTTGCAAAGTTAACAGCTGATTTACCTTTAGTAAATCAACCCCAGTGACTAGTTCAGTAAAGCTAGGATGAGATTGACAGTTCCGCGGTTTCTCTTTTTTAAACCAGCCAGTAGGTTCAAGAAAAATCCAGTATGGTTGAGATTCACCATGCATTGTGCAATAGTTTCAGATGCACATGAGCTGACGTTTCAGCACAGCACATTGTGGCCATTGCAATGTATACGGATACACTTTTCTAAACAGTTCCAGATTTAACAAAAATCAAAACCACAATATTTCCACCATCGGTGATGACGTTCGTTTGTGGACTTTTTTCATTGGTCACACTCCAAGTAGTTTAATATTCAGGATGGGCAGCTGTAGGGGTTGTAGTCGTCTGTTCTGTGCCAGCAATAATATTGATTGATCTGTACTGTATTATCTAGTTATTTCATTATAATCAGACCAATGGCTGATGATTACTATATGAAGTGGTTGTCTCAACCTGAACACTCCAGATATTTTGTGTTCATTTGTGGGTTTATGTGAATTCTCAATAAATAGTGTTTAATAAAAAGGATTTCCACGGGTAGTCTTTTTTTTTTATTTTTTTTATTCTTTATTTTCAGTTTCCAGAACATGCAGGAACATTTTTGAAGATTACACAAGTATACAGGTTGGGTTTTTACAATACACATTGCTTAAAACAAGGTACAACTTAGAATGTGTTGAAAACAGATCAAGACAAAGAAGTTTATCACATTCATCTACAAAAGGGGTCTCCAAACTTACTAAACAAAGGGCCAGTCTACTGTCTTTCAGACTTTTTAGGAGGGCTGTACTGTGGCCTTTGGGAGCAGAAAATGTCTCATATTCCATGAGTAAACAGTGCTTGGTGGTCAGTGAGAGTAAATTACATGGCGCATGTGGTCAGTAGGAGGAAGAATAGTGCCCCATCACTGGTATTATGGAGAGAAATAGTGGCCCATCATTTGTATCAATGGGAGAAAAAGGGTCCCTTTGTTGGTGTCAGTGGGAGGAATAGTGCCTCACTGTTGGTATCAGTAGGAGCAGTAGTGCCCCGTCACTGGTATTAGTGGGAGAAATGGTGCCCCATCACTGGTGTCAGTGGGAGGAATAATGCTTCGTAATAGTGGCCCAGGGGCTGGGTAAAGGCTAGCAAAGGGCCACAACTAAGCCCCTGGGCCGCAGTTTGGAGACCACTGGTCAACAGAAGCAGCACACTGAACACTTATACATTTTAGCAGCCTCAGTGAATGCAGTCCCCAACCTGCCCATTCCAACATATATTTCCCGTAAGGCCTAGAACATGTATACTAATGTTTAAAGAAAGGAAATAGTGTTTCGAATTAAGTCTCTCATTGCTATCAAGAAAATCATACAGGTCCCACAAAGGTAGATAACTTTTCACTACGACAAGAAGTAAAAATAAAACTTAGGAAGATTAGATGGAGCAGACCAGAAGGAGATAGTAAAACTAGGAGGGAAGGGTTGGAAATGTAGAGGGGTGAATGAGGAATGGGAAAGATATGTGTATGACCTATGGTGACTAGGGATGAGCTTCGTGTTGGCTGTTCGTCCGTTCGGCTAAGTCCGAACATTTTGGTCCGTTCGCGCCAAATTCGTGTGGTGCTCACGGCCCACAATGCACTGCGATGGCGCAGTGCATTGCTGGCTCATGATTGGCCAAGCATGCACTGTGACCCCGCATGCTTGGCCAATCGCAGCGCCAGCAGCGAGGAGAGCCATGATTGGCCACAGGCAGGATGCCTGTGGCCAATCATAGCTCAGGCTGTGTAGTGCACGCCCCACACTATATAAGGCCGCCAGCGCGGCGGCCTTGTGTAGTGTGTTGGCGTCTGAAGCAGTGGGTATTCTGTGTACCTTCAACGCAGTACACACCGATCGTTTTCGGACGATTTTCGATCTTGCTGTTGTGTAGTGGTTATTGTCTGCGTGCCCTGACCGCAGTATACACCGCTATATTCACCTCACCTATATAGCTAGTGATCTATCTTTTTATAATAGAGCTTGCAGTCAGTAGTGTTAGGAGATAGTGCGTGCTGTCTGCGTGCTCTGTACCCAGTACATACCGCTATATCCACCTACATAGCTCTTCTCTATTTGAGCCCACTTGCCATCTGCAGGAGTTATTGGAAGTTGTGTGTGCCTCCAGCACAGCACAGTATACATCTGTATATACCCCTTTATCTCTGGTGTTCTATAATAAAGGCATCTGCAGGAGTTAGTGGGTGTTGTGTGCCTCTAGCACAATATACACTACCCAACTGCTTTTTTACCCAACTCCCTTCAGGCCATTACCATGTCTGGAAGGCCAGCAAGGAGAGGCAGACAGGCGCGAGCCGATAAGAGGGCAAGCAGGCTTTGTGTCTAGAGACAACAGTGCTGGTCGTGGACGCGGTGCATTGTCATCAGCACGTGGCCATGGGACACGCTTGTCCTTCTTTTCGGCAGCTGGACATGTTGAACCGCAACATGCCAACAACTTGGTAGAGTGGATGACCAAGCCCTCTTCATCCTCCTCATCCTCTCTCACCCAGTCTCAGGGTACTAGCAAAGCAGCTGCCAACGCATCGTCTTCCCTCCTCTCAATGTCCTCATCAGTGACTCCTTCCCTAGACCCACCACGTCCTCCTGAGGAGTCTCCTGAACTCTTTGAGCACAGTGTTGGGTACATGCTCCAGGAGGATGCCCAGTGTTTTGTGGGCTCTGATGATGACACTCAGCTAGAGGAAGGCAGTAGCGTGAGCGCAGAGAGAGGGGATGCTCAAGAAGGACAGCAATCTGGCAGTCATGTTCCACAAGCTGCAGCATACTGCCAGGTTTGCTACAGCGATGAAGAGGGAGGGGATGATGAGGGCACTGACTCCACGTGGGTGCCTGGAAGGAGAGAGGAGGAGGCACATGTCCAACGATGCAGGATGCCCTCCGGGGGCCAGCTTAGGGGCAGCACACCGACTGAATCACACCGCAGAGCTCCGCCTGTGCAGAGCGCTGCCTCTGCGCGTTATTCTAAAAGTTCTTTGGTGTGGGCCTTTTTTGAGACGAGTGCATCAGATCGCACCGCTGCTATTTGCAACATATGTCTCAAGCGTATCTCACGTGGCCAAAACATCAGCCGCTTGGGCACCACATGCTTGACCAGACATATGTTGACCTGCCATGCAGCTCGTTGGCAAGCGTACCTCAAAGACCCACACCAAAGAACAAAGCGGACCTCTCCTTGCTCCTCATCAGCTGGCATCTCCAACCCCACTAGACCTTCAGTCCTCTCTGAAACCTGCTCTGAGAGGAATGAAGGTGTAGAATTAGGTGTGTCACAGCCAAGTGCTTCCGGGAACTCTGCTAGCGGTACACCCACGTCCGATTATAGCAGGCAAATGTCCCTGCCCCAGCTGCTGGACTGGCGAAAGAAGTTCACTCCCAGCCATCCACATGCCCAGCGGTTGAATTCTAGCTTGGCTAAATTGCTAGCACTTCAACTGCTGCCTTTTCAGTTGGTAGACTCGGCCCCCTTCCGTGAGTTTGTACAATGTGCGCTTCCTCAGTGGCAGGTCCCCAAACGCCACTTTTTCTCACGGAAGGCGATTCCGGCTCTCTACCGGCATGTGGAAGGCAGTGTCCTTGCCTCGCTGGACAGGGCGGTCAGCGGTAAGGTGCATATTACCGCTGACTCATGGTCCAGCAGGCATGGACAGGGACGTTACCTGTCTTTCACGGCCCATTAGGTCACTCTTCTGGCAGCTGGGAAGGATACAGGACAAGGTGCAGTAGTGTTGGAGGTTGTTCCGCCACCACGCCTCCAAAATGCTACTATTGGTTGTGACACGCCTCTCTCCTCCACCCCCTCCTCTTCTTCTTCCTCCATGGCCTCTTCCAGTGCTCTGTCCTCAGAACCAGCGGTGCTTCGTAGGCGTTCCAGGGGCTACGCAAGTACGCAGGCAAAACGATGCCATGCCGTGCTTGCGCTGGTTTGTTTGGGGGACAGGAGCCACACTGGGGCGGATGTTTTGTCAGCTCTGCAGGGGCAGGCCGAGAGGTGGTTGACACCACGCCAGCTCAAGCCAGGAATGGTGGTTTGTGACAATGGCACCAACCTTCTCTCCGCCCTCCGACAGGGACAACTGACCCATGTGCCCTGTGTAGCTCACGTCCTTAACCTGGTGGTACAGCGGTTCTTGGGCAGGTACCCTGGCTTACAGGATGTCCTGAAGCAGGCCAGGAAAGTGTGCATTTCCGCCGATCATTTAATGCCTGTGCTCGGCTGGCTGAGCTCCAAAAGGAGTTGAACCTGCCCAAGAACCGCCTTATATGTGACATGCCCACCAGATGGAACTCAACATTGGCCATGCTGCAGCGGCTGCACACGCAGCAGAGGGCCATCAATGAGTACCTGTGCGACTACGGCACCAGGACAGGGTCAGGGGAGCTTGGTTTTTTCTCACCATGCCAGTGGGGCATGATCGGGGATGCATGCACTGTCCTGTCACCGTTTGAGGAGGCCACAAGGATGGTGAGCAGTGACAGTGCATGCATCAGTGACACTGTACCTCTTGTCCATCTCTTGGAGCATACGCTGCGTGGAATAATGGACAGGGCACTTGAGGCAGAACAGAGGCAGGAAGAGGAGGACTTCCTTGCCTCTCAAGACCCCCTTTATCCAGACAGTGTTCCTGCTGTGCCACCCATCACACAGGAAGAGGATGAGGAGGAGGAAGAGGAGGAGGAGGAGGATGATTGTGTCAGCATGGAGGTGGAGGCTGGCACTCAGCATCAGCAGCAGCAGCAGCAGTCTTGTAGGGATGATTTACAGTCCCAAGAAACACGTGGACTTGTACGTGGCTGGGAGGAGGTAGCTGCAGATCATGTTGTCCTTAGTGACCCAGAGGACTCCGGGCCGAATGCCTCAGCTAACCTACGCTGCATGGCCTCCCTGATCCTGCAAAGCCTGCGGAAGGATCCTCGTATTATTCGAATCAAGGAGAGGGACCATTACTGGCTGGCCACTCTCCTTGATCCACGGTACAAGGGTAAGGTTGCCGACCTTATCTTGCCATCGCAGAGGGAGCAGAGGATGAGACATCTCCGGGAGGCCTCGCAGAAAGGTCTGTGCAACGCGTTCCCAGAGACTGGGAGGTTACAAACTCCTGGTCCTGGACAACGTGTTGCTGAGGCATCGGTCAGAAGGAGCGGTGGAGAAGGTGGCCGTCTGATGCTTTCAGACAATTTTTTAGTCCGCAGCCCCAAGGTATGATCGGTTCCAGCACCCATCGCCAGTGTCTGATTTACATGGTGCAGGAATACCTAGGGGCAAGGTCAGACTTGGACACCTTTCCCACCGAAAATCCTCTGGCTTACTGGGTCTTGAGGATGGATCACTGGCCAGAGCTTGCACAGTATGCAATTGAGCTACTGGCCTGTCCTGCATCCAGCGTTCTTTCGGAACGCACCTTCAGTGCTGCTGGTGGCTTTGTTACCGATCACAGGGTGCGCCTGTCCACCGAATCAGTTGATCGACTGACCTTCATCAAGATGAATCAGTCTTGGATCACCCACAGCTACCAAGCACCTGAAGCTGATGTAACAGAATAATTTTTTTTGAAATATCGCATCCCTTCAAGACTGCCTATGCTGATGCTGAGTGACTGTCCTGTTATGTTGATTATCTATCCTCTTCCTCCTCCGCTGATATGTTGGAAGAACATTTCTGGTTCTGGTTGATGCCATCAGCCCAATTTTTCTGCCCCTGTTTAACAGGGGCGTTTAAGTACAATTTTTGATGCAATGCTTTGCAGCAGGGCTAATTCCTGCAATCAAACAAGAGTATATGGGAGAGGTTGCAGTGTGGTGGCACCAGTGCCTAAGGCCCAATTTTTCTGCCCCTGTTTAACAGGGGCGTTTAATTGCAATTTTTGATGCAATGCTTTGCAGCAAGGCTAATTCCTGCAATAAAACTAGAGCATATGGCAGAGGTTGCAGTGTGGTGGCACCAGCACCAGTGCCTAAGGCCCAATTTTTCTGCCCCTGTTTAACAGGGACATGTAATTACAATATTTGATATAATATTTCACAGGAGGGCCCCTTCCTGTGCCCACCCAGAGTAACGGTGAGGACTTATAGTGTTGTGGCACCAGCACCACAACCACCAAAGGTCAATTTTTCCACCACTGTTCAACAATGGCATGTAATTACAATTCTTGATATAATCGTTCACGGCAGGGCGCTCCAGCGCCCACCAAGAGTCACTTTGAGGGCTTACAATGTTGTGGCAAAACCAACACCTTGTTCCGCCATTTCTGCGGAGCATATAGGGCAGGCCCCTACTTTCAAACATCCAATTTACAAACATCTCCTACTTGCAAATGGAAGGAGAAAACAGCAAGTGAGATGAAAAAAGATGGACGACAAAACAAATTATACAGGGGTGATAACCCTTCCCTATGTTTTCCAAAAAGCTTAAAAATAGTTTTTTTTGACTGGAGCTACACTTTAAAAATGTACCAGTTGAAAATTACAAACAGATTCAACTTAACACAACAAACCTACACAGTCCCTGTCTTGTTTGCACCGCCTGTATACTGCTGTTCTGAGTATATAGGGCCTGGGGGCCACAAGCATTTCCTTTTTTTAATATGGGTACGGGGTTCCCCTTAATATGTGTACAAGACCTAAAGGGGCTGGTAATGGGCAGGGAGGGCTACCCATGCCATTTTTCTCAATGATTTTCAACCATATTGCAGGAACCAGATATAACATTAAAACCGCAAGCAGTTTTAAATGGTGTTATTTCCGTTTAATGTCATTTTGTGCAGGGACTGTTCTAAACACGGGAAACACGTGGCACTTCACAGGCATACTACAGACACCCCCCAGGCACCATATTTAAAGGAATATTTCACTTTTTTTTTTCACTTTAATCGTCATTAAAATCAGTGCTCCCGCCAAAACGGCCATTTTGAAAAACATTTTAGGCATTGACCCATGTCCCCTGGGGCAGGAGCCAGGTCCCCAAACCCATTTTAGGACAGTATCTTGCATATTGGCCGTTAAAATTATCACTTTTCATTTCGAACGTTCGAGTCCTATAGACTTCAATGGGGTTCTAAAGTTCGTTCGAATTTGGGGTGTGTTCGAAAGTTCTGGTGCGAACCGAACCGGGGGGTGTTCGGCTCATCCCTAATGGTGACAAAAATACAGATCATTCCCAAGTGGGCCTCCAAGGCCCTTTAATGTGGCGTATGTGCATGAGCCAACAGTTCTAGAAAAATGTATGCCTGGGATAACATATCTTGGTATTTCATGGTACAGGTAAACTCAGTCCAGTTGAACTAAGTTTTGTAGAAGCAATCCTCCCTGCTGTTTGTGGATGCCATAACTCCCTCCTTCAATTGATTTTGGAAAACCATAAGCTGATGCGGGGGAGGGGGGGGGGGCTTTTACCTGCTTCCATTACAATGGAATATATACATTCGTAGAATTTAAAAGATGTATAAGCATGAAACATTTTGAAATTAGCATCTTAAGGACCAACCCAAAAACCCTTTTTGAAACCACACCGCGGCTACCCCGGACATGTGTGAACTGGCTCCATTGAGAGCCGGTCACATTCACGTGTCATGCGAATTGGATGTGGTTTAAAATGCATCCAATTTGTATATATGGGAACCCAGCCTTAGTCATCTTCTATCATTGATGTCGGGGCCTGGATTTGGGCTCAGAACCTCTGCTGTGTTGGACGGTGTCTCTTCATGCGGAACTACCTGTAATGCTGGACAGTTCCCAGGACAATTCTTTGAATGATCCTGTCTTTAACCTTGTTAATCTTGAACCCTGAACTCTTTGTTCCTCCCATGAACTTCCTGAATTAAGCCATGTCTCTGCACTACCTGTTTGCCAGATTATTGTGCTCTCTCCAGTCAGTTTCTCGATCCTGTCTTCCCTGCTGCCATCCATATTTTGCTACCACTCATTATCAGCCCTTGGCTTGTTCCTCGACTACGGTTCTGCCTGATCCCAACCTGAAACTATTCATTCCTGATCTTTTAGCTTATTTACTGAGTAAACCTCTTTTTGATTCCCTTATCTGTTACTGGACTTCGGCTTGCTCACCTTCTGGTGGGGCAATCCTGAAGACCACGACCTGGTACTAACATGCAGCAAATTCCACCTCCACCATCAGGAGCTCTAGTGAACACTGGTTAATATTTAGACTCCGGTGAGCCCACGTCATTCACCACAGTGACTGCCTGTGTACCTACCCTGCTGGTCGGTGGTAGTTCCACTACTGCTATAGCAACTGTTCTTCGAGTCTGACCCCTAAATGTGACAACTGCATGGGGAAAAATCTGGACGCTGAGTACCAACCTGAGCAGTGGCTGAGGGCTCTAATTGTTTCATAGTCACTAGGCAGTGACTCTCAGTGTAAACCTATGGGCATTAAACCAGAAAATTCTACTGTGATGGTACCTAACACAATATCACAAGTTCACACAGCATATGTCTCCTAATTGTTGGAGAGGATGTGGAAACCCAGGTACCTTATTCCATATCCTCTTTGTCCTGTCACTGCTGATCCAACATTTGGCCTTCTATCTTTAAGATGGTAGAGCAGGTTCTGAACTTCAATTTCAATTTCCCCTGGCTTTGCCTTACTGTCATTGGGGGTAGAAGCTATTCCTCCTCCACATCTTTATAGCAGCACAATTGTTCTTAGTTAGACACTGGAAGGACTCCAAGGTCCCAGATTTAAGAGAAGTGATTGACTCCACACACATCCATTACATGTACAAAGTATTATTTGCTTGCGGCATCTGGAAATATCATTCTCCTTTCAAATTGTGGCAACCTTGGTTAGAATGGTTCTCAGTGTTTTAAGTTGATGAATACTCCTCCTTTTTTCTTGTACGTTAGATTAGTAGGAACTTTAGTTGTGAATGCAGCATTGTACCTTAGGTAATATTGTTTGTTGAATATGGAATCCTGACTGTACCTTTTCACTTTTTCGCTGTTTGTTCTTTTAGGGTCAATGTTTCTTTGTTGGACCTTTTTCTGTGAACCTTAAAACCTTAATACCTGACATCCTGCTTTTTGAAGATATTGTGTATTGCTAAATGTGTTTATATGCCTAATACTTAATAAAGAAACAAAAAGGAGCCTTGCTGCACAGCTAATGTATATAACCCATCATGGAAGCCCAGATGGAACTTTGGGTGACCTATCATTGGAGTTAGTCCATATGGCATCCCGATGACGCAATAATTACCTGTTGCGAAATGCGTAGTGGCCGTCGGGACCTCCGTTGGTTAGTTTCGGTGGATGAGGAAGAGGATTGGGACGTATTTTGTAAAAATTGCGGACCGCTGCCGAGGGCTTTGAGTACATGAGAGACAGACTAAACCCATATTCCCACGTACATGACTGGACATGCTTGGTGCAGGCTCAGGCACAGGCATATGTGAGTGTGAATTTTGTTGTTTTAAAACTTTTTATAAATTTGTTTTGACCTACTGCACTATGATGGACCCTTTTGTGAGTTAAAGTGGAGTTGCCCCCCAAAAAATAAAACTACTTAAAATTCTTAAAAAAAATCAAAAAAAAAATAATTGGCAAAAAAAAAAATTTTTACTCACCTCTAAATACCGGTTGCTAGGGGGTCCCTCGTAGTCTGCCTTCTTCATTGCCCGGGCTGGTGACATCACTTCCCCTCGCGCCGCACATTCACCTGGGACCTGTCACGTGTCCCAGGTGACTGTACGGCGTATCACGGCGCCCTGCGCCGCTCGCGCATGCGCAGTGGGTGCCCGGCTGTGAAGCCACAGCCGGGTGCCCACAGTATGCATGACGGCGCCGCGAGCGGAGCGGGGAGCGAGGGGGGGGCTTCGTTCCCCCGCATCGCTGGAACCCGGGACAGGTAAGTGTCCGATTATTAAAAGCCAGCAGCTGCAG
This sequence comes from Lithobates pipiens, assembly GCF_037356315.1. NCBI lineage: Eukaryota > Metazoa > Chordata > Amphibia > Anura > Ranidae > Lithobates > Lithobates pipiens. Next base: position 477,485,683 of record NW_027507903.1, on the reverse strand, counting down.
TATTTGTAGCTGCTGACTTTTAATTTTTTTTTTTTAGGGGGTACCCCACTTTAAATAGCACAAGAGATTTCTATTTTGGAGAGGCTGTTGATGAGATCCTTAAAGGAGTGGTTATCCTAAATGAACTAAAGGTGCATGTACAGATTAGATCTGGTGAGTGGCCATTTCATTTGGTGGTGGTGAAGTCACTTGCCTGGTGATTATAAGAAGAACTTTATATCTGAAAAGAAGCATTTTTGAAATAAGAAGAATTAATCAGCACTGCAGTGATTGTTCATTCCTACATGCACTGTGCACTTTTCTTATAGGAGTGATCACTCACTTGGGACATTCATATTATATTGTAATTGGTTTCATATTGTATGTGGTTTAAGGCACTATAAGGCACTTCAATTATTTGATACTACTGCAAGGGTGTCCCTAGGTGATCACTCACTTGGGACATTCATAGTAAATTGAAATTGGTTTCATATTTTTCAGGCACTGTAAGGCACTTTAATTACTTGATATCACTGCAGGCTAGGTGGATAGCTCTACCAACGTTTTTTGAACATTCTGATTATTTTTGATTTTCAATATTATATAGCACCTTTGCAATATTCACTATCGTGATAGAGGAGTGATTTTCCATAGTTAAGGAGGTTTTTATTTAAGCACGGCACTTTTGTTAAAAGTCAAGTTAGCGCAACCCACGCTTTATATATACTTTAATTCGATTGGTTCACAGAGTGACACTTCTGCATTAGGTTGCAGCAAACAAAAAAATAGATTGGCAGCTCCTTTTGCGCCGGTAGTCCATTTCTTTTATTTTTCAATATGGAATCCTAACTGTACGTTTTCACTTTTTCGCTGTTTGTTCTTTTAGTGTCAACGTTTCTTTGTTGGACCTTTTTCTGTGAACCTTAATACCTGACCTGCTTTTTGAAGATATTGTGTATTGCTAAATGTGTTTATATGCCTAATACTTAATAAAGAACCGAAAAGGAGCCTTGCTGCACAGCTAAGGTAAATAACCCATCCTGGAAGCCCAGATGGAACTTTGGGTGACCTATCGTTGGAGTTAGTCCAGATGGCATGGACTCTGTCAAGATTGGGAGCTTGCAGGTCCTGAATAAGGACAGTGTTTTACCAATAGTTGGATGAGAAAAGTGATCCCTGGGGTACATCTTGATGTAGCTAAAGGAAACTCACTAGACTACAATCCAAGAACGCTTTGTTCCAGGTGGACCCACAACTTACCAGAGGAGGAATGTCACCTATTATGGATCTGGCCCATATGTGTTGCTTTACGATATTTAAAGCTGTCCGGCAAGCCTATATCACTGGCAGCCTTAAGCTGAGCCAGGGGTAATTGGAAGATTCGGTGTGCCTTACCTGTCCAGAGAAAATTCCCAAACTACCTCCTGAGCTGGTTTAGAAAAGATCCAGGAATGTTTATCAGAAGTTTTGGAAAAAATATGAAGGAAAGGATTTGGGATTTTTCAGGTGCATACATCAAATGACCCTTAATTATTTAAAATGCTATAATTTATTTCAACATCTTTAAAATTGGTAAACATGAGATTCATATATAGATTTCATTTTATTCCAAATAGTTCCTGCTTTGCATAATTGTATTCTGATGGCAAAATCCCGACATGTTTAGTTTATTTAGTTAGTTTATATTGCTCTCCTCTTTATCTAATTTTTCCTAGCCGGGTCTGCATATATCTTGTGCGGTCTCGCATAAGCACCCCCTTTCTGGTTGGATGATAGTACAAAGTTTTCAAGTATTCTGTTCAAGTAGTATATTAATCAGTATGGGGGGTAAGCATGCAAATGAAGCATCTTGAATATAATAGTCTTTGTTGAAATATGTACTTACATTGTATGTTTGATAGAATGTTGTGACAAGTCGCGGACAAAATCTTCCCTGAAGAAGCCCAGTGGGCAAAACCTGTTGGGATTCAGACTACATTTATGCAAAGCAGGAACCATATGCAATAAAGTTCAATGTATATATGTATCTCGTATTCACCAATTTTAAAGATGTTAAAATAAATTATGACATTTTAAATAATTAAGTGTTGTTTGATGTATGCACTTGAAAAATCCCAAATACTTGCCTTAAAATGTGTTTTACAAAAATGGGATGTGGTCCAGTAATTGGTTGATGATTCACCAGTACTTCCCTTTTTTAAGTGTTTGAAAAAGTACAAAGGCAAGGGAGGATGTTCATTTTGAACGCGTTACTTCAAACCAAGGTAAGTCGTAGACCACTTAGCAAAGCCTCTCCTAAGCTGATTGAGGAATGGGGGAAAGTTGGCTGAGAAAGTGTCACCAATGATGGACGTAAGATAAATTCCCAGGTACTGTATTTCAGACGATATGTGGACCATTTCCAGTACTTTTTATTTTCAATTTATAGAGAGATCACAGTTTCCTCCTTGACAATGCCTTCATCTGTTTTTCTCTCCAGAAGAACGGTGCCAGCTTTGTTCAACTAATATGACCATCTATTTCCAATATGGAGTTACTTGCTTAGAAATTACATGATCCTGTAAATCCTGGTGCCTGTGCAGTTCTTGACTGTATTCACACATTTTTTGACACAGATCAGCCTCTGCATTTATGACTTGCTACAAAGTTACAATGTTGCAATCTGATGATTGGGGGGGAGGTGACTGAGGAAATGCGTCCTGCCTGGCTGCAGTAGACTTTTGACATCATCTCTTTCTAGGCAATGTCACTGACTGGACCCTAAGGGAGACTTTTTAAAGCGGAGTTCCACCTATTTAAAAGTTGGCAGCTACACTTTTAATATACAGACACTCACCTGTCCCATTGTCCAGCAATGCGCCCGCCTGAAGCCTCGTTTCCACCCCCTCCTCTCTGCGGTGCTGGCATGGCAAGTGTGGGCGCACAGTGCACATACGCGAGCTGCGCTGTGTGTTATGAATGTGACATGTCCCAGAAGATTGGAGGGAAGGGGGTGAGGTGAACTTCCTTCCGGCGCCAGGAGAGGTAGTGGGAGTTGGGTATCTGTGTAAACTAGGTACCCGCTCCCCCCCCCCCCCCCAACAAAATTACATGTCAAATGTGGCATGTCAGGGGGTCATGAGTACTTTAAAGCAGAAGTTCTATTTTTGGGTGGAACTCCACTTTAATGATAAAAGGTGGAGCTTGGCTAAAACTGATACTGTTGCTGTGTAATGAGACCTGTCAGGGCTTCATTTGTATAGACTTGTAAAGCTGGTCCACGCTTAATATTTGTCTCCCCCTGCTGGACAAATATTATGTTTTTTAAATATATAAGGAAACTCCTGAGATTATATTTTGGCAGCTATTGTTGATTTCTTATGAAAATGTCCTCATTCGTGTTGCAAAGGTTGGAAGTCAGGGGATAAGTATGGCTGCCAGTAAAATAGTCATTTTAGAAGCAAAGCAGCAATGGTAGCCTATGTACATTCAAAGTTACTCTTTAACTCAGGGGATTTCAGGCTCCATACGATCACAGTTCACCTTATTTCAGGTAAACAGTTCTCAGGTCTCCTTTCCTTTTGGTAAATTGTGCATCTTTGCTCATCCATATGGTGGCACTTTCAATTGTCTATATATTAGATTTTCATTTCCCCCCATCTGTTCCCGTGGATGCAGAGTGAGCCTAGACGGAAGGATAAATGTCAACTAGAAAGAGCGTATGTGCGCCATCCCACAATCCCCGGCGTCACCTCCCTAACAAGCTCCGAACAGATGTCCATTAAATGACTTCACAGGCGATACAAGTGCGGTGTAATTGCTGCGCTCATTGTTGGAACCTCGAACAATATAGACGTTTTCGATTAGCGGAGGATGGCCGTGATTACAAGGCTTTTTAAACACACACATCACACGTTTGCTGGCAGATGGCGCGCGGTGAACAAAGGATTTTCTGTGCTTTTAATTGTGCATTTAAGAAACCTGCTAGAGAGGTAGAGAGAGCGGCGACACCGGCAAACAAGATGGATGAAACATCTGTCGCCATTGTCCCGTGTCCCGTGCCTTTGTTAGCCGCTATTACCAGGAATGGAGTGATCTGGGGAAGAGCGTTTTACCTTTGTCTAATGCCTCATTTTCTGCTATTGAAATGGCGGGCGCGCCGCGCGTTTTAGACGCCGCACAATGGAGAGTGCAGCGCGAGGAGCTAATTGTCTTCGCGCTTGCCTCATCAAAACAACGTGATTTAACCAGGCCGCCGGGGCTATTTATTAACCGAGTACAAGAGGCAAGTAATTGTCTCAGAGCTCCATTATCTGCTCTCTTACCGCGCATTATCTGTCGTCTCACTGCTCTCAGTTCATCAATTTGGTTTTGTTTAATAAAAAATTATAGAACATGTATAGAAGCTACTTTGTCTTTAAACATGATGGAGATGACCTTCCTGTTTCAGTCTACTGAGCAATAATTTTTCTGCAACTGCTAAAAAAAAAGTATTTGTCTTACAACTGTCAGTGGTACTCTTTTTTTATTTTTTTTTATTTTTTTTTTAAAAGGGGGGAAATTGTCAGAATCCTCATCTCCTTACTCCTGCAATTGTCTCACTCCAAGAAGTCCCAAAATACAGGGAAACAATGCCTGGAATATGGCATCCCTGGAAGCATGCTAAGGTTTGATGCACTTGGGGGCGTGTCCAAGATAGCCACCTGAACAGCCGCATATTGCTAAGCTCTGCTGGCAAGCACAGATTTTATCCTTCTTCTGGGCTCTCCATACATCCATGACTGGGGAATTTCACGTGGATGAGATGCCACTCTTCCAGGGAAGCAGCTGGTAGGGGTAAAAGGCTCAGATTCCTGTTGTTTGAGGAGACATGGACTCCCTCTCCTCCCGCACACGTTGAGGCCCGCACCATGAAGAGGACCAATGTGGCATCACAGACTGAGTTGCCTGGACCAAACACCTCTCCTAATCCGAGTTACGTGGTTGACATAATGTCAGAGAATCTTTCAATTTTTTTATCAATCGGTTTGTTTTCTCAATAAATTGTATCTGATGAACGATTTATGCATCTTTTGGTTATCATTTCCCTGGCCTCTCCTATGTAGTACTTGGTACTGTGCCGTCTTTCTGACACAGTGCACAGTAGTTAAAAATCAGTTGGTACCATGGTGTACCTTTTACTTTATTGGTTCCCCTCCCTCTCCTTTGTTATATACCTACAGAGTGATATGCCTGGGGCAGCAGGAGAATGGCTGTGGGCCATCAGAATGAAGACACTGGATTCCTCTTTCGATCCGGCGCGGCGCCGCCAACTGAACTCATGCCTGGGGCCAGTGGGGAGTGATATGCAGAGGGATAATGGCCAGAGGAATTACGGTGCTGGATTTTTAAAATCTCACTCATGGGCACTGCTCAGGCTGCATTGATGGGCATTGGACACTGGTGAGGCTGCATTGATGGGTACTGATCAGGCTGCATTGATGGGTACTGGTGAGGCTGCATTGATGGGCATTGATCATGCTGTATTGGTGGGCACTGGTAAGGCTGTATTGGTGGGCACTGGTAAGGCTGCATTGATGGGCACTGATCAGGCTGTATTGATGGGCACTGATCAGGCTGCATTGATGGGCACTGGTGAGGCTGCATTGAAGGGCACTGATCAGGCTGCATTGATGGGCACTGATCAGACTGCATTGATGGGCACAGGTGAGGCTGCATTGATGGGCACTGGTGAGGCTGCTTTGATGGACACTGAGCAGACTGCATTGATGGTGTGACAGAACCAATCCCACACTCCGATTGTGTGCTTCCGTCAGTATACCGCTTCCTAAGTCTGAATATAGATATCAGATATTCCAACCGCTCCCAAGCACAAAACAAGATAACGCTTGCTTAGCTCCGCAACATGGACTCATTTATTAGAACCAAAATGCCAAGTATTTATAATACAGTAGAAGACTAAAACCTAACCTAATTAGCATGAGCTAATTATCTAATCATTGACCCAGATTAGTTGTCTGAGAGATAGGACTTTTCAGGGTAAGACTTTGTCTCCTAGCTCACTGATTGACTATTCAATACACATTACCATAAACATAAACACAGGGTTAATTAGCACAAACAACAACGTGTGGAATATCCTTACAAGCCAGACTAGACTCATTTACACAACAGACAGGTGGCTGGAGTTGATGACATTGGCATCTAACAGTTTGTGTCCCAACAGTGTGATTCAGTCTATTGCTAATATGGCAAATACATATCCAGAGTCTGTGTGTCTTGGGGGGACATGGATCTGAATCCAAGTAGCACCACCTCAGGGGTCCCCAGGCATACAGCTAACAAAGAGCACCGTTCCCCCAAATGCCAGGGCCCATAATCGCAAGGCAAGAGGCTTGCATTCTGTCCCCTCCAACAGCCTCTATCCCGGCTAGGTCTGTCACAGATGGGCACTGGGGAGGCTGCATTTATGGGCACTGGTGAGGCAGCATTGATGGGCACTGATCAGACTGCATTGATGGGCACTGTTGAGGCGGCATTGATGGGTATTGGTGAGGCTGCATTGATGGGCACTGGGTGAGGCAGCATTGATGGCCACAGATCAGGCTGCATAAATGGGCACTGGTGAGGCTGCCTTGATGGGCACTGATCAGGCTGGTTTTGTAAGAGATTGTTAGCTTCCAAGAGAGGTATCAATCAGAGTTGGTTTTTGTTGTTTTTAAGTTGAGCATCCCATAATTCCTATTCCCCATCCAAGTTATTACCCCTAATAGAACAACAAAACAAAGACTTTTCCTTGTCTCTAGATGAAAGCTAAAAATGCTATTTTCCTGGCTGTGTAGGAATGGGGAACCCAGTTATCTGCAACCCCTTCGGGAGTAGTGCTACATAAATGCAGAAGAAATTAAGGATTCGATAGATAGATAGATAGATAGATAGATAGATAGATAGATAGATAGATAGATAGATAGATAGATAGATAGATTAAATAATTAATGAACACAGGTTGAACTGGATGGACTGGTGTCTTTATTCAACCTTACCAACTATGAAACAACAAAAAAAATAAAAATGTAAAACTTAAAAACAAAAACATCGAAGGTACTGTAAATGTAAACTCTAACTGGATGACATTTGGATCGGAATTCTTCTGCGACAGGGTGACAACGCAGGGACACAATTGGGAGACAGAGACAAGGCATTGTCAACCTATAACAGGAAGTACCTGAGCAAGGATGGTCATGGAATTTTTACTGAAAGCTGCAGATTCAAAAATATTGAAAATTACTTTTGAAATGATATTAGCTTATTCATTTATACGCATATTACTTATAATAGGGAGTTTACATTTTGGTTTGGGCTAGGGTCACAGGTAAGCATGATCTAAGAAGATGATAAAGGAAGACTAAAGTGCTGCTATGTATAAAAGCAATAGTGTGATCAGTCAGAACAGCTGCACTATTTGAAATATATATATAGCTGATTAATTGATTAATAGTGCGCTTGTTCCAAGCCAGGTACAAAAAACTTCTATAATGCAAATGTGAACAAATACATATGCACAGTGTATCAAAGATATATTGCACAGAATCCCATCAGTAAAAAAAAAAATTAAAAATATTATATAATAAATGCATGAATAACTAAATAAATAAAGTCTTCAATGATAAGAGTGACTTGTTGAAGTGTTAATCAACGTGCTCATCCAACAAACAAATTGTGAGAATATTCAGTGACACAGTGACACTACCTTCATCTCCAGGTGCAATGCTTACTCACCTTAGGTGGTGACCTCAATGGATCTAATCATGCTTTTAGAGATATCCCAATCTCAGAGGTTAACATCTAGGCTGTGCTGTGGTATCAGATCTTTTTCCAAAGAAATTCTGGGTTATGGAGATAACAGCTGCTCTCTAGCGTAGCTCAAAGCGAGAAAGATAAAAATGTCTTCCTCCTACACGCTTTGGAGACCCCTGTGAAAGTGTTTAAAAAATCTGTGATCCACCACCTTCTTGACACTGCCAAGGCATGCATCCCCCTTCTCTGGAAATCACCCCACCCACCGACCATTGACCTATGGCTTAGAGGAGTCATGGACATAAACAAAATGGAGGGCCTTATCCTCACTGCCAGACATCAGAGAGAACAATATTCCAAAACCTGGACCCTGTGGAACCTATTTGTGTTCTCAGATGAGGGCCAATCCCTCCTGGGAAATGATACAGAAGCCTGATTTCCATGGCTCCTCTCCTATTGAATATCTTTTTAAAATCTACACTGGGCGGAAGCCGGGATACACTGTGGACTCATGTTCATGACCCCCAACCCCCTACTCTCCCTCTATCCCTGACTTCTACCCTCTCTAATTCTCCTAACCTATACTTTTACTCTCTTCTTATCTCCTTCTCTCCACATTCCAAATACTGTAAAAATCGTGGGAGACAAGACCCATGGGACAACTCACCATCTTATATTACATGCTGCCAGAATTGCTCTGATGGGGTTGTGGAATATATGCTGTACTGGGTCTGGTAACTTTAGAAGCCAGGACAGTACAATAAGATATGCTCCCAGGCAGGGCCGTCTTTAATATTGATTGGACCCTGGGCAAAAATTTTCTTAGGGCCCCCCCCCCATGCAATTTCGCTCTCCACCTTCTCTGAGACATACCAATAAATAGCAGCAAGACTTAAAATCACTTTACTGTATCAGATCAGGCAGCGATTGCGATTGGTTGCCAGAGGTTACAGCATATTATTACTGCTTACTGACTGGTTGCTAGAGGTTACAGCACTCCTTAAGGCTCACTGATTAGTTGCTAGAGGTTACAGCACATTTCTGCTTGTTGATTGGCTGCTAGAAATTACTGTACAGTAATACTGCTCACTGGTTGCAATAGGTTACAGCACATATTCTCACTGCAGTGGGGTATGATATACCTATGAATGCTGCCTTTATTTACATATCAATGCCGTTGGCCTCGGCTATTTACATATGCATGTGACTGCTATTTACAAATGAATGTCAGTATTTATAGGTAAACACGGGTCTGCAGGTGAGTCATCTGTACACAACAATAGGGCAGAGCTGGGCAGCATTAGTAGCAGCACGGGACTAAAACTTCAAGGGACAAGGGAATGTAAACTGGGATAGTTGTCAAATATGAGGCAGCTGCTTTGGGCCCCACAACAATGACAGGGCCCTGGGCAGCTGCCCCCTTTGCCCTGCCTTAAAGACGGCCCTGCTCCCAGGTAATACACCTGTATGGTGATATTCTTTAAACCCCACCCTCCCATGCAGATATGTATACTGATGTGAAATGTTATACCGTTTATATTCGTACATTATGTTGATGTATCACCCTTTCTTAAATTGGCTCTGAGGGTCTTGTCTTTTATTCTAAAACAAAGAAAAAAGAAAATAGAGGAGGTATCTGCTTTGCAAAGAGAAGTTCTCATCAGTGACAAACCAAGACAGAAGAAAAAAATTACATGATGTACCTATTGTTTTGGCTTACAACATACAGTTCAGACATAAAGAGAGATTTAAAAAAAAAAAACATTGGTCTATTCTGAGAGGAGACGTACAACTCTGTACAATACTACCTGAAAGCCAAGATTTAACTACAGAAGAGCAGCTACATTGAGAGATTTAATCTCTAAAAATATACCAGATCCCCCTAAAAAATCAGGAATTCTCACTTTCTATCAAGGTAAAGTTTTTTTTTCCTCCAGGAGATGTTATGCCTGTAGATATACCAAAATGAATGGCCAAACGTGTAACAAATTTATGTCTAATACCACTCATCAAGAATACCCAATAAAAGATTTTATTTCATATTGTCAGGGCTGGGCTCAGCTCTTCTTTCTCTAAGCTGGCCACTCAGCTGTCAGCTAATTGCCAGCTCCTATCTCTCCACAGTTACTCAGCTGTTGATGATATCCTGCTCGTCAGCCCTGCCTACTTAATCCGTTCAGCCCAGAAGATCTCTGCCTTATCTTATGCTCATCTCCGGCTCCTTGACGTTTGGCTTGTCTGACTATCCGTCCAGGTTCCTGAACTCTGGCTATGTTTTGACTACGCTTGTTCTATTTATTTTTATTATTAAACAAGTGTGATTTAACTGTACTTCTGCCTCGGTCTGATTTCATGGTCACAGTCAATCCAATTGTTGGTAATATTTTTTCCAGATTGGGTGAGAAAGATCACCGCGTGGATCAGTTTGCCATGGTGTTACAAACGTTCCTGAGTCGCACGGCTCACCTGAAATCTCCCACTGTGGGTGCTCCAGTACAACCTAAGTTGCAGGCTGTCCCTGCTGCTGTGCCAGTCTCTGTGCAGGCCCCGCTTCCAGTATTACCTCTATAAGAGGTATGTCTGGTTCCGCTCCGCTTCCCCAGCGATTTGGAGAGGGGGGGATCCAGTTCAATGCAGAGGAATGCTCAACCAGGTTGAGATATACTTTCAGATGCTGCCCCAGGCGTTTTCCACGGACAGAAGCAAAGTAGATATTGTGATATCTTTACTTTCTGAGAGAGCTTTGGCCTGGGCAAACCCTCTATGTGAGACGCTGATTACTCTGAGTTTGATGCCTCCTTTAAAAGGATATTAGATTTTCCCGCATGCTCCGCTTCTGCTGCCAAGTGCCTCATGTCCATGAAACAGGGTATGAGAACTGTTGCCGACTACGCCATTGAATTCCGTACTCTGGCAGCAGAGGTTGCTTGGAACAATGAGGCCCTCATGGCTGCTTTTTCTCATGGTCTCTTGGATTCCATCAAGGATGAGATAGCAGCCCAAAATATACCCACTGAGCTGGAGAAGTTGATCACGTTTGCCATCCTCATTGACTCCAGACTCAGAAAGACTCTCTTTTAAGGATCGCTTGCGGAAGCCTCCTGTCCGTTTTCCTCCAAGCTTTGCAGTCCCACCCATGCCTCCCTCTTCTCCCATGCCTCCTGGTAGGTCAGTCAGTGAAGATGAACCCATGCACTTGGGCTTCACGCATCTCTCTGCGGATGAGAGTACCTTTTGGAGAAGGGAGAGATTATGCCTTTATTGTGGCCAGGCAGGTCACTTTTTGAAGTCTTGTCCTATCCGCCCAGGGAACACCCGAACCTTGAGGTCCTGTCATGGACAGACCTTAGGTGGCGTTGTTTCATCCCCAGTTATCCAGAAGGATAAGCCCCTGGTTTCGGTCACCCTTTCTTGGGCTGAGTCATCCGTCGAGATACAGGTTCTAATCGACTCTGGGGCTGCAAGCGTGTTCATTTATGCAACCTTGGTATCGAAGCACTCAATTCCGCTGCAGCTGCATGACACTCCACTTGCCATTGAGGCTCTTGACTGGAGACCCCTACAGCTTGCCCATGTTACTCATGAGGTGGTTCCGTTGTCCATGGGCATAGAGGCTGTTCACCATGAGATAATCCAATTCCAAGTTATTTCCTCACCTAAGTTTCCACTGGTTATTGGTTATCCTTGGTTACAGAGGCACAACCGCTCTTTTGCTTGGCTCCGTGCTGAAGTTCTCTCCTGGTTGCCATAATGCAGTAAGACATGCTTCCAGAAGGTAGCCAAGGTCCTGTGCACCACTTCACTCTTCTCCCTGCCGGAGGAGTACCACAATTTTAGCAATGTCTTTGACAAAGGTCAAGCCGGTAGTTTGCCTCCACACCAGTCGTATGATTGCCCAATTGACCTTCAACCTGGTGCCATACCCCCTCGTGGCCGGGTTTAACGTTTGTCAGTCTTGGAGGATAAGGATGGAAGATTATGTTGCAGACGCACTTTCTCGAAGTTTCATCTGCAGATCCTCGTCCCCTGCTGGTGCTGGTTTCTTCTTTGTGAAGAAGAAGAGTAGTGAGACGTTGTATTGATTATAGGGGTCTCAATCATTTTACGATTAAGAATGCCTATCCGATTCCATTGATTACAGCGTTATTTGACCACCTCAAGGGAGCAACAGTTTTCACAAAACTTGATTTGAGAGGGGCATACAAGCTTGTGAGGATTAAGGAGGGCGACAAGTGGAAAACTGTGTTTAATACAAGAACAGGCCATTATGAGTACCTAGTAATGCCTTTTGGCCTTTGTAATGCTCCGGCAGTTTACCAGGAATTCATTAACAATGTCCTCCAAGATTTGTTGCAGTTATGGGTGGTGGTTTATCTCGATAATCTCCTCATATTTTCCAAGTCCCTGGAGAGCCACTGCACAGATGTCTGTCGTGTGCTTCAGAAACAAAGAGAACAATCTCTATTGTAAATTGGAGAAGTGCGAGTTCAATTGTGGACAGGTTATGTAATTTCCACTGCTGGTTTTTCAGTGGACCCAGAGAAACTTTCAGCAGTCCTACAGTGGCCCTGACCCATGGTTTTACGCCCTCTGCAGCGTTTTGTGGGCTTTGCCAACTATTATCGGATGTTTATTCGTAACTTCTCATCTCTGATCAAGCCCCTGACTGATATGACCAGAAAGGATGGTAACTCACAGAGTTGGTCTCCAGAGTCCATTAAGGCCTTTGAGAGTCTCAAGGCTGCATTTGTTTCTGCTCCTATATTGGCACATCCTGATCCTACGTTACCATTTATCCTTGAGGTTGATGCCTCTGAGACTGGAGTTGGCACCCTTCTGTCTCAACGTCCTACCTCTGAGAGCGCTTTGCATCCTTGTGGCTACTTTTCCAAGAAATTGTCACCTGCAAAGTGCAATTATGAGATTGGTGACAGAGAGCTGTTGGCGATCATTTTAGCCCTGAAAGAATGGAGACATTTCCTTGAAGGTACCACTGTGCCAGTTCTCATTCTTACTGACCATAAGAATCTCACATTCTTGTCTGAGGCTAAATGCCTCTCTAACAGAAGGGCGCAATGGGCTCTTTTCTTCTCACATTTCAATTACATTGTCTCAGTCTTACCCGGTACTAAGAATGTAAGGGCTGATGCCTTGTCATGACAATTTTCCTCCACTTCCAAGTTGGAGTCGGTTACGGGTTCCTGTGATTTCTCCTGATCATATTTTGGCTACAGTTCACACCAGTCTCACTTCTCCTTTGGGTAACAAAATTCTTGCTGCTCAGGTCCATGCTCCTCCTGAGAAACCTTGGGACCGCTGCTTGGTCAGAGAGAATCTCTGTACTGCCGTGCTCCAGACTTACCATTCTCCCAAGGCTGCTGTTCATCCTAGGAAGAATCAACTCTTTTGGATCATTTCCCAACAATTCTGGTGGCCTAGACTACATGCTGATGTAACCGCCTTCATAGCGGCATGTTCCCTGTGTGCTCAGAGGAAGACTCCACAACATCTTCCAGTGGGCCTCCTTCAACCCATACCCAATGGAGAGAGGCCCTGGACCCACCTGTCTATGGATTTCATTCTGGAGTTACCCAACTCCCAGGGCAACACAGTTATCCTAATGATGGTTGACCGATTCTCAAAAATGTCTTATTGTATTCCACTTAAGAAGTTGCCACTTCTAAGGAACTGGCTTCCATTTTTGCTCGGGAGATCTTTCACTTACATGGGCTACCCAAAGTGATTGTCTCGGACAGGGGTAGTCCGTTTCTGCCCCGGTTCTGGCGAGCCTTTTGTGCACAGTTGGGAATTCTGCTTGCTTTCTCCTCTGCCTATCACCCGCAGTCTAATGGGGTCGCAGAACGAGCCAATCAGTCCTTGGAGCAATTCCTACATTTCTATATTTCTGACCATCATAACAACTGGTCAGACCTATTACCGTGGGCAGAGTTTGCTCACAATAGTATCTTGAATTCTGCTTCCAGATTGTCCCCGTTTATGACGAACTATGGTTTCCAAACTTCCATGTTGCCTGACAAATTTGTTCCGCAGAGTATTCCTGTGTTAGAGGAGCTTCTCCGTGGTCTTTGTTCCACTTGGACACAACTCCAGGTTTTTGCGACATGCTAATGATAAGTACAGAATCCATGCTGGCCGCAGATGCCTGCCCACGCCTTCCTACCAGGTTGGGGACAGGGTCTGCCTGTCATCTCACAACCTCCGACTTCGTGTTCCCTCACTGAAGTTTGCACCTTGGTTTTATTGGGCCTTTCCGTATTCTTTGCAGGATTAACCCATTGGCTTACACATTAGACCTTCCTTGTAACATGCGTATTTTGAATGTATTTCATATCTCCTTATTAAAACCTTTGGTCTGCAACTGCTTTACCACCTCAGTGCCTCGTCCTCACCCTGTACAGGTTAAGAATCATGAGGAGTATGAAATACAGTCAATTATTGACTCCTGTAGGTTCCGTGGGCACATACAGTACCTAGTGCATTGGAAGGGGTATGGTACGGAGGAACACTCTTGGGTCTCAGCCTCGGACGTACATGCCCCTGTCCTCCTCTGTGATTTCCATAGACATTTTCCCCTCAAACCTAGTGGTCCTCTGAGGGGGAGTGGTCCTTGTTTAGGGGGTACTGTCAGGGCTGGGCTCAGCCCTTCCTTCTCTGAGTTGGCCGCTCAGCTGTTGGCTATCTGGCACCTCCTATCTCTCCACAGTTACTCAGCTGTTGATGATATCCTGCTGGTCAGTCCTGCCTACTTAAGCTATCCAGCCCAGAAGATCTCTGCCTTCACCTTAGTCAACATCACAGAGACGCTCGCCTGCATTCCTGTTAAAAGGCTTGCTTGGCTGACAAAACCCTTCTGGCTCCAGATCCTGCTTACTATTTATTACGCTCATCTCTGGCTCCCTGACGTTTGGCTTGTCTGACTATCCTTTCCGGTTCCTGAACTTAACCTGTGTGATTTAACTGTACTTCTGTGTCGGTCTGATTTCATGATTTCTGACACATGTAGAATGGAGGGTGTGGTATATATCTTGGAATATCCATGCTCCCTGCAATATGTAGGCAGAACCAAGCGCCCCATGTGGAAGCCAAGTAGAGAACATGTTCAGAGCATCCACAATGGCTTCCCCAAACATAGTGTATCTGGACACTTTGCCCAATTTCATGCAAAAGATCCATCTGGCCTTACATTTTGGGCTATTGAAAAATATAAGTCACATTGGAGAGCGAGTCATAAGATTAGAGAATTGAGTACAAATTAGTCTAAATGGATTTTTGAATTAAATGCCCTCCACCCATCAGGAATAAATGTGGACTTTGATCTGAATTGCTTTATATCTGATTTAAAAAAAAAAGGTTATTGGTTTTAAAAATGTTTTAGTTTTATTATGCCCCCCTTCTTTTGCGATAATTTTATTAACCGTGATTTATATAATGAACTAATTTTCTAATAATATGTCTAATATGGAATATAAATTAACCATATTTGTATATATTATTTATTAATATTTTTATTAATATTAATATTTTAAGGTATGCCAACTCAATGGCATTGCCCCAGGATGCCTGTTGCATTATGTACTTTAAATGTAGTACCTAGTAGTTATTGTTTTTTTTTCCTGTCTCACATTTATTAAGTTTTTGGATTTTATATGCATCATTATTAGGGTCTGTTCCTTCCATCACTGGTATTTAAGATGTATAAATATAAATATGTTAAGTAACACTATAATTTATTTTGATGGAAAGGCATTATGACCCAATGAATCACCCATCACCACAGCAACATTGTACACAGTTTTTTGCTCTTAAAACACGGTGCTTTTCACTAGACTCCTTATCCCTTGAAGAGGTCACATGATCTGTGACGCAACGCGTTGGCGAAAGATCTGTTACCACAGCAGTCTAGACGTTCACCTCTGAGATTGGAATATCTCTAAAAGCACGATTAGACCCATTGGTGTCGCCACCTAAGGTGAGTGGGCATTGCACCTGGTGATGGAGATGGTGTCACTGAATATTTTCACAATTCGTTTGTTGGATGAGCACATTAATTAACACTTCAACAAGTCACTCTTATCATTGAAGAAGACTTTATTTATTTAGTTATGCATGCATTTATTATATAATCATTTCTTTATTTTTTTACTGATGGAATTCTGTGCAATATATCTTTTATACACTGTGCATATGCATTTTTTCACATTTGTATTATAGAAGTTTTTTGTACCTGGGTTGGAACAAGCACACTATTACTCAATCAATGATTTAAGAAGAGAATCTTGCAACAATAGTTTCCCATTGGAGTCCATAATGTGGCTGATACTCTTGGCCTTAAAATTATATAAAATTGCACCACTCTGGAGTCTGATATATGAATTTTCCTAACCACAGAGGTGACCTAATCAGAATACATATAGAAGGTTACATATATGACAGGCTGGCCTCATAAGAGCAGTTGTTCTAAATCAAAAAAATTGCCCTTGGGGGATATTATTTTTTATATACCTTGGGTGGTGGCGACTCTGAGCCAGTAGATACAAGTTGCCAGATGTTGACCTGAAATTCATTTTTGGGATAATATTGTCAGCACCATCATGATTCAGCTCAAGAGCCATGAATACTATCTATCAGGATCCGTAACTTATGTAAACTCTATCCCAAAGGGTTATTATTGCAATAGTCTATAAATAAAACCAATTCCTCATCTGAACTATTCCAGATGATCAGAATGGAATCAGTATACCTGATAAGGAAGATAAGGTTTGCCCCAAATGGGCATCTGCACCAAATAAATTGTTGCCAGAAACCCATAAATGAATTGGCATAACTAGGGGCAAACCTCATCCCCATAGCAGTCCCAAGTATCTGTAAAAAGTACTCTGATTGATACATGAAGTAATTGTGGTTTAACGTAAATCTAGTACAATCTAATGTGAAATTACTTTGAACTGCAAGTAATAACGAAGATTTAAATAGAAACTAACTACTTGGATCCCTAATTCATGTTCAATGTAAGAATACTGTATAATGATCTAGCATCCAGTGATATTCATCTATATTCCTCCCATTTACATTGGGACAGAATCTACAGTGTATGTCCTGGATCCATAACAAAAGCTGCAATGGTTGCAAGAAACAATCAATATACTGCAGCAGGGGATTAATTAAACTTCCCATATTCACAATAATGGACCACCTCAAAGTCTTCTCAGCATTTTTATAAACCTTAGGTATATGGTAAAAATAAGTAACCTGGGAAAAATCATCACTAAACAAAAACTTTTTTTTCCTGTTCATTAATGACTCCTTCAGAGAATCCTGTATCCAAAAGATCCTTCAATTCCAACTGGAATGCTTCAGTAGGGTCCTTGACTAACCGACTATAGGTAGAAATATCATAAAGAAGCTGATACCCCTCAGCCAAATAATCAACTGCATCCATTAATACAAAGCCACTCCCTATCAGACTGCCTGATTATAAAACTGGACTGATCCTTCAAGGATTTAAGGGATGATCTTTCCTGACAGATGAGATTAAAGTCCAATATATTGATCCCAACCTTACCATTTTTACAGAACAAGTTGAATTCCTCATCACAGTCTCCTGAAATACTGTGAAGTGCACATTTATAAAAAAAAATATAGTGTTCCGCACCAGGAGGTGAAAATTAGCTGCAGGCTACCCCAGCTGTACCTACAGGTGTGGGATCAGTGAAGGAATATGAGAAATTTATATATGGGTAAGATTGGCGCTGCTAAGTGTTACCAATGTGACAGAGTATGTTAATAAAAATCCTTGGAAGAACAAATAAAAAATAGAATGAAAAAATGAAAAAAAAAAAAAAAAAGTTGTACTGTCACTTTAAGACATCATTATATAAAGTGCAAATGTGTTAAATGTGCAAACACACTTAATAAAGTGTTCAAAAAACTGATCAATGAGTATGTGTCCAACAAGTGTCATTTCTTTCGTGAGTTCAAAGTGCATTGATCAGCAAAAGAACATCAAAATATATAGAATCCAATCAATTTTGAAGTTCATAAAAAATTGTGGTAAAGTGAAAAAAAATTTTTAATCGACAAATTTGGAGACTCTTCACACGTGCTCCCCAATCAGCGCACTCACCAAAGGGATGTACTCCTGCAGGGGTAACCGTAAAAGGCATAACAATGGAGTCAGCTCTTTGTCCTGCATTCCCTCTTTGACATCCATGATCATTCAATGCACTCACATATAGTTGGATAAGAAAAAAGGGGATCCCATTGTGTAAATCTGTAAATAAATGTTTATTGCATAAAAGTTTAGTAAAAAGCACCGTGACTAGTGCCAAAAGGTAGTACACGATTTATAACAAAATCATCTGGGACCTTGCATGCCACAGACCAGAAACAACAGAACCGGAAGTGACGCTGTAACCTTCTCCCTACGCGTTTCGTAATGCAGATATCATCAGGAGTGGCACCATCTTCATACACATCACACCCTTTATACCATGCGGTTGCCCAGCAATGTGTCTATAGCAGTAGCTATGGACACATTGCTAGGTAACCGTATGCTATAAAGGAGTCGCTCACAGCGCTTTTTTACTAAACTTGTATGCACTAAACTTTTATGCAATAAACTTTTATTTACGGATTTACATGATGGGATCCCCTTTTTTCTTATCCATCTATATGTGAGTGCATTGAATGACCATGGATGTCAAAGAGGGAATGCAGGACAAAGAGCTGACTCCATTGTGAGGCCTTTTACCCCTGCAGGGATACATCCCTTTGGTGAGTGCAGACCTGAGGGGGGGAGCACGTGTGAGGTCACCAAATTTGTCGATTAAAATATTTTTTTCACTTTACCACTTTTTTTTTAACTTTAAAATTGAATGGATTATATATGCTGATGTTCTTCTGCTGATATATGCACCTTGGAATCACTAAAGAAATGTACACTTGTTGGACACATACTCATTGATCAGTTTTTTTAACACTTTATTAAGTGTGTTTGAACATTTAACGCAGTTGCACCTTATATGATAAGGTCTTATCCCTTGTACACACGGTCGGACATTCTGGCAACAAAATCCGTTGGATTTTGTCAGACGCATTTTGTCCGAAACTTGTGTTGCATACACACGGTCGGACAAAGTTATCGGAAAATCCGATCGTACGTAACGTGATGACGTTATTTCGTTACGCCCACCCCTGACGTTCTGTCTAGACTATTCCCCGCCCCTTCTCTTTCGACGCACTGGGGAGAGCACATGGCGTAGACACAGCAGGTGCACAATAATAGTTCCACTAACGAGGAGGAGGACGAGGAAAGCCCGGAGCCTGAAACGTCCCGATCCCAGAGGAGAAGATTTAAGGCCTCAAATATGTCTTTTGGAGAGATGTTGGAGATGGTGGACATATTGAAGAGGAACGACTATGATGGGAAGTATGGACCTTACCCAAACCCAAATATCAGAAAGGCCAAGATCATGACTAAAGTTGTGAAGAGTCTTCTGAAGAATTTTGGGGTACGACGATCCAAGGATCTACTGAGAAAACGCTGGTCAGACCTGAAACTGAGGGAGCACGATCAGTACAGAAGAATTAAGCGAGTTCTTCAAAAAAGTAAGTAGTTGTCGTGTGTTCATATTATTATTATTGCTTGCATACTGCTCCATGTGCTTTGATTTAATGTTGTACAGTTTAAAATGGTCACTTTCAAGTTCATGGGTTCATTCGTTCGTACTAAACATCGTTCGTTAGCCCACTCCAAAAACCATGTTTTGCCAAATTGCACTTCACTACATTTGTTCACACTACAGGTAAGTATTGCAGCTTTCGAAAGTGTCAAAAATAATGTTTTCACCTTTGAACTCTGCCAAAAAACACAATTGTATGACACTTCCAAGCAATGTTTCGTATTCCTATTTCTGCCCTCTGTATGCTAAGTATTCCTTTTTTACATTCTCATAGAGGAGAGAAGACTCGGGACGTCTGAGGACACCAGGGACCCCACAACTCCCAAAGAAGGGCAAATACTAACACCAGAAGCAGAGGAGGAGGAGAAAGGAGAGATTGTTGAAGTTGGCCAAATTGTCACCACAACAGGTGAGTGTCGGAGACCACAGCTTCTGGTAAGCTAATCAATGTATGTCTGCATATTTATAATACATGTTTTTTTTTTTTTTAGGTGATGTGGAAGAAGAATCACATTTTACCAGTGAAAGTGCCCAGATCCTGATTGAGGAGATAATGGGATGCAATCACGATTTAGAGAATATACAGAAAAACATCAATGATGTGCAACAAAAAATGAAGAACATCATTGATATTTTGGGGAGAGTCTGAAACACCCCAAACTAGCTAGCCTCGTTTTTAAATTTTCTAAAACACTTTTATATTTTAAAAAAATATGTATGTCTGCATATTTATAATACATGTTTTTTTTTTTAGGTGATGTGGAAGAAGAATCACATTTTACCAGTGAAAGTGCCAAAGATCCACATTGAGGAGATAATGGGATGCAATCATGATTTAGAGAATATACAGAAAAACATCAATGACGTGCAACAAAAAATGAAGAACATCATTGATATTTTGGGGAGAGTCTGAAACACCCCAAACTAGCTAGCATAGTTTTTAAATTTTCTAAAACACTTTTATATTTAAAAAAAAGCCAAATTTGGAAGATGTACACAGTGTGTCAACATGTATTATCTCCCATCATGGGGGATCAATGTACGTGTTTTATGGGTGTAACCCCTTCTTTGCTACTAAAGTGGCTGAGATGAAGGGGTTGCACCCCCAAAACATGTACATTGATACCCCATGATGGGAGATAGCACATGTTGACATTAGGCATGGGATCAGGAGGAAACTGGCCACTTTTGTATTCTCAATTTGTGTGCATCTTCCAAATTTGGCTTTTCCAGGGGAGACACCCCATCTGATCAAGGCAATATCAGCACAGTTTGTACATACTCATGTCTGATATTGTCTTCACTATTCAAAGTTGAACTTTGTAAGTTCCTGTGTTCTGTATGTTATGCTTTGATACATGCCTGTTTACACAAAAACACCAAGTTATAAAAATGTTACCCAAAATAATGTTTTCTATACACCAAATATGTTGGTTTGTTGTAAAACCCTTTTCTAAACTCACACGTGAATGTGCTTTGAGTAAAAAGTGAAATTATCAACAATGTGTGGCTTCCTTTTTCAATGCGCAAAAGCAGTATTTGGAGTAAAGTTGTTGTTTTCTGTGGCAATGGGTGTTATTTACTAAAGGCAAATCCACTTTGCACTCCAAGTGCAGTTTCAGGTGCACTCTTGTAGTGCATAGTGGATGTGCCTTTAGTAAATAACACCCACAGTGATGTTTACATTTCCCCAATCACGACATTTTCATGACCCCACATATTTCTGCCATGGTGCTGAAAATGAGCAATATTTTTGTCAGTAATGCACTACATACATTATCAACAAAAAAAAGGTGTGTGTGTGTGTGTGTGTAGCAGACCCACAACATAATAAGATTATCTGAAGAAGAGACTGTCACCTCATCTTGCTCAGAACTTGGGTTTGTACTGTTGTTAAAAAAGGCCCAAAAAAAACAGAAAAAACACCTATGAGACACCTAAAATAAAGCCAAGCAGTAAATGAAAACAAAGATTATTGGAGTTTCAAATAAAAATGTATTAAAATAATGCCTCTCAGACATTGTCTGGCATATCAATGGCCCTCCTACCCACAAAGTACTCCATGTATTGGTTTCTGACCTTGCGGGCACTTTGGGGGGGGGGGGGGGGGGGCAAGCCAGGACGAGCAGCTTCAAGGGCCATGAGGTTATTATTTTGCGGAAAGTCTGCATCTGGGCCAACTGAGACCACATAGTTTGAGGAATGTTTTTTTCAAAAAATTGTGCAGAACACAGCAGGCAAGCACAATGTGATTTAGTTTATGGTGTGGTTTGGTGTCAAAAATAGGCGGAACCGGGTTGGCCATTATCCCGAAAGTGTTCTCCATGACTCTTCTGGCTCTGGCCAGCCGGAAATTAAAGATCCTCTGATCCGGAGTGAGGGTCCTCATCGGGAAAAGCCGCATCAGATGGTTTGCCAGAGCAAACGCCTCATCCGCAACGAAAATGAACGGGAGTACTTCGAGATTCTCCTTTGGAGGTGGCAAGCCCAGACTGACACTCTGGAGACGTCAGTAGAATTCCGTCCGTGCGAACACTCCACCATCCGACATCCAGCCATTTTGCCCCACGTCCACATACAGGAAGTCATAGGTCGCTGACACCACCGCCAGCATCACGATACTATTAAACCCCTTGTAATTATAATAGTATGACCCCGAGTTGGGGGGTGGGACGATGTGGACGTGTTTCCCATCAATTACACCTCCACAATTGGGAAAGTCCCAACGGCTGGCAAATCGGGAGGCCACAGTCTGCCATTCCTGTGGCGTTGAAGGAAACTGTGGAGTGAAATAAGACAAAACATTAGTAATTTTGCACATCAACATTGCAAGCAGATTAGACACAAACAGTTTTGGACAATATCAGTATAACATTTTGGGAAATTAGTATTTAAAGCCTAAAATATAAGGTCCCCTTATCAGATTCATCACCCCCCCCCCATCCCCCCCATCTGATGGGCCATTTCAAAAAATGAGGGGGGGGGGATGTTTTGGACAGGTAACCCTCTCCACTTCATTAAGAGCTGAATGCATAAATAATGTGTGATACTTTGGCCAGCCCCTCCTTACTTACACTATTGGCAGCCCACTGGACAGGTAAGAAGTGTCATAATACAAAAAAAAGGAACAAATGGAAGCACATTTTGACATTCTGCTATTACCTATCAAGATAATAATAGGAGAAAAAAAAATTAAAACTGTAGCATTTGAAAGTATTGAGGCAGGCCCTTGCACTAAATGCTTTGGTGAATTCGTCCATAAATCTGACCAGAAAAGAGGTAGGTATAGTGTGTATTGGGTTTGGCAAAGTCAGCAGATAGAGGATTGCTATCAGCTGACCTAGCAGTTGGGGGGAAGGGGGTTCCTAATGAGTTTGGCCCAACCAAAAAAAAAATCTGCCACTCTGCATGAATTTAAGCACACACATAACATTTGTACACATTTTAGGGGGTGTTTAGGGGAAAGCAATACTATGGAGCTGACAAAATACATTGCTAAGTGACTAGACTATAGGTTTATGGGCCCAGAAGAGCATGCTGGGGAAGTTAGTGAACGCAAATATGCATGAAGGACAAAAAAGGAACTTTTGTCCTGCTGATATAAGGGGACAGCAAAGCCAGCAGATGGTGAAAAACGGGGTCCGTCATCCGGAGATAATTCCTGAAATCATCAGGATTATTCTCCCGGATCTCAGGACGCAAAGGCATGTGCGAGAACTGGTCACGCTGACGCAACCAATTCTTGGTCCACAAACTCCTCCTCGCCCTGTTCGTGGACCAGGCTTGTGTCAACACAAACTCTACGACGAGTACGTACAAGAAACATGGCTGAAAACGGTCGGCTGGTCAGAACGGACAACAGAAAGCACCAATAAACAGCAATGCCTGAAAGAACGACCTGAAAACCAGAAACGAGCAGACAATAAGCAATGAAGATCAAAGCGTACTATACCAAGATATAGTCCACAATGAGCAACAAATGCTAACTGACTACACGCACTGATAAGCAGATACGTACCCACAAGCACAAACTGAAGAGCAGTAACGAACTGAAGCACAAATCTGAAAAGCGCGAATCGTTTCTAACTAAACTTCTACTAACACGCGATAAACACGAGATCAGCAGAAGGAGCCCAAAGGGTGCCGGACGTGGTGCTGAACTTCCCTTTTCTAGTGCCGTCATAGGCGGCTTACGTCACCGCGTTCTTAACAACCCGGAAATTCCGACAACTTAGTCCGACCGTGTGTATGCAACACCACTTCCGGACCACTTCCAGACTAAATCCGTCGGAATTTATCCGATGGATTTGGTTGTCGGAATGTCCAACCGTGTGTACGGGGGCTTAGAAGAGCATATTTGCATGTACTAGATTGAAGATGGACTTCGGCTTAAATGGTGTATAAACAACATCAACATCACCTATTCTCACAGAGTCTGAAAATGAAGCTTCTGCCTTGTCTCCAGATACTAATTCTCCCACGAGTGATCTTTTGTACCAGCATTTTTTTGTAGTTTTACAAGTGTAGAACCTTTTGATTATCATCATCCTGATGATGAACATATGTAGGTCCTTATAGGAGGAGAAATTAGCTACTGAGGAACTGAGACAGGTTACAAATCTTAATGCTGGAGGTAACCTCTGTTACTTCCTGAAATCCATGGCTCCTTCCTTACACCCTTATCTACATTTTTTTTTTTTACCTCGTCATGCACAAGCAAGTACTCTACCCAGGATATGCAGAACTGAGAGGTGGCTCTGTGCACAACACTGCACAGCACGAGTGGGGAGAGAGAGAAGCAGTACAAGGAGCCAATCAATTGTGCCACAGTGCAAATAGTATACTGACATGAGGAGAGAGCAGAGTGATATACTGTTTTTTTTGCTGCCCCTTTACAGACTGGGGGAGGGACCTGTAAGTGAAAGTGAAACTGCAGCAGAGAATGATCAGGTTCCTTCCCCTGTGCTGTGGAAGAACTGTGTAAAAAGCACTGGACGGACAAAACATAAATCCTTTAACCACTTGCCGTCTGCCGCACGCTGATATACATCAGCACAATGGCAGCGGTGTGCAAATAGACGTACCTGTACGTCCCCTTAAATTTGTTGGCTAGTGTGCGCACGCACGCCCACCACGTACTGCGTGACCATGCCCGCGGGTCCCGCGGACTCGATGTCTGCCGGTGTCCTGCAATCGTGTCATGGAGTGGCAGAACGAGGAGATGCCTATGGATACAAGGCATTTCCCTGTTCTGCCTAGCAACATGACAGAGATCTACTGCTCCCTGTCATCGAGAGCAGTGATCTCTGTCATGTTGTAGTGAGCCCATCCGCCCACAGTTAGAATTACTCCCTAGGACACACATAACCCCTTGATCGCTCCCCTAGTGTTTAAGGAGGAAGTAAGCCCCGATGGGTTCCTCTTTTGCTCCCCGCAAGGCCTGTAAATTAAAAGCATAATGGGCTAGTATGCATTCCCATACGGGAAAGATAAAAACACTTAATTTCAAGAGAGCAAATTTTCCAAGGATGAAGGCTGCTCTCCAGGACTTAGACTGGGAGAGAATATTGGCATCAATGGGCACAGAACAGAAATGAGAATACTTCAAAAAGTTTTTTAACTCACTGCAAAGTATTTTCCCATGGGCAATAAGTTTAAAAGGCTAAAAATGTGGCTTACGGCCAAAGTTAAAAAAAGCTATAAACTATAAGAAAAGAGCATTTAAAAAATATAAAAATGAAGGAACACTAGTGTCATTTAAATGTTACAAAGAATATAACAGAATATGTAAAAAGGAAATTAAGGATGCAAAAATTCAAAACGAAAGACAGATTGCAAAAGATAGTAGGACAAACCCCCAAAAATTCTTCAAATATATTAATAGTAAAAAGGTCAAGTCTGAGCATCTAGGCCCTTTACAAAATAATCTAGAGTGGGTGACTGGGGACAAAAAGAAGGCTAATTTATTAAATACTTTGTTCAGCTCTGTGTATACAAAGGAGCATGGGGAGCTCATGTCCATAATGGGGGTAGTAGTGACACAGCAGCCCCAAATCTACAATGGCTCAAAAGTGATATGGTCCAGAAATATTTGGACAGAATAAAGGTGGATAAAGAACCTGGACCTGATGGCATCCACCCACAGATCCTGAAAGAATTGAGCTCTGTAATTTCAAAGCCATTGTATCAAATTTTTAGGGACTCATTAATGACAGGAATAGTACCACTGGATTGGCGCAGGGCCAATGTGGTGCCTATATTTAAAAAGGGAACAAAGTCTTTACCAAGTAACGATAGACCTGTTAGTTTAACTTCTATAGTTGGGAAGATACTGGAGAGATTAATAAAAGACCACATAGACGAGTTCTTGCAAGAAAAATATATTTTAAGCAACAGACAACATGGATTCATAAAAGACAGAAGTTGTCAGACAAACCTGATTTCTTTTTATGAGGAGGTAAGTAAAACCTTGGACAGAGGGGTGGCTGTGGACTGGGATTTTGCAAAAGCGTTCGAAACAGTTCCGCACACACGACTCATGTGTAAGGTAAAGTCTACAGGTTTGGAAATATCAGTTTGTAAATGGATAGAAAACTGGCTAAAAGACAGAATTCAGAGAGTAGTGTTTAACCACTTGGGATCCGCGCTATTGCCAAATGACGGCATTAGCGCGGACCTACTTTTCCGGGACTACGTCTATTGACGTCGTCCCGTGCACGAGCGGCCTGCTCGCCCCCTGAGGGGCGCGCGCGGCGCGCTCTGTGATCGGCGAGTCCGCGAGACTCGCCTGATCACCGATCCGAGCAAGGGGTCGATCCCGACCCCTTATCACGTGATCAGCTGTCAGCCAATGACAGCTGATCATGTGATAGAACGGAGCCGGTAATCGGCTATTATTCCTCCTCGCGCTGACAGCGCGAGGAGAAAAAAAAAGAGCCGATCACCGGCGGCCGTGATCGGGACATCAGTCCCGATCATGGCCAGCCCTGCTAGTGCCCACCTGCCCCCTGCCAGTGCCCACCTGCCCACCAACATTAATAAAATGTTAGTGCCACCCAGCAGTGCCCACAGTGCCACCCAGCAGTGCTACCCATCAGTGCCCACAGTGCCACCCAGCAGTGCCCACAATCTGCCTCAACAAAGGTGCTGCATCCCAGTGCCACATATCCGTGCCCATCAGTGTCATCTACCAGTACCCATCAGTGCCCATCAGTGCTGCCCATCAGTGCCCAGCAGTGCCACCTATCAGAGCCACCTATCAGTGCCCATCAGTCCCATCTATCCATGCCACCCATCCGTGCCACCCATCCGTGCCACCCATCCGTGCCACCCATCTGTGCCACCCATCCGTGCCATCTTATCTGTGCCCATCTTTGCCCATCAGTGCCGCCTTATCTGTGCCTATTAGTGCCTTAACTATGCCTATCAGTGCCCACCAGTGCAGCCTATCAGTGCCCACCAATGCAGCCTATCAGTGCCCACCAGTGCAGCCTATCAGTGCCCACCAGTGCAGCCTATCAGTGCCGCCTCATCAGCGCACTTCAATGAAGGAGAAAAATGACCTGTTTGCAAAATTTTATAACAAACTATTAAACATGATTTTTTTTTTTTGCATCTTTTTTTGTTTGTTTAGCAAAAAATAAAACTCCGAGCTGTAATTAAATACCACCAAAAGAAAGCTCTATTTGTGGGAAAAAAATGATAAAAATTTCATTTGGGTACAGTGTTGTATGACCGCGCAATTGTCATTCAAAGTGCATCAGCGCTGAAAGCTGAAAATTGGTCTGGGACTGAGGGGGGTTTAAGTGCCCAGTAAGCAAGTGGTTAATGATTCTTACTCTGAATGGTATAAGGTTATCAGTGGTGTACCCCAAGGTTCAATGCTGGGACCCTTACTTTTTAATATCTTTATAAATGATATTGGGTCTGGGATCAAAAGTAACATTTACGTCTTTGCAGATGACACCAAGCTATGCAGTGGAATAACGTCCTTACAGGATGTCTCTTACTTAATTTACAAGCCGACGTCAATGCTCTGTCTAATTGGGCGACTATGTGGCAGAGGAGGTTTAATGTTGATAAATGTAAAGTTATGCCCTTGGGGGCTAAGAATATGCATGCATCATACATACTACTAGGGGGATCCATAGTGAAGAAGGATATGGGAGTTTTGGTAGATCATAAGCTCAATAATAGCATGCAATGCCAAGCTATGGTTTCCAAAGCGAATCCTTTCTTGTATTAAGAGAGCTATGGACTCCAGAGAGAGAGATATCATTTTGCCCCTGTTCAAATCATTAGTAAGACCTCATCTGGAATATGCCGTTCAGTTTTGGGCACCAGTTCTCAAAAAGGATATCGGGGAACTGGAAAAAGTGCAGAGAAGGGCAATCAAACTGATAAGAGGCATGGAGGAACTCAGCTATGAGGAAAGATTAGAGGAACTGAATTTATTCAGTCTTGATAAGAGGAGATTAAGGGGGGATATGATCAACATGTACAAATATATAAGGGGTCCATATAGTGAACTTGGTGTTGAATTATTCACTTTACAGTCAACAAAGAGGACAAGGGGGCTCTCTTTACGTCTAGAGGAAAAAAGATTTCATCTTCAAATATGGAAAGGTTTCTTCACAGTAAGAGCTGTGAAAATGTGGAATAGACTCCCTGCAGAGGTGGTTCTGGCCAGCTCAGTAGATTGTTTAAGAAAGACCTGGATTATTTCCTAAATGTACATAAAATAACTGGGTACTAACATTTATAGGTAAAGTTGATCCGGGGAAAATCTGATTGCCTCTCTGGGGATCAGGAAGGAATTTTTTTCCCCTGCTTTAACAAATTGGATCATGCTCTGCTGGGGTTTTTCGCCTTCCTCTGGATCAACTGTGGGTATATAATTGGGTATATGGGATTGTATAATATTATTTTAATTTTTTTTTTTTTTTTTTTTGTGGTTGAACTGGATGGACGTTTTTTTTCAACCTGACTAACTATGTACAGGCATACCCCACTTTTAAGTACACAATGGGGTTTATTTACTAAAGCTGGAAAGTGCAAAATCAGGCTCACTTCTGCATAGAAACCAATGAGCTTCTAACCCCAGATTGTTCAATTAAGCTTTGGTAATAAAACCTGGAAGCCCATTGGTTTCTATGTAGAAGTGAGCCTGATTTTGCACTTTCCAGCTTTTTTTTTGTAAATTTTTATTTATTAACAGTTTTTTATCAACACACACAGTACAACACACATATACCAACCCCCCCCCCCCCCCCCCTAATCCCCTGTGCAGCCTTCCGACCAATACTAAATCACATTCCATATTTCCAACTATAACAAATATTACATGTCTAAGACATCCATAACAGGCACTTTCCAGCTTTAGTAAATAAACCCCATTGTGTACTTAAAAGTGGGGTTTGCCTGTAACTATTTAATGTCACTCCCATGCATGAGCGTGGGAGCCGTCAGTCACAGCACAGGCTGGGGGAAGATTATGGGGTTTCTTTGCAGCGCATGCTGATCGCTGTATAAATGACAATGGTCCCAAAATTGTGTCAAAAGTGTCTGATGTGTCCACCGCAATGTCGCAGTCACGATAAAAATCGTAGATCACCGCCATTACTAATAAAAAAAATTAATAATAAAAATTCCATAAATCTACCCCTATTTTGTAGATGCTATAACTTTTGCGCAAACCAATCAATATACCAAAAATATAAAGAAGAATACATATCGGGAAAAAAATAGTTTTTTAAAAATTTTTGGAGATATTTATTATAGCAAAAAAGTAAAAAATATTTTTGTTTAAAGCGCATTTGTCAGGTAAAGTGACGCAGTGCCGTATCGCAAAAAGTGCTCTGTTCAGGAAGGGGGTAAATCCTCCTGGGGCTGATGTGGTTAACAGCCGTTCTTTCCTTTCCCTGAAAATCACAGATTACTGCCGATTGTTTGGCAGACAGGAAGGAGGATGTTTTCTTAGTGCAGAATTACAGGGGCTGATATAGCTCTTTAACTTTAATCACTTTAATCATTACGCTGTGTTAATTAAACAAAACACTAGACACAAATCTCTGACAAGAATGCCATAAATGCTCCATTACTATCTGATTTGCATGTAAATTGGCGCATTAAATATTCGGGACATAATGTACCAATAGGAGGGGAGACCGAGAAAACTCTGCATTGTCAGAGAAAACATACCACCTCATCGACCCAATGTATTTATTATACGACATTCCATCACTATTATATAATCAGAATTGTTGTGGTGGTAAGTGCCATGTGTAAGAAATCGTTCACACGTGTGTTGATAGTGAAGAACAAAGCAATTCCCATTATTGCTCCTACGGCATTTATGATGTGTTTATGACATCTTTTCGTTGTATTTATGAAGCGTTGAAAGTGCTTAAAGAATGCTTGATCTATGTTGATGGAAGTGTTGCTTTTCTAGTGTGAAGTGCTTAAAGGGGAAGTGATGTAGAGGAAATGATCTAATTTGGTATGTTGATTGAGTGTCCATGCACACTGGACTTAAAAACCCCACAAGTTCTTTTGGCAGAAAAAAAAAGGCTTGTATAGAGTGTTTTTGAACAAGCGTGTAGGAGCATTTAGTGTTTTGTTTCTGCCAGTAAACTCGTCTAAAAAAAACGCAAACCATAAGGTTTTTTTTCTTTTTCTAACTGCTGAGCTTAAAATATGCCTCTAAACATCCTAATGTGCATGGACACATAGGATAACATGGTGACTTCTTGCCAGATCTGTTTTTATTTTGTATGTATCACAATATCTTGAAATACTTGGGTCATTTAATTCTGGGTGTTTTTCTACCTCTTCTATGAGTACTTATACATTAACCACTTCAGCCCCGGAGGGATTTACCCCCTTCCTGACCAGAGCACTTTTTGCGATACGGCACTGCGTCACTTTACCTGACAATTGCGCGGTCATTCGATCTTGTGTCCAAACAAAACTGACATTTTTTGCTCTATAAACAAAAAAAGAGCGACAATTTTGAAAAAAAAAAGCATTGTTTTTTACTTTTTCCTATAATAAATATCCCCCAAAAATATATAAAAAAAAATGTTTTTCCCCAGTTTAGGCCGATACGTATTCTTTCACATATTTTTGGTAAAAAGAAAACGCAATAAGCGTATATTGATTGGTTTGCACAAAAGTTATAGCGTCTAAAAAATAGGGGATAGATTTATGGCATTTTTATTAATATTTTTTTTTACTAGTAATGGCGGCGATCAGCAATTTTTATTGTGACTGCGACAATATGGCGGACGCATCGGACAATTTGACACATTTTTGGGACCATTGGCATTAACACAGCGATCAATGCTATAAAATTGCATTGCTTACTGTAAAAATGTCACTGGCAGTGAAGGGGTTAACCACTAGGGGGCTAGGGAGGGGTTCAGTATGTCCTGGGGTGTGTTTCTAACTGTCTGGGGGATGGGCTAGCAGCAGGGGCAGACTGACCATTCGGGCACTGCCCGAGGGCCCCATGCTACTAAGGGGCCCCATCAGGGTTGCCAGCCTCAATAAAACCAGGGAAATTTAAATTAACGTACAGGTACATTACTCTGCCCAGCCGTGCCATTCTGATGACGTATATATACAGGCGTCGGTCGGCAAGTGATTAATATCAGCCTTCATGAGCCTTGCTGACACTGTCCCTTCCATGTACTGACACTTGCTGATGAGGTCTTTTAGGCCCCATTCACACCTGAGCGTTTTGTAGCTTGAAGCCTGCAGCTACAATACGCTGGAAGGGAAAAAATTCCATTATTCTCTATTGCGATGGTTCACATCACTACTCCAAAACGCCTGAAGCCGGAAGCTCCAAAACGCCTGAAGCTCAAAGAAGTTCTGGAACTTTTTTTTTAGGCAGATTTGAGTGTTTTTTCTGCTTTTTACATTGGTGACCCTTTGACCTATACAAAATCGCGGCAAAAATCATGGCAAAATCGCGACTTTCTGCCTGAAAACACTACGCTCAGGTGTGAATGGGGCCTTACTGACACAAAACACTTTGCCGCTGACAATAATGCTCAATGCCTCTGCTCCTACCTAGCACTAACTTGATGCTTTTGCCTGCACACAGAGGTAGAGTTACCACACAGCTGTCCTGTACAACCAGAAAGTGGCTGGAGCTGCCCTATCCTAGTTCTTCTTTATTCCAGTGCATTCTAGGATAGAGGCAGTGGTGTATTTTGGTTTTGTGCTGCCCTAGGAAAGACTAAAATTGGGCGCCCCCCATCTCAATTTGCCCCGCCTCTACCTTTTCTGGTGACTACTTGGGGTATCAGGTTGATATGGTGGCTATGCGGGGTCTCTGGTGGACTCCGGAGTAGTCACCCCCCCCGCTAGCCATACTCAACATGGAAGCCACAGTGCTTCCTCCAAACCCCTCTCTAGCCTGCCACAGTGCTCCCTGCACCCCCGAAGAAGAGCTAGGGATAAGAAGGAGAGACATGGAAAAAGAGAGAATTGGAAGAAGGGGAGAGAGGGAGGAAGAGTGAGAGGTTGGGGAGAAAGAGAGACAACCCCAGTGTCCACACTCGGGTGATGTAGTTGGAATGCTGTAGAAAAGTAGCGCCCCCCTGGGGCAGGGAGCTCACCTGAGTCCTGAGTACTTAGTGAAGAAGTGTCAGAACTTGTACAGAGTCCAGGTGTGCAGACATTGCCCATGAGTGAGCAGTGCCTTTCCCCCCGCACTAGTACCCCTTACCTAAAATGGTCCCTCTCCCCTTACATAAGAGTCTCCATACATTGGGATCTCCAGAATCCCCTCTTACATCATGGTCCCCAGCATCCCCCCATCTTGCATAAGAGTCCCGCCTTAAATGAGAGTTCCCTCTTTTTGTCAGAGTCCACCCTCTTTACATAAAGGTCCCCAGATTTACCCCTTTTGTTAGGGTCACTAAAGATCCCTCCCTTATATCAAGTTCCGCCTTACTTCAGGGTACCCAAAGCAACCCCCCTCCCATCAGGGTCTCAAATGTTTGACCCTCCATTAGGGTCCCCAATGTCCTGTTACATCAAGGTACCCCCTTACAGCACAGGGCTTCCCAATAAATCTTGGTCTGCACAGATGGCACTTACATCACGATCTGTTATTTCACTACTTCTTACAGGACTGACAGGTGAAAACTGAGGTAATGGGACAGGGCAGGTCTTGAAGAAGAAATTGCGTTCTTCCCCTCCTCTGAAAGCCAGGGTCTGGGGGCAGGGTAAACATGTGATTGGTTGCTAGGACACTGGTGATTCTAGCTTCTAGCAACCGACCATTATTGTATCGATTACAGGCAATGGGCAGCAGCGGTGGGTGGGGTGAATGCTGATAGCTCTCTGTTTGCTGTGCATCTTATGCTGTTTTTGCCATGATCAGCGCGCTCATGGCAACAGAGACAATGCCATTTGTGCAGATCACTGTGGTGGGGCAGTGGGAAAGCTAGCTCTATAAACAACTAAATACAGTTTTGCCGTTATCTACACCTCTGGCAGCAGGATTGTGCAACTCGCAATCTGGTGTCCCCCACCGACCTCAAAAGACTGCACTCAGGGCAAGTGCAACTCCTGCCCACCCCTTGTCCTGGCCCTGTGCACCGTATGTGTCAGTGGAGTTTGTGTGTTCCGCACAACTTTCTTCCCTGCTCTTCTGTGACAACGCCCCAGATTTCTTTCTGAGCACTTTCACAGATGGCGAGGGGGTTGGGCATCGCCGCCCCCCCTAAAAAATGCCACCCAAGGCAAACTCCTTAGTTGCCTGGATACAGGAACCACCACTCTCTCTCCCCCAATGCCCAGCTAAGACCTCATAAATGCTCTAGGATGGTGTAGGCAGGTTGAAAACTGTGTATAGCTTAGTTAGCCAGCAGCTGGTCTAGGCCGGAGAAAGGGTTAATTGTTTTCAGCTCAGATCCCGGACCAATTCAATTGAATGGGCTGAAATTGCACCAAATACTGTATAGTGCATGCACAATTTTATAAGAATGCACTGCACTGAATCATATGGTACTGCGGCACTGTGCAATCCAGTGCAGGCAGAAACACTGTGTTTGGGTTGTCGTTAGTATTATATTGAATTCAACACATCACACTGCCCTGAACAGAAAAGAAAAATGATGAGATGGAGGTGGCACACCTAGTCCAGGTGCTCTGGCTCAGGATGTCCCTCCCACATCCAGAAACGAACCACAAAAGTACATAGAAGATCCAGCACCACTGGAAATGCAGTCTTCAGTTTTATTGTTGTGATATGACCATGATAAAAAGAATACGCAATACTACAAATGGAACCTGTACCTTAATTTGTTACATTAAGTTGTATATTTCTTGAAATATGTAATAAAATCTTTATGAAACAAAAAAATAAAATAAAACATGCATACACGTTTCAGAATTCTGAACAAGGCATGCGTGCCGAAATGCACCTGCGTATTCTTTTTATCATGGTCATACGACAACAATAAACTTAAAGACTGAATTTTCAGTGGTGCCGGTGTCTTATCATATAAGGTCCCCCATCAGATAGCGTCCGCTGTGTACTCCGCATGCGCAGTACACAGCAACACAGATTCCGAAAATAGTCGAGGATGAACGGCGCCTGAGCACTGAGTCCAGGTTCTAGCCCCACCATCGAAGTGGACATAGAGTAGGAATAAAAAAGAGCCAAGCGCAGCGAGGCCGAGCCCGAAGCGCGGCGAGCGGCCGTCTAATTTTCACAACCCTATGTCCGCTTGGATGGTTGGTCTACCACCTCCACTCACGGCGCAGGCGCCGTTCAGCTTCAGAAATTTTCTGACGCTTCTTCTGCCCCGTACTGCGCATGCGCAGTACGGGGCGGACGCTATATGATGGCCGGACTGAATATGCCAGAACACCGGCTCCTCTATGTACTTTTGTAGTATTAAATTGACACCCAAAGCAGATCGCACACCTAGAGGGTTATTTACGAAAGGCAAATCCACTTTGCACTGAAAGTGCACTTGAAAGTGCAGTCGCTCTAAATCTAAGGGGTAGATCTGAAATGAGGAGAAGCTCTGCTGATTTTATCATCCAATCGTGTGCAAGCTAAAATAATGTTTTTTATTTTCCTTGCATGTCCCCCTCGGATCTACAGCAGACTGCACTTCCAAGTGCGCTTGCAGAGCAAAGTGGATTTTCCTTTAGTAAATAACCCCCCTAGTGTGTTTAACGTGGTGCAGGAAACACGCACACACAGGGTGAATGAGCCCTGAGGGGTCATTTACTCTTCTAGAAATGTAATACAGTTTATTTTCTTATTCATATTGCAGTGAGATGGTCGCTTCACTCCCTTTTCCCGAAATCTCAAGTCTGTATAACATCTCCAATCTCCTGCACACGGAATGCAACACTGATTGGTTGTATAGTAAAAAATTCCCGAGCAACACTGTGACCCTGTCATGTACGGTCATGTCAACGCAGAGGGGGCGTCAAGTGACATTTATTCCGTAACATGAGACAATCGGACGGGGCCATCCGAGTCGCCGTAATCCATTATCAAACGTCATCTTTTTGTGCATCGACTTTCTCAAATTTCCCCGTAAAACGCGCTCTCTTCTTCTCTCGGAGAGACGTGTTAAGCTGTAGTCATTTTAATTACAGAGGATAAAAGAACAATCTGGAAGGATCGGCGCCCTGGGCGGGATCCATATTCATAACTTGTCTGCAGAGAAAAGACTCGCCTGTCTGTGATATGAGTGAATTATGGAGGGTCAGGGCTGGCGCTATAAAAAGATTAGTCTGGTTTAAAGGGTCACCACCCACCGCTGCAATTTATTACCCCGGGGTTACTCGTCAGTGCTGACTCCTGCCAGAGGAGGTTATTGAGTACAATTCCAGCAGAGACACAGCTAGGAATACATCAAATACATATCCGCTGCTGTGTGACGATTCGCACCTCACTAACCGTGACATGTAGGGCGACTACTGACTATGCTAAACACTGTGTGTGTTTCAAACCGCCACAAAACATCACTAGATATTATTTTAGAAAGTCAATTAAAGAGGACCTTTTAGTAACCTTAAAAATTCCTGACATCTCTCAAATTCATCATTCTTCAGCAAAACTCCACCTTTGCCATCCTTAGGCTTCACACTGTGTTTTTGCCTAGGCTGAGATGATGTCATTAACCAATTCAGCCCTGGAAGGTTTCACCCCCTTCACGACCAAGCCATTTTTCGCGATATGACAATTGCACGTTCGTGCGACACTTTCTTCAAACAAAAGTTATGTTTTTTTTCCCCCCACAAATAGAGCTTTCTTTTGGTGGTATTTGATTACCTCTGAGGTTTTTATTTTTTGCGCTATAAACAAAAAAAGGACAAACATTTTGAAAAAAAAATTTTTTTTTTTACGTTCTGCTAGAAAACATATCCAATCAAAACAAAATCGATTTTTTTTTTATCAATTTAGGCCAATGTGTATTCTGATACATATTTTTGGTAAAAAAAATCCCAATAAGCGTATATTGATTGCTTTGCGCAAAAGTTATCGCATCTAAAATCTTTGGGATATTTTTATGGCATTTTTATTTTTATTTTTACTGGTAATGGTGGCGATCAGCGATTTTTTGCGGAACTGTGACATTACGGCGGACAAGCCAGACACTAAGTGCCACTTTTTGTGGGCCAGTGACACTAAAGTCTTGTACACACGGTCGGAGAATCTGTCGGAATGCGTCTTATCGGACCGTGTCGTCAGATAATCCGACTGTGTCCGTCCGACCCAATTTTCCAACATGTTGGAAATATTTCCCGACCAACTGGTCGGGACGGACCTAATCCGATCATGTGTAGAGCATTTTCATCGGACCAAGTGCCACGCATGCTCACATTCAAATTCCGACACGGAAGCACTCGTTCAGGTAAAATTACTGCTCGTGGGCGATATAGCACATTCGTCACGCTGCAATGTTAAAAAATCATTCATCAAGCGCATTCTCTTGTTCTTTACAATGCTGCAAGAACCAACTTCTTTTGATGCTCATAGTCACACACACTTCTCCCGAACGGATTTCATTACTCTTTTTTAACCATTTCAGCAATACAATTTTAGTTTGCGTCACATCTACACAATGTTTGTTTTATTTATTTATTTTTTTGGATGTTTTTTTTGGGGGGGGGGATTCCCTAAAAATCTACTTTAAAGACACTGCTCATTTCTCCTTTTTTTTTACTTTTTATTTTTTGGTGTAAACTTACAACAACAACATTATTGTATTTTCTTTTTCTTTTTTAATCTACAGGAGGTTGTTTAGTGTTGGTACCCCTTGTTATTTACTTCACTTTGTATTTTGGAAATGTACCTGCCTGTTCACAAATAAACTCTACTTTTTGAAGGAAAACACATTACACAAGTATTTCATCAAACAAAAATAAAATTTATTTTGTTTGCTCAAAAATAAAACTAGGAACGCAGCACTGGAGAAACTTCTTAACTTTGGTGCAGCCTTTGGCCCCCAGGGCAGACATGACTAAATGAGATATAAAAAAATTGGTGGCCTGAGGAGTAGATATCTCAGGGAGAGAAGTCTGCTCCCGAAGACCTAGAGAGCAGGAAATTCAGATGCCATTTCTGTCCCCAGGATGGTGATTTTCAAGAGGCTGCATCTTCAGGCACACCAGACTCAACCCAGGCCATCACTCTCTGGTCTTCCTTTGTGACTTCCCACCAGGCATCCTTCCAGGCTGTGGCTGGGCTCCTGTAGCTGGGGCAGGAGAAGGAGGGCGTTGGTGGACCTCCTGGCTGCCAATTGCCACAGCCTCTCCCCGACTGAGGTCTTCCTGTGTATGAAAAGGGGACATAGTTTTAGTTTTTTGATCATCAATCACAACATTTTGTGCTCCTGGCTTTTGCTATTTACTGTTACCAAATAGAACAGACTATCATTGTGACACCAGCATTTTTCTTTCCCGTCCTAATCATTTTTGGTCACTACTGTCTATTGAGATGTAAACCACTTGGAGAAATCTCAACTTACTGATCAATAAGAACATCTAGTTAACATCATTAAATGTAACACAAGAAATATGTTCAACAATGCAATACCTGTCTCAAGCTGGGCCCCACCACATGGTGCTGCCTGGAAGGCCCAGGTTGTACATCAGAAGCCTCAGCTGGGGGTGAAGGATGCCTTGGAGGAAGCCTGGAGAGTGGTGGCCTGAGTGGTGGCCTGGGTACCCCATGGTCTACCAGAAAATGCAGCCTGTCAAAGTGCACCATCCTGGGGTAATAAACAGCATCTGGATCTCCTGCTCTCAAGGACTCCAGGTGCTTCTTTCTCTCCCTGAAATATGTAAGCTTCATAGCCACAATTTTGCGATTCAGATATGTCATGTCTGCCGTAAAGCAAGCAGTTTCTCCAGTGCTGCGTTCCTCTTTGATCTGTCATAATAAAACTTGTTGTGGAATGGCCACAGGCAGGGCATCTCCATGTAGAGCTCGAGGAATAGCCCCATAAAGTTGGCATTGTTGAATGGGTCCATTTTGTCTGCAAGACACAACATAAGACAAACCCTCAAATACAAATAATGCAATTAAAATCCCTCCTAATTTTGTCCCAACAGCAGTCTAGATACAAGCAGTCTAGTCTAGTGAAGCACAAAGTAAAAAATGTTACCTTCGTTTCCACGTTCGCCGCGTCCGTGACTCACACTCTCCTCCCAGATCGTACGGACGATACACATGTGTGGCGTTTTATATACAGTGCGCATGCGTGAAACTCCGCCTGCCTCTGACATTCTTTCTAGACTATTCCCCGCCCCTTGCTTCCCGCGCAGTGGGGAGAGCACATGGCGGAGAGAACGCAGGTGCGCAATAATAGTTCCACTAACGAGGAGGAGGGTGAGGAAAGCCCGGAGCCTGAAACGTCCCGATCCAGGAAGACAAGATTTAAGGCCTCAAATATGTCTTTTGGAGAGATGTTGGAGATGGTCGACATATTGAACAGGATCGACTATGATGGGAAGTATGGACCTTACCCAAACCCAAATATTAGAAAGGCCAAGATCATGAAGAAAGTTGTGAAGAGTCTTCTGAAGAATTTTGGGGTACGCCGATCCAAGGATCAACTGAGAAAACGCTGGTCAGACCTGAAACTGAGGGAGCACAAGCAGTACCTAAGGATCAAGCGTGTTCTTAAAAAAAGTAAGTAGTTGTCGTGTGTTCATATGATTATTCTTGCTTGCATACATGCTCCATGTGCTTTGATTTCATGTTGTGCATTTTAAAATGGCCACTTTCAAGGTCATGGTTTCGTTCGTTCGTATGAAACATCGTTCTGCAGGGAAGTATTCCAGCTTAACAAAGTGGCCCCAATAATGTTCTCACCTTGTAACTCGGCCTAAAAACACAATTGTACAACACTTCCAAGCAATGTTTCAGATTCCTATTTCTGCCCTCTGTGTGCTAATTAATCTTTGTTTACATTCTCATAGGGGAGAGAAGACTCGGCAAGTATGAGGACACCAGGGACCATGAGGACACCAGGGACCACACCCCTCCCAAAGAAGGGCAACTTCCAAAAGAAGAAACAGAGGAGCAGGAGCAGGAGGAGGAGGAGAAAGGAGAGATTGTGGAGGTTGGACAAATTGTCACCACAACAAGTGAGTGTCGGAGAACACAGCTTCCGGTAAGCTCATCAATGTATATCACCATATTTGGATTACATGGTGTGTTTTTTTGCTTTGTTTTCTAGGTGATGTGGAGGAAGATTCCCGTTTTACCAGTGAAAGTGCCCAGATCTTGATCGGAGAGATAATGGCGTGCAATAGGGATTTGGAAATTGTACAACAAAACATCAATGATGTTAAAAATAAAATGAAGAACATCATTGATGTTTTGGGGAGAGTGTGAAAATGAAAAAACTAGATAGGGTTTTATTTTTGTTTAAAAAAAAATAAAAATTGTATTTTGCATAATTCCAAATTTGGAAGATGCACAGAGTGTGTAAACATGCGCTATCTCCCATCATGGGGGATCAATGTACATGTTTTGTGTAAAGTGTCTGAGATGAAGGGGTTGCAGTCCCAAAGCATGTACATTGATCCCCCATCATGGGAGATAGCACATGTTGACACACTGTGTGCATCTTCCAAATTTGTATTTTTCAGGGGTCACACCCCATGTGATGAAGGCAATATCAGCCCAGTTTGTACATACTCATGTCTGATATTGTCTTCACTTTTCCAAGTTGAACTTTGTAAGTTCCTGTGTTCTGTATTTTACGGTTTGATACATGCCTGTTTACACAAAAAAACAAGTAAAAAATAAATATGATTAAACTCGGTTTTGGATACCCAAAATCTCTTGGTTTGTTGTAAAAACCTTTACTAAACGCACATATGAATGTGCTTGTATTAAAAAGTTGCATTCTCAACAATGTGTGGCTTCCTTTTTCATTGTGCTTAAAATGTATTTGTAGTGAAATTTGAGTTTGTGCTGAGAAGGAGTGTGATTTAATAAAGGCAACTCCACTTTGCACTGAAAGTGCAGTTTCAGGTGTACTTTTGCAGTGCACTTGTAGTGCATAGTGGATGTGCCTTTAGTAAAAAGCACCCACAGTGAGGTGTAAATTTGGACAATCATGCCATTTTCCTGCCATGGTGCTGAAAATGAGCATGATTTTGAAAAGTAATGCACTACACATTAGTTAACAAAAAGAAGGTGTGTGTGTGTAGCACACCCACAACATAATAAGATTATCTGAAGAAGAGACTGTCCCCTCATCTTGCTCTGAACTTGGGTTTGCACTGTTGGTGAAAAAGGCACAACTTTAATAAAAATGGCAACGTGGGAGGCCACAGTCTGCCATTCCTGTTGCGTTGAAGGACACTGTGTAGTGACACAAGAAAAAAAACTAGTAATTTTACAAATCAACATTGCATGCAGATTAGACACCCAGATTTTTTGAGAAAATTAGTATAACATTTTTTTAACTGAGTATTTAAAGCCTAAAGTATAAGGTCCCCTTATGAGAGTCCTAACCCCCCATCCCCCTCATCTGATGGGCCCTTGATAAAAAATGAGGAGGGGATGTTTAGGACAGGTAACGCTCTCCACTTGATTGAGAGCTTAATGCCTAAATAATGTGTGATACTTTGTGAAGCCCCTCCTTAGTTACACTATTGGCAGCCCACCGGACAGGTAAGAAGTGTCAGAATAACAAAATGGAAGCACATTTTGACATTCTGCTATTACATAGAAAGAAAATTAATGTGTTAAAAAAATCAAAATAGCATTTGAAAGTATTGAGGCAGGCCCTTACACTACATGCTTTGGTGAATTTGTCCATAAATGTTATCATGAAAAAGGTATTTAGAGTGTGTATTGGGTTGGGTCAAGTCATCAGATAGAGGATTGCTATCAGCTGAGGTAGCAGTTGGGGAGAGGGGGGTTCCTAATGAGTTTGGCACAACTCCAAAAAAACAAAAAAAGGTCGCTTTGCATGAATTGAAGCACACACATCACATTTGTAGAGATTTTCGGGGGTGTTTAGGGTAAAGCAATACTATGGAGCTGCCAAAAGACATTGTCAAGTGACTAGACTATAGTTTTATGGGCCAAGAAGAGCATGGTGGGGAAGTTAGTGAGGCAAATCTGCATGAGGACAAAGGGGCAGAGCATATGAATTAGAGC
Organism: Lithobates pipiens; assembly: GCF_037356315.1. Taxonomy (NCBI): domain Eukaryota; kingdom Metazoa; phylum Chordata; class Amphibia; order Anura; family Ranidae; genus Lithobates; species Lithobates pipiens. The sequence goes on along the minus strand of NW_027507903.1, from coordinate 477,444,556 downwards.
ATATTGCAATGATGGTAATTAGGGAATGAGGAAAGAAATGCAAGACCTTAGCAATCATGAAATACATAGAATGTGATGTTTAAGGATAAAACTTTGCATAATATAGTCCTTCTGCAGGAGCTGAATGATGGCAGAACAGGTCTCTGGAATAATGATCCCCAGAGCCTGGGGGGAGATGCCTGTAGAGAACTTGAGGTCCTGAAGGCTTCTCCCTGTCGCCAAGTAGCGCAACGTGGCGATGAGCCTCTGCTCCGGAGTGATGGCTTGCCGCATGCAGGTATCCCGCCTGGTGATATAAGGGGACAGCAAAGCCAGCAGACAGTGAAAAACGGGGTCTGTCATCCTGTGAATAATCCAGAAATGATCAGGATTATTCTTGCGGATCTCACGGAGCAAAGGCATGTGGGAGAACTGGTGACACTGGCGCAACCAATTCTTGGTCATCCAAACATGTTTCGTCTACGTACTCATCGTACAGTTTGTGCTGTGCAGGGGTTCTTACTTTGACTTTGACACAAGCCCTTTGGCTTGTGTCAAAGTCAAAGTAAGAACCCCTGCACAGCACAAACTGTATGATGAGTACGTAGACGAAACATGTTTGGAAAACGGTCGGCTGGTCAGAACGGACACCAGAAAGCAAGGCAAAACAGCAAGGCCTGAAAGGACGACCTGAATAGCAGAAGCAAGCAGACAATAAAAAATGCCTTTCAAAGCGTACTATACCAAGATAGAGTCCACAATGAGAAGCAAATACTTAATGACTGCACGCACTGATTATCAGATACGCAAAGACAAGCACAAACTATAGAGCAGTAGCGATCTGAATCACTAATCTGAAAAGCGCGAATCGTCTTTCACCAAACTTCTAATAAAACACGAGATCAGCAGAAGGAGCCCAAAGGGTGACGTGGTGCTGAACTTCCTTTTTCTAGTCCCGCCGTACACGGCTTACGTCACCGCGTTCTTGGCAACTGCGAAATCAGACAACTTGGCCCGACCGTGTGTATGCAACAGTTTCGGACACAATCAGTTGGACTAAAGCCAACGGATTTGGTTGCCAAAATCTCCGACCGTGTGTACGTGGGCTAATACAGTGATCAATGCTAAAAAAAATGCACTCTCCCTTTACTAATGACACTGGCAGGGAAGGGGTTAACATCAGGGGCGACCAAAGGGTTAAGTGTGCTCCTAGGGAGTGATTTCTCACTGTGTGGGGGGTGGCTTAACTGGAGGAAAACAGAGATCCATGTTTCCCCATTTTCCTCTATGAACAGTATGGTGGTCTGCCTCATTTACATAGGCAGACCACCGTTCTGCCCCTAATGTCAATGATGACATTACATCCGCCGGACCCGTTGATTGGCTCCCGCTGTATCCAATCACAGTGGGTCGTCAGCAGCACTCGTGCGCTCCTCAGGCACGGAAGGAGAGACAATGTACAGGTATGTTATTTTGCACAGCCAGGCTGCCATGCTGCAGTAAATGTGCGTTGGACGGTCCGGAAGCGGTTAATATGCTTCAGGCATTTCCTGATTCCTTCCAGGGATCAAAATGCAACAATGTACCAGTTAGTGGGAGGAATAGTATCCCATCATTGATGTCAGTAGGAGGAATAGTGTCCCATCATTGGTGTCAGTGGGAGGAATAATGTCCCATCATTGGTGTTAGTGGGAGGAATAGTGCCCTATCATTCATGTCAGTGGGAAGAATAGTGCCCCATCATTGGAATCAGTGGGAGGAACTGTGCCCCATCATTGATGTCAGTAGGAGGAATAGTGTCCCATCATTGGTGTCAGTGGGAGGAATAGTGTCCCATCATTGGTGTCAGTGGGAGGAATAGTGTCCCATCATTGATGTCAGTAGGAGGAATAGTGTCCCATCATTGGTGTCAGTGGGAGGAATAGTGCCCCATCATTGGTGTCAGTGGGAGGAATAATGTCTCATCATTGGTGTCAGTGGGAGGAACTGTGCCCCATCATTGATGTCAGTAGGAGGAATAGTGTCCCATCATTGGTGTCAGTGGGAGGAATAGTGCCCCATCATTGGTGTCAGTGGGAGGAATAATGTCCCATCATTGGTGTCAGTGGGAGGAATAGTGCCCCATCATTGATGTCAGTGGGAAGAATAGTGCCCCATCATTGGTGTCAGTGGGAGGAACTGTGCCCCATCATTGATGTCAGTGGGAGGAATAGTGCCCCATCATTGATGTCAGTGGGAGGAATAGTGTCCCATCATTGGTGTCAGTGGGAGGAATAGTGCCCCATCATTGGTGTCAGTGGGAGGAATAGTACCCCATCATTGATGTCAGTTTGAAGAATAGTGCCCCGTCATTAGTGTCATTGGGAGGAACTGTGCCCCATCATTGATGTCAGTGGGAGGAACTGTGCCCCATCATTGATGTCAGTGGGAAGAATAGTGCCCCATCATTGGTGTCAGTGGGAAGAATAGTGCCCCATCATTGGTGTCAGGGCTGCCTTTAATTTTGATTGGACCCTGGGCAAACATTTTCTTGGGCCCCCCCCCCCTCCATTCTGAGACATACAAAAAATAGCAGGTAGACTCAAAATCAGTTTACTGCAGCAGATCACGCTGTGATTGCAATTGTTTGCCAGAGGTTACAGCCTATCCTTACTGCTCGCTGGCTGGTTGCTAGAGGTTACAACACATAATTTTTGCTTGCCGATTGGTTGCTAGAGGTTAATGCACATCATTACCACTTACTGATTGGCTGCTAGAGATTAAAGCAGATCACTACTGTTTGCTGATTGGTTGCTACAGGTTAATGCACATCATTACCTCTCACTGAGCAATGGAGCAATCCTAAATAATTGAGCAAGTAAAGGGGCACATTAATACACATACTACAGGAGAGTGTCAGAGAGTGCAGACATACTACAGGAGAGGTTCAGAGACTGCAGACATACTGCAGGAGATTACCAAAGACTGGGGATATACTGCAGGAGACAATCATAGACTGGCGACATACTGCAGGAGACAATCAGAGACTGGGGACATACTGCAGGAGACAATCAGAGACTGCAAACATACTGCAGGAGACAATCAGAGACTGCGGACATACTGCAGGATACAATCAGAGACTGCAAACATACTGCAGGAGACAATCAGAGATTGCGGACATACTACAGGAGACAATCAGAGACTGCGAACATACTGCAGGAGACAATCAGAGACTGCGGACATACTGCAGTCTGCAGGACACAATCAGAGACTGAGGACATACTGCAGGAGACAATCAGAGACTGCGGACATACTGCAGGAGACAATCAGAGACTGAGGACATACTGCAGGAGACAATCAGAGACTGCGGACATACTGCAGGAGATAATAAGAGACTGCGGACATACTACCGGAGACAATCAGAGACTGTGGACATACTGCAGGAGACAATCAGAGACTGCGGACATACTGCAGGAGACAATCAGAGACTTCGGACATACTACAGGAAACAATCAGAGACTGCGGACATACTGCAGGAGACAATCAGAGACTGCGGACATACTGCAGGATACAATCAGAGACTGCGGACATACTGCAGGATACAATCAGAGACTGCGGACATACTGCAGGATACAATCAGAGACTGCGAACATACTGCAGGAGACAATCAGAGACTGCGGACATACTGCAGTCTGCAGGAGACAATCGGAGACTGAGGACATACTGCAGGAGACAATCAGAGACTGCGGACATACTGCAGGAGACAATCAGAGACTGAGGACATACTGCAGGAGACAATCAGAGACTGCGGACATACTGCAGGAGACAATCAGAGACTGCGGACATACTGCAGGAGACAATAAGAGACTGCGGACATACTGCAGAAGACAATCAGAGACTGCGGACATACTGCAGGAGACAATCAGAGACTGCAGACATACTACAGGAGACAATCAGAGACTGCAGACATACTACAGGAGACAATCAGAGACTGCGGACATACTGCAGGAGACAATCAGAGACTACAGACATACTGCAGGAGACAATCAGAGACTGCGAACATACTGCAGGAGACAATCAGAGACTGCGGACATACTGCAGGAGACAATCAGAGACTGCTGACATGCTACAGGTGATGGTCAGAGAACTTTCAGCAATGCACAGCTGGACAGTTGAATAACACAGCTCAGGGTTTAAGCAGTCAGGCATTTTATGGGTGCAAGGACATACCTGGCCAGCCAAACTCACTACATACATTTAGAGGTATACTGGCTCTCCCCCTCTATACTGGCTGGGGAATACAGAGGTCCGGGGGTGGGGCCGGGAGCTCCACTGACGCACTGCCCCCGCCCCCTCTCAGCTGGCTAGCACGTGAATACAGCCTCTCGTGTCCTCTGTGCACTCCAAAACCGTCATTGGGGCCCCAATTCGCGGGTAGCAGTGCGGGCCCCCCTACAAACATTGGGCCCAGGGCAGGTGCCCCGTTTGAACTGCACTAAAGACGGCCCTGATTGGTGTCAGTGGGAGGAATAGTGTCCCATCATTGGTGTCAGTGGGAAGAATAGTGCCCCATCATTGGCGTCCGTTGGAGAAATAGTGCCCCATCATTGTAATGAAACCTGCAGATTTTTTAAAGGTTAAAAATTACATGTAAAATTACAGTAACGTGTTAAAGCTGAGTAGAACCTTCAGAACTCCACTCAACGGGGAGCAATAGTTTTACTGATTGCACAGCTTTAGGTCTGACTCAACAGGGGGTGTGTTGGACCTCTGCAGAGAGACTACTATTTCCCCACAGCGAGCAAGCGTTCCATTCTGCAGCATGCAGCCCGGGGACAGGCTTTTCTACGCAGGCTGATGTGATGTATTGCAGTATCTGGGAATTACTGCAGGACCTGGACTATATTTAGCTGATTTCAAAAGAAAGTTTAGTTGGACTTTAAAACTCGATAGGAACGTTTTGCAGTAGCTGCTGATGTTTGAAGTAACTGGCACAGAAAATACTTTATTTTGAGATTATCCCAGAACCATTCTGGCGATGAAGAAGATTCGCCTCACCAACATTTTTAATGTTAGTCCTAAAAATGAAACACATTAAACATGTTAAATCTTTGAAATGGTTGATAAGGAAATTACAACCTGGGACGTGTGTCCATTTGTCCTGGTGGTTTTTACGCCATGAAGCTGCAGGTCCGTAATTCAAATTTATGATAAGAAGGTGATGTGAGTGAGCGGTCACATCAATACATCTCAATTAGGTGTACATAAATTTGCTGTGTCAAATAGATTTGGAAGATAAGAGAATTTGAAACATAAAAATAAATCTCTTTTGTCACTTAACTCAGATCTTGGGAGTTTACCATATTTTTGGAAAGGTTTTCTCTACTCTGCTTGTCTATAACAGGCTAGCCAGGGGTGGAATTACATGTTATGGGAGTGGTTTAACATTTACTGTTTAACCAGTTTTTGTTGGAATACAGAATTGTATTTTATGCAACAACTACTGTACAGTACACCAGTATTTGGTAGAGATATATTCTTCCACCAGTAGATGGCAGTGTTTATACGTTTGTAGTTGCATGTATGGTATGGTCTACTCTATATCTTTTCCCTCGATAAAGTTTCCTGTCTGCACTTAAGCAGCAAAGCCCACATGGACTGTGCACTGTTCATTCTGTAAGGCTATATATAGACTTTTTAACAGGTTGTGGGCCCAGACACCCACCCAGAAAAAAGAACCCAGTCATTTCAAGCTATAGCAAACAAGTGGAAGATACAGCAATAGAAAGAAGACTGCAACAGAATAAAAGAAAATGGGCATTAACACAGATGCAACAAAGCTTTCATTTGCAAATTTAACAAACCAGAACTGCCAGTCTTGGAAAGTCAAGATGAAAATGCTGCTAATAAGAGAAGGGACATGGAAATGTATAAATTAAATTAGGCCAGAACATCCTTCTGTGTTGCCATGACTATTTGTAGTGTATTGATAGCCATAATATGGAGTTATATATATTTTTAAGACCATACGTTTTCAAGGAAGCCAGGCTCCCCCCCTCCATTGATATGCATATGTACCAGCTGGACTGCTAGAGAGGAAGTTCTCTGCAGGATGTGATGTAAGCAAAAGTTGGGGAGAGGTGTTTAGGTTTTGAAACAAGCATATGGTTGGACAAAAGAGTTGTGTTTTGGCAGAAAGAGCAAGACATGGCCTGCCAGTAGCTGGAGAGTTTTGGAGAAGCTCGAGAACTTTGAAGCCTAGGGATGAACTGAACACTCCCCGGTTCGGTTCGCAGCAGAACATGCTGTGACAGAGCGAGGCTCTGTCCCTATGAAATTAGAGGTAAAGGAGACACAGAGTTTGCATATCTGCGGACTGCAGGACTACAGAGTGTAGAGTTTAAATGGAGAAAACTGCTCTGTCAGTTTTCTCCAGGTTTTGCTAGCTCCAGATGGGATTCTGTAGTTTGGAGATCCCTGAGAGTTATGGGTGGGACGGGATCTCCAACCCTGTGTCCGGGTCTTGAGGCTAGCGAGCAGGGTGTGTGCCCAGCTGCACACAGCCCATATAACGAGGGGATTTGTGTAGGATGGTGGTGTGTGAGCAGCTTGCTGCTTGAAGCTGTGCATGTCCAAAGCTGTGTGAAGGACTTGAAGCTGTGTGCGTCCAAGGAGCCGTGTGCTGTGTGTCGAAAGGTTGGAAGCTGTGTGCGTCCAAGCAGTTTGTTGGACGGGGCAAGTACCTATAGCTGCAGTACTGCTGAAGAGTAGCCAGGTGGGCTAGCATTTTCGTTCTGATTTTGCTGTATTTAATTTAAGCTTGGACCCCTGCGTGGGATTACTGGATGGACTAATATTTTGTTTTCTTCTAATAAACGTGGGCTACCAGGCCCTTAACCATACACGCCTGACTGATGTGGACTAAAAAATGCATCTACCAATTGAGCTAATCACCCCAATGTTACAATGCGAACAGGCAAAAAATTTGCCGAACGCACGAACACCATTAAAGTCTATGGGACACGAACATGAATAATCAAAAGTGCTAATTTTAAAGGCTTATTTGCATGGTATTGTCATAAAAAGTGTTTGGGGACCTGTGTCCTGCCCCAGGGGACATGTATCAATGGGGTGAAGAGGAATTTGGGCTACTCCATGAGGTGAATCCAATTCAAGCTGCTGCCAATGACAGGCATCACCGACAGGCCATATGGGTGAATCAGTGACCCACCCAAGGACTCAGGGACAGCGGAGCTACTATTACTTTGGTTCAACCCAGGATGGTTACAAGGGCTGGGAAAACCGGGAGGCCCATAGCTGTGCGAGTGGCTGGAGGCAAAATTGTATGCATCCCTACTGCCCAAGTGCATATGGATTGGGAATTGGGACCCCGACCAGATTGTACCACCCTTTACCTGGGCTACCCCGATTGACTGGGAACTACTATCTGACTCAACGTTAGGTAATTACTGGGAGAGGGCAGGGATGGACCCTGGGGGATTAGAAAGGGAACGGTTAGAGTGGGATCGGGAATCACTTTATCAGGTGACCGAAGGGAAGGGATCTCATCCAGTGCCCATGCAACAGCTGCTCGTGCGACCTGCTTAGCATTGGACATGACATTCCCCTAGCTGGTCACTTTGGAGTGACCAAAATTGTTCACCGTTTGATTCAGCTATTCTTCTGGCCAGGGATAACTGGGGATAGTAGACAGTATTGCCATACCTGTGATACTTGTCAGCGTGTGGGAAAGAAGGGCGACAGATTTAAAGCTCCTTTGTACCCCCTACCGATCATAGCTGAGCCCTTTAGCCGGATAGCCGCAGACCTGGTAGGACCATTACCCTGACCCAGTCTGTCAGGGAATTGGCCGTAGGAGAACTGGCTATATTGCCAGTTGTCAGGGAACCAACAGCAGGAGAAGGGCTCTAGGACCCAGAATCTCTGGCAGGAGAAAGACTTTAGGACCCAGTATCTCTACCAGCAAAGCAAAGGAAAGGAGGTGTAGGGGCTGAAGAGACCACTGTGGTAGGGTACGTACTAGCGCTCAGTGGCCGGCTGAAGGAGCTCACGGACACCATACGGGAGAACCTTCAGACCGCACAGGGGCAGCAGAAGAGGTAGTATGATCGTACCACCGGAATCGCACCTTGGCTGTAGGGCAGAAAGTCCTTGCCCTCAAGCCTACCAAGTTGGATAAATTACAGGCCTCTTGGCAGGGACCCTACAAGGTATTGCAGCAAATATGTGACACTACCTACCTGGTAGCTAAGTGCTCAGATTAAAGAGTCCGGTGGACCTTCCATGTGAACATGCTCAAAGCATACCAAGAAAAGCCTGAGGAGATAGCTGCCATATGTGCTCCAGCTGGGGAAGATTCCAATAACCTTCCCCTGCCAGAGCTACCGGTGAGAGATGAGGACAGGGCAGGTGTAGAGACAGTGAGGTTAGATGGGCAGCTAAGGCCAGAGCAACAGGAAATGTTTTCCACCAAGCCTGGATACACTACGATGACAGTGCACCTAGTGGAAACCCCGGGACAGCCACCTATCCGACAGACGGCTTACCGGGTACCTGGTTCAGGACACTGTTACCCATGGCCTACCCAATGCCCGAGTTACTGAACCTCGGACATCCCTATGCTACATTTCTCTGGCTTTAATGTTAGTCCAGCAGTCCCGCAGCTGCAGAACATTTGTGTGTGTTTTTTAAAAACTGTGCATTGCTGAAAGGTAAAGTTTTTAGCTGCTCCTGGAAGTTGTTGCAGAGCCAATTTTATATGCCAAAATGTTTTATATACAAGGGACAGTTTCAATATATGGGGATGAAGGTGCCTTCAGATTGATGACATAAATAGTATATGTTTGATTATCTCTTGTAGTACATCCGCAGTCTCTGATTAACTCCTGTACTACATTCACAGTCTCTGATTATCTCCTGCAGTATATCTGCAGTCTCTGATTATCTCCTGTAGTACATCCTCAGTCTCTAATTATCGCCTGTAATCTATCCGCAGTCTTGGACTATCTCCTTTAGTACATCCGCAGTCTCTGATTATCTCCTGTAGTACATCCGCAATCACTGATTATCTCCTGTAGTACATATGCAGTCTCTGATTATCTCCTGTAGTACATCCGCAGTCTCTGATAATCTCCTGTAGTACATCCGCAGTCACTGATTATCTCCTGTAGTACATATGCAGTCTCTGATTATCTCTTGTGGTACATCTGCAGTCTCTGATTATCTCTTGTAGTATATCCACGGTCTCTGATTATCAGTGCTACCTATCAGTGCAGCTCATTAGTGCTGCCTATCAGTGCCAATCCATAATTTGTTAATTGAAATATTAAAGAGATTGACTTGTAGTTTTGTTAGCTGTTTTTGTTTGTTAAAGTGGAGGGCCACCCTAAAAAAAAAAGCATTAATATTCTTAAAAAAAATAAAAAAAAACATTAAAAATTTTTTTTTTTTTACCTGGCCAGAAATCCCTGTTGCTAGGCAGTCTTCCTAATCTTCCTTCTTCCTGCTCCTTGTGATCTTCGTCTTCTCCCCTCCTCCGCGTTGTCTTCTGGGTAATGGGGCGCGCTGTGTTCTGGGAACTGTGTGTTCCCTAACACAGCGCGTCCCATTCACAGAGCGCATCGCGACTCGCGCATGCACAGTAGGAAACGGCAGTGAAGCCGCAAGGCTCCACTGCCTGTTTCCCTCAGTGAGGATGGCAGCGCTGGGACCCGAGAGCCAAGGGACATGTCAGCCTCGGCGGCCGACATCGCGGGCGCCCTGGAAAGGTAAGTCTCCTTATTAAAAGTCAACAGCTACTGACTTTTAAATTGAAAAAAAATTTTTTTTAGGGCTGAAACACCGCTTTAAGGTTATCTGAAAGATGGGTTTCAAATGTTTTGACAGGGGCGCAGTTTCAGTGTTTGACTATTTGTAGTGTCTTTATAGCCATTATATGGAGTTAGATATACACCATTCCACAAAAGTGAGTACATCCCTCACATTATTGCAAATCTGACTACCACTGGGCGTGGTAGTCATGTTCCCTGTATTGCTTGTTTTTATGTGATCACGATTTTATGCCAATAAACAGCCATCTGTCATTTTTCATCTACACTATGGGAGCTGTTTTTCTTTTTTGTTCTCTATATGATTTCCTGTATGGGATCTGATTTTTCCATCATGTTTGGACCTTGCTGGAGTCACGTTTTCCTTACGTCCATTCCCTTCGGACCTTGGAGAAGTGGGAGTCCTGGAGACGTCACAGATTATTCCTCCTTGGATCAAGAGGGTTTACAGTTACTTCATTGGCTGATAGCTCCGCGGAGATCCATCCACTTCTACATGCATGCTTAACCTTTTGGTTTCGGTAAGAGTACCCACCTTGTCTACTTTCATTTAGAATTCACCACTTTTGAAAGTCTTCAAGATCACTTTCCAGTCTTCACACTGTGTGCAAAATCACATTTTATGTCCTACAAGGATTTGAAAGACTCCTTCTATTCACTTAATATTTGGACTTTATTGTTCCTGTATTCCTCACATATGTTTTTCACAAGTATATTTTAGCGCTACATTATATTGTGTCAAGTGTATTTAGGGATTTGGTTATATTCTTATGTAGCTGCTGGTTTATATACTTATTTTTCTTTTTTTCAGGTTAGCGCAATAATTTATTTCTTTTTCTCAAGTCTTTTGAGAATCTTCTCCTATTTGGAGATATACTATTTAGCTCTCTACTTGCCTAAGTCTTGTTTAATGAAGATGGGATGTTTATACCCTGTATGCATTGTATGTCTACAAATCAGGCTCTTCCCTTATTTGGGAGCCTGAATGCACCTTGGTTGCTCCATCTGGAAATCTCTATCTTTTCTAGATTTGGTAGCTGATTGTTGGGATCTTATTTTCCTCATCACATATCTGCTAGATGATGCCACAATCTGTATTCTGGGCATATCTGTAGTTATTGATTTTTTAAAGTAACCCACTATCTGTTCCTATCATTTTCTTTGCTTGTTCCTCGTATTTTATATATATATATATATATATATGTATATATATATATATATTTATTTATTTATATAAAATCTATCATTTTTGCAATGATACTGGGGGGCCTCTTCTCTTATTGCTGTATTATTATATATATTTTTGTCTTTAGGAATTATTTTGATATTTTCCTGGTGCTCACCCTGCGATTCCCATTGCTGCATTTTGATGTTCCCCTTTCTGCCTTTCTTAGTTTAACATCAGAATTTTAACAAATTTATCTACCACGTATATGATGGGTAACTTCCCTACTTCCATCACACTTATTTCCCTCTGTGAGAACTATAAAGCCAGAGACCATTTAAATGGGGTTTGTATTATTTTACTTTATGGTCTTATTCTCATCATTATTTTTTTATTACTATTCATATGTTTTTTTTTTTTTCTTTATAGAAGTTTTTATTAAGATTTTGTAGGTGTACAATACCAAGAACAATATAACAACAACAACAGTTAGGCACTGAGAACGACAGCGAAAATACATTCTGTTACATACAGCAATCGACAATCTCGCATGGCATGTAGCATTTAGTTACAACCATTACTCTGAGGTCGTGCTTTAATGCATATAGCAATTGGCTCTGTCTAATGAACAAATTGATCTAAAAAAGAAGATAAAACATGTCCTGAGACCCCTCAGGAGGGAGTTGGTGTCACAGCATATATTTTCGTGCTCATAATGGAGATAGGCATGCAATTATTTGTAGAGCTTCGGTATCCAGTCACCCCATTAGGGATCAGACTGTGACTGGGAAAGAAATAGAGGTATAGATTCAAATTTCATGAGTACTTAAAGGGATTGTAAAGTGAATTATTTTTTTTTTTTTAAATAACAAACATGTTATACTTACCTCCACTGTGCAGCTCGTTTTGCACAGAGTGGCCCCGAACCTGCTCTTCTGGGGTCCCTCGGTGGCTGTTTCGGCTTCCTCCCGCAGGTGCTTCTCACGTTCATGCGAGCTCCCTCGCATGGTGAGAAGCACCTGCGGGCGCGCTCCTGTGATACAGCCGGCGGCTATAGCCGCTCGCTGTATCACACGGCCCTGCTCCCCGGCGCTCCGCGTCAGTGGATGTGATTGACAGCAGCGCAAGCCAATGGCTGCGCTGCTTTCCATCCATCTACTCCAGCCAATCAGCGGCCAGGCTGAATGGTGGAAAGGACGGCGGGGGCGAGTGCGGGATTTTAGAGGGGTGAGGTAAGTAAAACGGAGGGGCTGGGGGCGCAGGCACTGTCAGATGTTTTTTCACCTTAATGCATAGAATGCATTAAGGTGAAAAAACATTTACCTTTACAACCCCTTTAAGGAATAGTACAATGTGTAGAATTAATGTTACAACTAAGAGATACTAACTAAAATTAACTAAAGACATATTTCAGAACATTGGGTAGAATATATGCGGCCGCAGCTGCCATACGACTGAATATCCAACACCGTGGTAGTGTCCGATTAGCAAACCTTTGATGGGGAAGGGTAGGGTCAGTGGAGAGTGGATAATGTAGAAACAACGAATGGGTCAGGAGTGCTCTGTATAGGTCCCGTTCCGATATTAGAAAATCGATTAGGTTTCTCCCATTGGAGCTCGTTGCTTGTTAATTCATGTGTTCCCTGAAATAGTGATCTGTAACTCTGTGTACCAGGTTGTAAAAGATAGGGAGAGTGAGAAAAGGGGTCTAGGTGAGTAAGGAGAGGGGGTAGTGGATCGGAAGTGGCTCAATATTGGCTTAGGATCGTTTTTATTTGTATGTTGAAGAGTGCTTGTATTATGTAAGCAGAGCTCGGTATTCCTGTGTGGTGGTAAAATGTTGCCAACAGGACCACGTCTGCACAAACTTGGAAGGTGTGTCTTTTGCCTGATGGATCAGGTCTTCCATTTCGGCGGATTTATGGATGCGACTGAACCAGTCTCGTATTGTTGGAGGGGTAGATAAGCGCCATTTTCTGGGGATACACATGTTTGCTGCTGTGATCATGTGCATAGTTAGGGAGCGTAGGTAGGTACGTTTTGGTTTTGCAGGGTAGTGCAATAGGAATTGTGCTGGCGTGTATTCAAGTTTGTATGTGGTGATGTTTTGTATCAAATTGTGGACTTTCTTCCAAAACGGTTGGATCTTATGGCATGACCACCATATGTGTATTAATGATCCGGGTTCAGTTCCACATCTCCAGCATTGTGGGGAGAGTGAGGGGTAGATATGGTGGAGTTTAAGAGGTGTTCGATACCATCGTGATATGAGTTTATAAGCATTTTCTTGCGCATAAATGTTCAGGGACCCTTTGTGTGCGATTGTAAATATTGTTTCCCAATCCTTTTTCGTGAGGTTGATAGATAGGTCTTTGGACCATTTCGTCGTGGTCCAGCTGTTCAGTTGCAGTTGAGTTGGGAACAGTAATGCGTAATTAAAGGAAATGAGGTGTCTATGGGGTTCTGAGTTTTGGCACATGTCCTCAAATGGGGTGAGAGGTCTGGACCACTCTGACTTTTGAGCTTGTGCTTCGAGGAAATGTTTAATTTGGATATAGGTCCAGTGCGGAAGTATGTGCGGTTTGAAAGATTAGAGTGTGACATTAGTTTGCCATCTGTAAAGAAGTGCATATCCCGGACGTGTTTGTGTGGCCACTTAATCTTCAAAAAGGGAGCGTGCATTCCCGGTGTAAATGCCGGGTTTAATGTGAGGGGATTCATTGGGCCGTGGATCGACGATATCTTGTATTTTGAGCAGGCCTTTTGAAAAACAGATAGAGTAGGGTGGATCAATGGGTGTGATTTGTATATGATTGGAGTGTGGTCGTTCGGTATCCATGGTGACTGTGCAAGTGGGATGTGAGATAGCGAATTTTCCAATTGGACCCAGTCTTTGGTGGAGGCGTGTAGGTTCCAGTCTACAATTCTTGTCAAGTGTGCTGTTTGATGATATTTTTCAACATCTGGGAGGCCGAGACCTCCACTGAGCTTGGGAGATGTGAGCTTGATGCAGTTCAGTCTAGGGTCGAATCGGCCCCCAAATGAATCTAGTGCATAATCTATGATATGTTGAGAAAAACGTGGGGGGTAGTTTGATAGGGATCATTTGGAGAAGGTATAAAACCCTCGGGAGGATGTTCATCTTGAGTATGGTCATTCTTCCGAACCATGAGAAAAGTCCAGGGGACCATTTTTTTAAGTCATTGGTAATGTTTCGTAGCAGGGGTTGATAGTTTGCGTCATATAGGTCTGTTAGAGAGGCTGGTAGTTGGATGCCTAGATAAGTGATGGAGCGGGTGTTCCACTTGAACGGGAAGTTGAGCTGGCATTGTGAGCATTGTTCAGGGGCTAAAGTAATATTTAATGCATGTGATTTTGTGAAATTAATTTTGAGATGGGATAGTTGATTGAATAGGTCCAGTGTTTTCAAAAGATTCAGCAGTGTTGTCAATGGCTCAGTGAGGAACAAGAGTATATCATCTGCAAAAGCAGCTAATTTGTAGGTGCGATTTTGTATATTGATTCCTTTGATATCCGGATTTGCTCTAATACATCTAAGGAGTGGTTCTAAAGTGATCACTAATATAAGTGGGGACAGGGGACAGCCCTGTCCTGTGCCGTTGGATATAGGAAAGGCGTCCGATAGGTGGCCATTAACACGTATTCTCGCAGTGGGATTGGAGTACAGCATAAGGACATAGTGGAGCATACGGTCTGGGATGCCAATGGCTTTCAGGGCCTCCGACATATAATCCCAGGCCACTCTATCGAACGCCTTCTCCGTGTCCAACGACAAAAAAAATCCCTTTTGGTCAGCTTCGTTAAGCCAATGGTGGATGTTGATGGCTTTGAGGGTATTATCCCTCGCCTCCCTGCCCGGGATAAAGCCTACTTGGTCGAGGTGGATAAGGTCAGGGAGTAAGGGAAGCAGTCTGTTGGCCAGGATTTTAGCGTACCATTTGAGGTCTATGTTCAGTAGGGAGATTGGTCTATAGTTGGGAACTAACAAGGGATCTTTACCAGGTTTGGGGCATATGTTTTTTTTATGTTTTTTTTTTGTACTTAATGTTACTGTGTATTATGACTTTGTATTTGATTGCCATGTATTTTGCATATCTTATATGTATAGTTTTTTTGCCTTAAGGCTCCTGAAGAAGCACTAAAGTGAAACATGTAGAGCCCCACAGGCATTTATACAGCTACATATAGCTTTATATGCACATTATTGTTTCCATCAATTTGTGATGATTTTATATGTATGTCTGTTGTTCCAAGAGTCAACGTGGGTTACTCTTTTTTTATATTTTGTTCTTAATAAAAAAAAACTTTTTTTATTAAATAATATATTCTCGATATATATTTGTGGCACCATTAAAATCCCCCTCTTTATTTCCCTCTAAATTCCTGTGTTCTTTTTTTAGTTACTGGGCATTGGGGAGGAGGGAGGGACTGGGCTGTCATTTAGGATCTGTATAGATGCCCAAATATGCACAAGGAACAAGGAAATGTTCTCTACAGCAATAGAGACCAAACTGAGCATATGCAGCCGTACTACTCTGACTGTGTCTTATCTGGCCTTACCGAGAGAGATCCTACAGGAGGGGGAGGATCTGTCCATACAGGATCAAAGAGCCATTTTTACACAATACAGAGAATTAACCCTTTAAGTTCCATTGTAAGTATAACAAGCATGCTATTCTGCATATACAGACATATTTTACTGTTTGGGGTTTAGTAACACTTTAATAAGGAATTTTGATATTTAATTAATTTTTTGGGGGGAAATTATTGTTGATCAGTGTACTTTCGATTGACTATTCACTTAAATTAGCTTATAATAGTGCCTATCTTTTGCTTTACACTGGTATTTGTTGTACGTGTTGGTCACTTAACCTGCCTGGCAGTATTCCCGAGTCTGGCTCGGGGTGGAATTTCAGAACCAAAAGCGGTAACCCCGAGCCATACTCGGGATCGCATCGCAGGATCCAGGAAAAGCTTGTTTACCTTGTCCCCTGGATCCTGTGATGTCTCCCCTTAGTGTGAGCGGCTCATCCTCCGCTCGATGCATCACAGAGCTCTGTTCTCTGTGAGCGGTGCGACGCACGGGGACGGAGAATGGTGCCAAATTCAAAAAGTGAAACACATACTATAGATACAGTACACTGTAATCGTACAGATTACATTACTGTATGAAATTATTTCACATCCCTTTTGTCCCTAGTGGTTTGTCCCGTGCCCTACATCTAGTTTTATATTATATAAACTGTTCTTTATGCCTGGAAACTGGATATTGTCCATAGCAACCAAAACTGTCCCTTTACATCAAAAGTGGTTTTAGACCAGCTAGAAAACAGCGATAATAAATTAGAATCACTCTCAGAATTGAGCGATAGTAATTCGTGGGGAAATTCATCATCAAACACTGAAAGTAATGACAGCGACAATTCAGCAAGTGAGCAAATTTCAGTGTTTTTTGATTTGATTACATTATTAAATAATTTTTATTATAATTATATTATTATTTTGTATAATTATTTATAGCTATTTATTATATTATAAATTAAGATTTCGTTTTTCAAACTTTATCATACCCGGGATGTCTACTAGACTCTGGTTTCTACAGATTTAAGCGAGTTATTCCTAGGAATTATAGGTCTACAATATAAAACGCCAAATTTCCATGCAAAATAATGGTACTGCTTTCAGCACCAAAAATCTGAAATAATCATACTGCTAGGGAGGTTAAAGGAGCAGCTGCACCGTTTTTTCACTATTTGCTTTTTTCACTATATTTTTTAAATATCTCAGAGTATATTAGATTGGGACCACATCTTATTACATTTTTACTCTAGCTTATGAGTGCAGCACAGCCAGAGAACCCCCAAGCAGTTGTCATACACAAGATTCCAGGGCCGCCAAAGAGATGTGAACACAGCGTCGTCTATGGGTTCCTAGGACCAAGACAACAGGCATGGAAAAGTAAAGTGAATTTGACAGGTTTGAAAAGACCAATTAGCTTGCAGGTGCGGGATGGATGCATGACATTTGTTGAAATCAACAAATAGTATAGGGAATGTTATAGGAAACTAGATGAAGATCAATAAAATAGATGTTTATAAAGCAAAGCTGACTGAAGGACCAAACTGGTTCAAATAATATTAGGTATTTGGCTGGTGTTGTAGTAATAGAAGACAATTTGAAACAACATATTGGTCAGTCTTGAAAAAGCATGGATTAGTACATTTCTTTTGATATAGATACATTTTGTTAAAAAAATAACTGTGGCTGTTAACCTTTGAAGGTATTTTTACACTTATGGAAGGTATTGATAAAACTATCAAGCTGAAACCTCGAAAGCAGTATGTATGTGGGAACAAACAAAGGACTTATATATTGCTAAACAAGGAGCCATCTGGACAAAAGAGAACGGGAGACAAAATAATACATTACTAATTTCAGTAAGATGGAATCATTAAAAATAAAATGAGTCTGCATATGATATAATTGGGAATCATTAGCAAGGAAATAAGATACAGGGCACTGGCATGGGTGCTTCCTTTGCACCGAGTTACGCCAACCTTACCATGGGTTGGTGGGAGGACTCCTGTATCTGGAGGAACAATCCATTTGCAGCTCATCTAGTATTTTTTGGTAGATACATAGATGACATTTTCATCATCTGGGATGGCCCTCCAACAGATATAGAACATTTGTTCAAATATTGTAACAATATTCTTGGTTTAACATTTACCCATGTGTGGGACAAAACCTTTTTAGTGTTTCTCGACTTATAACTAGGCCATCACAATGGCAGTATAGTAACTAAGAGCCCATACACTATTAGATTTTCTGAAGATTTTTGTCTTCAGACCATGTAGTGCAAGGGCCTGCCTAATTGCATACAAATTGAAACTCTTATGGTTTGATCTCATATTTTATGATTTTGGTAAGTCTGAAGACAAAAATCTGCAGAAAATCTGTGTATGGGGCAACTGACCCAGTTTAACCAACTTCAGGAAACTCATATTTACACTCACATAGCTGTCACCATTCTAGATTGATTAAAGGAGAAATCCAGCCTGAGCTTTTTAGGCTGGGCTTCACCTATGGGTCGCAGGAGTGCAATCCGTTTTGCACTCCTGTGACCCATTTTCAGCTGAGATCGGTCTGAAGTCCGCTGACGTCACCAGGATCAGTCGAGGCAGTACGTCATCCTGAATTAAAAAGTCTGGATCCGCCAGCTGCCTGGACTGATGGCAGTCTCAGTGAGCCGCCGAGACAGCTGCTCCCCAGCCCTCCACAGCTCAGCACTCCAATGAGCTGACAGTCAGCAGCTCTCCACTCAGGGAGGTGAGAGAACTGAGCCATCAGCGTTGTTCGCTGGCTCGGTTCTCAGTGAAAAGATGCCAGGGGACAGATGCAGCATCGGTCTGATGCTGCATCCACCTAGGTAAGGATAAAACTGCAGTAACCCTGATTCCCAGACTTCTCTTTTAACAATGTCCCTAAAGGACAAGTCACCAGACTGCATAGAAATTGTACTCTTGACTCTGACTACCAATCCCAAAGCTCTATACTTACTGAAAAATTCCTTGAGAAAGGCTACAATGCAAATTTCATCAATCAAGTTCAATCTGGATGCGCTGTAATCACCACTCCTTCATGTAAACAACAAATTAATATGCCTGAAGTCAGATTCATTACCAACTACCACTGTAAAATAAAACAAATGGAATGTATAATTTCTTGACACTGGAATATACTTCTTCAGGATCCCAAAGTGCCTTCAGTCATCCCTCCTAAACCTAAGTTCGTATATAAAAAGGCACCAAATATCAAGAACAGAATTGCCCCCAGCAAACTTCCTTTGCCCCCAGGCACACCTCACATCCAATGACTTTCTTTTGAAACATGACAAGGAATGTACAGATGTAAGAGAAGTCTTTGCAAAATATTCCCTTTTGTCAATACATGTCAAATACTTCTTTGAGTTTGATGGCAAGAAATACACTATTGAAAAGTTTTTCACTTGCTCCACCACTTTTGTGGTCTTTTTTATGTGGGCAGTACTAGATGTATGGTGACGTGGAACACATTGTGCCTAGACACTTCATCCTGAAACATAATAAATCTACTAAAGATCTTAGAGTATGGATTATAGAATCCATTCCTCTTCTCTCTTTTTTTGGAGAAAGAGTTTAACAACTGTGTAGACGTGAGAGTTTCTGGATTTTCTCATTAAATACCCTTACTCCAAACGGTTTAAATGAGGATTTGGAGGTTCACACCATCATCTAGCCTGTTAATTTACTAAGACTGTGATTGTTCATTTTTCATCCCCCCCCCCTCCTTTTTTTCCCTTTCCTCATTTTTTATAGTTAAAACAGATATTCTGCTGTAGATATCATACACTATAGGGTTTTAAACATATGTGTATATAATTCCATCTTGATATATACACATGCATGTTCCTTAGTGATAATTATAATCATCATGAATTTAATCTAATACAACTTATTATATACTCCAATTTATTATCTATTATTTTTTAGAATACTTTTTAGTATATATATATATATATATATATATATATATATATATATATATACACACACATTGGCTTCTGATTCAGTCTGAGTCTATTAATGTTTTTCAATTCTATTCACTCTTTAATTTTTAAAATTTTTTTATTATTTAATCATGTTTTTCATTTTATTGAAATTAATAATGTGGTATTTCATCTCCCATTCTCTTTTGTCCAGATGTCTCTCCTCCTTGCCTAGCAATATACAATTCCTTTGTTTCTTCCCACAGACATACTGCTTTCTATCGGGTTTCACCTTGACAGTTTTATTAATACCTCCAAAAGTGTACAAAATGCCTTCAAAGATTACCAGTCACGGTTATTATTGCAACAAAATGTATCTATATCAAAAGAAATGTACTATCCCAGAATTTCCCCAGAATGACCGATACTTTGTTTCTAATTGTCTTCTTTTACTACAACACCAGCCAAATACCTAATATTATTTGAACCAGTTCGGACTTCAGTGTCATGGTTAATATGCAGTGATCTTCCTGTGTTTGCTTACCTTCCCTCATGTCTTCAGACTAAGAAGCCAGCTACTTCCACCTGGTGGTTTTTATAACCTCTCCTCTAAGCATGGCTCCACCCCAGGCCCTATCAGGTAGCCTATATAAACCTGTGCACTGCAGGGCTCAGTGCTGATCAACCATTGTGTATTCCTTTGTGTATTAGCTGCCTGTTTCCTGTCGTGTGCTCTGCTTCTGATTTCTGTTACCGACCTTGGCGTGTTCTGACCATCCCTGCTTGCCTGTGACCCTGACCTATTGGCGTGTACCCGACTATTCTGTTCTGCTTGTGGCCCCGACCTTGGCTTTGTCCCTCACCATCCCTATCCTCCTGTTACCTACTGTGGGTGTGAGCTGGGGGACCCTGGGGGTCGCGACCTGGAGCCAGTTGCAGCCAAGACCATCTTCACCACTCGAAGCTCTGGTGAACACCAGCTGGCTCTTAGACTCCGCGCCCCGGGGAATCTTACGCTCTTACCCCAGTGGGACCTGTCCCCCGTCTGCAGCCGTCAGCCGTAGGGTCCACAGCCTTGCGGTGCATCCCCAACCCTACGGTGTGCACCTGTCACCTGGGCTCTAGGTGACCTGACAGTTTGATCAGCCATGGACCCAGCTGACGTGCCGCTTCCTGCAGATGATCCATTGCAGAGCTTAGTTTGGCGACTTGAGACCCAAGAATCGCATCAGACGCAGGTGATGCAATTCCTTCAGGATTTGGCATCCTGTTTTGAACAGGTTCAGGCCTCATTAGGACCCCCAGTTCAACAACCTCAACCGCTATCTGCGACTGCACCTATCGCACCAGTCGCATCCACGCATTCATTAGTACTACCAGCTCCGTCCCGTTTCTCTGGGGACTCCAAGGCCTGCAGGGGCTTCCTCAGCCAATGCACAATTCATTTTGAACTTCTGCCCCAAAACTTCCTGTCCGATCGGGCAAAAGTCGCATATATCATATCCCTCCTGTCCGGCGAGGCGTTAGCCTGGGCCGCTCCTCTGTGGGAACTGAATGATCCAGTGGTTTCTAACCTGTCTGATTTCTTGAAACTTTTTCTGAATATCTTCGAGGAACCGGGTCGTGTCTCCTCAGCGGCTAGCGCTCTTTTACGTCTCCGTCAAGAGTCCGCTTCTGTGGGACAGTATGCTCTTCAGTTCCGTATCCTCACAGCTGAATTGAGCTGGAATAATGAGGCCCTAGTTGCAACCTTTTTACATGGCCTCTCTGATAGAGTGAAGGATGAATTAGCAGGAAGATCCCTTCCTGCTGATCTGGATAGTGTCATCACCTTGTGTAACCAGATCGATATTCGCTTTCAGGAGAGGGCCCTGGAAAAAAGACGCCAGCACTCCCCGTTCTTTAGGCAGCCTGAGTCCCCAGTCCCTTCTCCTCGATCCGAGGAGCACCCCCTGCCTACCGAGGAACCTATGCAGTTGGGCTGGACTAAGTTATCTCCCGAAGAACGCGCTAGGCGCAGAACTCTGGGCCTATGCCTCTATTGTGGGGCCAAAGGTCATTTCCGTGACACTTGTTCTCTTCGTCCGGAAAAACGCTCAGGGCTAATACATCTGGAAGGTGGAGTATTAGACCCTGAAATATCACCTTCACCTTCTCGTTTTCTCCTTTCTGTGTTGCTTCATGTCGGTGCTTCCTCTCGTTCGGTCTCAGCACATCTGGATTCCGGAGCCGCTGCCAATTTCATGGATTGGGAAACTGCATCCTCCATGAGACTTACCCTTTTGCCCCTTACAACACCATTGGTGGTCTTGGCAATTGATGGCACGGTCCTCCCCGAGGGCCCTATCCGCTTCCAGACTATTCCTGTTAAGATGTCAGTAGGGACCCTCCACCAGGAGTGGATTTCCTTCCTTGTCTTACCTAAGGCTTCATCTCCTATCATATTAGGTCTTCCTTGGTTTCGGCTCCATTCTCCACACGTTGACTGGTCTGCTGGACAGATCCTGGCTTGGGGTTCCTCCTGTTCCTCTTCCTGCCTACTCAAGGGTACCCCAAAGGAGAGACTTCCTGTTTCCACCATCCCAGTATCTTCTGCTTTTCCTGCTGTATATAGCGATCCCTGCGATACGTCCTGCAATAGTCGGACTGGAGCAGTCTCTAGGTCATGTGGTACTCTGGATGAGGAGCCCACCTATGAACCTGAGTCGATCATTCACTCCAGTTCGCATAACCATTTACCTTTGCCTGTCCCTAATCTCCCTTGGACACACAGCCAGGTTAACTTGTCTGCAAGTTCCAGAGTCGCTATGCCTTGTGATGCGATGGTCGCTACATCTGACTATACTAATCAGTCGGCCTCCACACCACTTATGCCAGTCCAGCCCATGCCCTATGAGCTTCCTGCTTCTTGTTCAGGACCTTCTGTGACCCACTCTCACCCTACTACTACTATGTCCGTTCAAACCCATTTAAGAGGCTCAATCCATCCTTTGGATAGAATACCTCATTCGGCCAAGAGGGGTTTTCAATCTTTTTATCTGGGTTCTGTTTGTGTTTCTGCTATCCAGCTTAAATCTTGCGACATGTCACCCTCTAACCAACCTGACCTCAGGGATCCACTGACCTCTGCCCAGTTTGGTGGTCCTGTGATGGGTGCCCAACTCAACTTTAAGGGTGAGGGGGTCCCTGCTCAGACTCCTGATCTTCTCATGCCCTTACCCATTCCTAAAAAGCCTTTAGTCCTCAAGTCCTCTCGTCCTCTCCCTACCTCTGCTTTGGTTTCTGAGGATAATCTAAAATACGAGGTTAGTCAAGTTTTGGATTCCCGGCTCCGTAAAGGCATTCTTCAATACCTCGTACTTTGGAAAGGGTTGGGTTCTGAGAAGAGGTCTTGGATCACTGCATCTGAGGTCTTTGCTCCCTGTCTGTTAAGGAGGTTCCATCTGGAGTTTCCCTTTAAGCCTGGACCCAGGCAGGGAAGGGGGAGGCCTCGTAAGAGGGAGGGTACTGTCATGGTTATGCAGTGATCTTCCTGTGTTTGCTTACCTTCCCTCATGTCTTCAGACTAAGAAGCCAGCTACTTCCACCTGGGGGTTTTTATAACCTCTCCTCTAAGCATGGCTCCACCCCAGGCCCTATCAGGTAGCCTATATAAACCTGTGCACTGCAGGGCTCAGTGCTGATCAACCATTGTGTATTCCTTTGTGTATTAGCTGCCTGTTTCCTGTCGTGTGCTCTGCTTCTGATTTCTGTTACCGACCTTGGCGTGTTCTGACCATCCCTGCTTGCCTGTGACCCTGACCTATTGGCGTGTACCCGACTATTCTGTTCTGCTTGTGGCCCCGACCTTGGCTTTGTCCCTCACCATCCCTATCCTCCTGTTACCTACTGTGGGTGTGAGCTGGGGGACCCTGGGGGTCGCGACCTGGAGCCAGTTGCAGCCAAGACCATCTTCACCACTCGAAGCTCTGGTGAACACCAGCTGGCTCTTAGACTCCGCGCCCCGGGGAATCTTACGCTCTTACCCCAGTGGGACCTGTCCCCCGTCTGCAGCCGTCAGCCGTAGGGTCCACAGCCTTGCGGTGCATCCCCAACCCTACGGTGTGCACCTGTCACCTGGGCTCTAGGTGACCTGACATTCAGTCAGTCAGTCAGCTTTGCTTTATTAACATCTCTTTTATTGATCTTCATCTAGTTTCCTATATCATTCCCTATACTATTTGTTGATTTTCAACAAACTAAATATGTACAGTGTCTGTCATGCATCGATCCTGTCCTGCAAGCTAATTGATCTTTTTAAACCTGCCAAATTCATTCTAAATCCATATTGGCTTGCAGCCATCAGTATAAAAGAAAATCTTGCTTCACTATTGGGCATACTTGATAAAGGAGGCACCCTTTACTGCCCCATGCCTGCTTGTTTTGGTCCTAGGAGCCCATAGATGCAGATGTCTTCACATCCCTTTGGCGGGTCCGGAATGTGTTCCACACTGAAGCAGAACGTTTACTTGAATGTAAGTGTTTACCTATGTTGTGCAATAAATGGATATATGCTTTTATTAACATGTGCATGCTGTGGTAACTTTCATGTTTTCTGCATGACCCGTCCTACCATGCCTAAGAACCAGCACCCTGAGGTGAAATGTCAGCCCTCCATGATGTCAGGGGGTTATACTTCACTATTTAGTAGAGATATATTCTTCAACCAGTAGATGGCAGTGTTTATAAGTTTTCAGATGCTTGAAACTGATACCGGAAGTGACGTTAGCTTGGGCGGATCTTGGGAGCAGACAAGGTTGCGGCCTCTCCACATGGCGGTGAGTGCTGTTACATCCCACATGACATGTCTACATGGCTGCCCCACATGGCGAGTGTCCTTAAACCATGTCCCCGCATGGCGGCCGGTGAGTGCTGTTATTGTCCCACATTGTCTGTTCTCTTTCTTTCTTCTTACATGTACCACATGGCACCAGTTAGTGCTGTTACATTGTCCCACATTGTCTCTCTTGCCTAACATGTCCCGCATGGCGGCCTGTGAGTGGTGTTACATTGTCCCACATTGTCTCTTGCCTAACATGTCCCGCATGGTGGCCGGTGAGTGCTGTTACATAAATGAAATTGTCCCACATTGTCTCTCTTACCTAATATTTCCCGCATGGCAGCCAGTTAGTGCTGTTACATTGTCCCACATTGTCTCTCTTGCCTAACATGTCCCGTATGGCGGCCGATGAGTGCTGTTACATCATTGTCCCACATTGTCTCTTGCCTAACATTTTCCTGCATATGTCTTTCTGAGACCATCCTCTGCTTTTTTGTATTGCAGAGTTACTGACCGTTACAATACCGAACCCGACAGATGGATTTCATGTTCCCCGCTGGTTTACTTGGCCATACCAAGATGCTGGATGCAGCAGGATAAAACGAACAACAAGCAGTGGTGAGAGCAGCTTCATTATCTAGAAAACCATTTAGGCTCAACTTTTTTTTAACCATTTTCCTAATTCCCCCCCCCCCCCCCCCCAAGGTGGAGAGAATTATTTATTTCTGGCTTTAAGTGCAATGCAAAGGGATGCCACTGCCAGCAAAATGTCAGCTGTCTGTAAGTTTTTTTAAATTAATGAAACCAACCAACGCATTGCAGACTGCAAACTTTGTTCTGCAAAAATATCCAGAGGAGGTTCAAAAGTTAGTTCTTATAATACCAGTAATCTCATAAAACACCTCAAAATGAAACACAAGACTGAGCATGGTGAATTTACAGCTGTCACTAGCACTTGCACTCAGCAGCTCACACTGCAGCAAACCCTTGCCAGACGTGAAAGATTTTCCATGGATAACCCAAGGGCTATAAAAATATCTGAGGCAGTTACCCAATTCATCGTTCTTGATGATCAGCCACTATCAATAGTTGACAATGTAGGTTTTCAGCGACTTCTGAATGTTTTGGAGCCAAAGTACGAAATTCCCAGTCGCCGTCATGTCACAGATGTCATTTTGCCACAATTACACAACACAGTGAAAAAACACATTACCAACATGCTACAGGAAGACATAAAGGCTATTAGTTTCACCACGAACACTTTGAGCAGCAGTGTGAGTCCCGTGTCTGTAATTAGCTTAACTGCACAGTGGATTGATGCCAACTTCACTCTGCAGCAAGTCATGCTGCATGCAAAGAAATGTCAAGGCTCTCACACAGGCCAAGCTATAAGGAGCATACTTGAAGAAATGCTAGTGTGGTAGTCCGTGATAATGTCAGAAATATGATAAAAGGTGTACAAGATGCTGGTCTTCAGAGTCTTTCATGTGTGGCACATACACTGCAGCTGGCTGTCTCGGAGGGGCTTTTATAACAGCGCAGCATTACGGATGCTGTGGGAGTTGGGCGCAAAGTAGTTGGCCACTTTAAACATTCAAACCTGGCATATTCTCAGCTGCAAGATATTTAGATCCAGCTTGGTCAACTCATTAAAAGACTTCAACAAGATGTTCAGACTCGCTGGAACAGCACTTTTTACATGCTGTAGTCTCTGATAGAGCAAAAGCGGGCCATTGGTGTATATGTGTCAGAACATGAGCTGCCTGCAACTATCACTTCAAATCGGTGGAATCTCATGGAGAAGGTGATCAACATCTTGGCTCCCTTTGAAGAATTGACTCGCCATGTGAGTTGTTCTGATTCTTTTGCCTCGGATGTAATTCCTGCAGTCACTATGCTACAGCGATTATTATCGAAAGAAGTGGATGAGACCACAGTGTTAAAATGATGAAGAACACATTGCTTGTTGCAGAAATGCTTCTCTGACATGGAGCAAAATCCACTTTACTATATCGCTACCTTATTCGATCCAAGGTAATCAATTATTTATTGCTGGCTGTTATTTTGCATTGTTTTTATTTGAATAATTATTGATTTTGTTTTTTATGAAGGTGATATTACTGTTATCACTTGCATTGAAAAAAGTTTTTTTTAATGCAAGTGATAACGCTGTAAATATCACCTTCATAAAAAACACAAAACAAAATAATCGATAACAAATGAAAGCACATGTATACCTACCTTCTTTGCCTCTGTGTAATGGTTTTGCACAGAGCAGCCCCGACAACTCTTTTTGCCGGGTCCCCCGCCGTTAGCTTTCCTTCTAGCAGTGCCCCCACAGCAAGCTTCCACAGTTTTTGCTTTGCTTGCATGACGTTGTCTTGTTTTTTCTTCTTCTAGGTATAATGATCAGTTCTTCTCAAATGCAGATTCTGGCAGGCAGGCCAAAGATATGTTCCTGCTGGAAATGCAAAAAATATCTGTATAGGTACAACAGGCAGCGACACCTGAGGTGCTTGAGAAACCAGCTGCCAAAAGGCCTCGCACTGACCAACAGCCAGTTACCAGTGTGGACAGTGCTTTTCAAGAAATTGCTTATTCATCTACATTTGAGAACAGTGCTCCCACAGCTGCTACCATACAACTAGAAGCATATCTTGGAGAGGTCACTGTGCCTCGTTTGGAAAAAAAACCCTTGGGTATTGGGCAGTCAATAAACTGCGATTTCCCACTCTTGGCCAAATGGCACAAAAATATCTTTCAGCTCCTTGCAGTAGTGTGGAAAGTGAGAGATTGTTCAGTGCAGCGTCACATATTCTGACTGACATCAGAAACTGACTTCTCACTGAACATGCAGAGACTCTTCTGTTTCTTAAAAAAAACTTGCCACTTGCGTTTGAATTGGAAAAGTAAGAAGTTGAACTAGAAGCAAGCACTTTTTTTAATTTAAATGTTTACAAAATAATGTACGTTTTGAGGTACTGTTCTAGTTGCTCCTACTCATACCTAACATTATTTAACTGTACTGTGTACACTTGGGTTGGTTGTTGTGAACTTGTGATGTTTGTTTTACAAGTGACGTCATCAATGATGACATAATATTTCATGTTCCGTGAAATTTGAGCTTTCAATTTCAAGGCTCAAAGCAGCTGCTCCTCAAGGCTTTTGTTCTGCCTGTTATTAACACCTCCCCTCTATGTCAGCCAATTGCACACTATATGTAGTTTCAGGAGTTTAGTGACAGGGAAGTTTACAGGCAGAAAAAAAATCCAAAGATTTCCATTTCTAATTTCTTTGGATTTTTTTTCTGCCTGCTGCCTGTAAACTGTCCTGACTGCCACTAAACTTCTGAAACTGCATATAGTGTGCCTGGCTATGAACACATAGGCTAACATGGAGGGGAAGAGGTAACAGGTAGAGAAAAAAAAAGCTCAAAAGAGCTAAAACACCTGGAGAAACAGCTGCTTCGGTACTCGTACTCGGTGTTAAAAAAGTGGCATCGGTGCATCCCTACTCTATATCTTTTCCCTGAAAAAAACGTATGTTTTTCCTGTCTGCAGCAAAGCCCAAGTGAACTATGCACTGTTTGTTCTGTAGGGCTATATACAGAATTTCTAACAGTTTCCTACTATGGCCCCAGATCCTGAAACACTGCCTGCCTATGAACTTTGTGGGTATGAACAAATCAATTTGACATTATGGGTCAGTCCTTTGCAGACCCTGCCTCTAAATATGCAAGGGTGCCCACTTTGGAGATTCCTCCTACCCAAACCCCACCTCTAAATATGCCAGGACTGTCCACTCATTGCCCCAATTCTGACAACTGATATCTTTTTCGGTTAGGGTGGTGGAACATTGCACTCCAAGCTTGGTGAACATTCCAAATCAAATCTTGGTAGGTCTCTATTGCCGTGTGGAGCCTCAATGATGTCCCTGGTAAAGTCAACTTGCACAGAGTTAAAGGGTGTGAATGTCAAGCTTTCATGACCTGTCTAGATATGAATATTTATTTGACGCAATAAAAGGATCTATCAAGAGTTCACTCCAATGCATTCAGGGGTCATATACAGTGGCTTAAAAAAGTATTAATACCCCTTGAAATTTTTCACATTTTGTCATGTTACAACCAAAAAAATATAAATGTATTTTATTATGATTTTATGTGATGGACCAACACAAAGTGGAACATAATTGTGAAGTAAAAGGAAAATGATAAATGGTTTTCATTTTTTTTTACAAATAAATATCTGAAAAGCGTGGTGTGCATTTGTATTCAACCTCCTTTACTTGGATACCCCTAACTAAAATCCAGTGGAACCAATTGTCTTCAGAAGTCATCTAATTAGTAAATTGAGTCCACCTGTGTGTAATTTAATCTCCGTACAAATACAGCTATTCTGTGAAGCCCTCAGAGGTTTGTTAGAGAACCTTAGTGAACAAACAGCATCATGAAGGCCAAGGAACACACCAGAGAGGTCAGGGATAAAGTTGTCGATAAGTTTAAAGCAGGGTTAGGTTATAAAAAAATATCCCAAGCTTTGAACATCTCATTGAGCACTGTTCAATCCATCATTTGAAAATGGAAAGAGTATGGCACAACTGCAAACCTACCAAGACATGGCCATCCACCTAAACTGACCCATGGTAACTCTGCAGGAGCTGCAGAGATCCACAGCTCAGGTGGGAGAATCTGTTCCACAGGACAACATTTAGTCGTGCACTCCACAAATCTGGCCTTTATGGAAGAAAGCCATTGTTGAAAGAAAGCCAAAAGAAGTCCCATTTGCAGTTTGCGAGAAGCCATGTGGGGGGATACAACAAACATGTGGAACAAGGTTCCCTGGTCAGGTAAGATCAAAATTGAACTTTTTGGCCTAAAATCAAAACGCTAGGTGTGGCGGTAAACACTGCACATCACCCTGAGCACATCATCCCCACCGTGAAACATGGTGGTGGCAGCATCATGTTGTGGGGAGGCTTTTCTTCAGCGGGGACAGGGAAG
Source organism: Lithobates pipiens (assembly GCF_037356315.1). Taxonomy (NCBI): domain Eukaryota; kingdom Metazoa; phylum Chordata; class Amphibia; order Anura; family Ranidae; genus Lithobates; species Lithobates pipiens. The sequence continues at coordinate 477,415,216 of NW_027507903.1, read as the reverse complement.
CTGGTCAGAGTTGATGGAAAAAAGGATGGAGCCAAATACAGGGCGATCTTAGAAGAAAACCTGTTAGAGTCTGCTAAAGAATTGAGACTGGGGTGGAGGTTCGCCTTCAAAAAGGTCAACAACCCTAAACATACAGCCAGAGCTACAGAGGAATGGTTTAGATGAAAGCATATTCATGTGTAAGAATGGCCCAGTCAAAGTCCAGATCTAAATCCAATTGAGAATCTGTGGCGAGACTTGAAAATTACTGTTCACAGACGTTCTCTATCCAAACTGACAGAGTTTTAGCTATTTTGCTAAGAAGAATGGGCAAAAAATTCACTCTCTGGGATGTGCAAAGCTGGCAGAGACATCCTCAAAAAGACTTGCAGCTGTAATTCCAGTGAAGGTGGTTCTACAAAGTGTTGGGGGGCTGAATACAAATGCATGCCACACTTCTCAGATATTTATTTGTAAAAAATCTTGAAAACCATTGATCGTTTTCCTTCCTATTTACAATTGTGTGCCAATTTGTGTTGGTCTATCAAATAAAATTCCAATAAAATACATTTATGTTTTTGGTTGTAATATGACAAAATGTGGAAAATCTCAAAGGGCTTTATCGGGGGCTTGTTCCACCTGTACAATAAATCTGAGCCCTGATGATGGGGGGATCCAAAATGCACTGGCTGTTAACACTTGATAGAACATTTTATTGTGACACTTCATATCTGGATTGATCCCTGTGGCTTAGTGTTCTCAAGAAATTAATACCTGACCAATGCTCTAACTCTGGAGTTGAGTTTTGTTTGGCTTTGGGTTTTAAGGTGAATGCATTTAGGGCTCTATTCATAAAGGTTTACATTTTCTCCAATTTTAATGGGAAACTGCATTTCTGATGGTTCCATTTACTTACAAAGTTGCTCTGGGCAATGTCTCTTAAGCCCCATACGCATAGATTTTTCCTTCAGATTTACCAACACCATATAATATGAGGTCAAACCTTAGGAGTTTCAATTTGAATGCAATCAGGCAGGACCTTGTACTACATGGTTTTGGCAAACCTGAAGGAAAAACTCAGCAGAAAAACTGATAGTGTGTATGGGGCTTTAATTTTACAACCAAAGTAGAATTATCCCAGCTGAATGTATACCGTAAATGATTCAGCAATGCACTGAAGACTTACTTTATTGCATCTCTGGAAACCAGGTGATGTGATATTTCCAGTGGAGGGAGTTTGGAGGAAGAGCTTTCCTCAGTGTGGCTTCACAGGTTTTTTTTAATTTCAGTCCTTTTATATCTTGTTCTGATGTTCTCTACATTTCACCTTTTGTTTACATTTCATTAAATGATAGACCTTTATGTTTAAAACTTTTACAATAAAGAAAAATGGTAGCAAATTGGACAAAATGAATAAAACACAAAATCTTTATTCAGCAGAACTGTATGAAGAGGCTCTTGAAATCTCTCCATCTACACCTCCCATGATGAACTTTCCTGGTCTGTGGCCATCTTGTTACATGTTGGGAAAATGTCAGATATACCCTCAGAAAGTGGCAATATTTACTCTTCGTAACTTTTAAGATGTAGAGGATTATGGAACCTAAGACGGGTCTGAAAATTATTGCTCCTGTTTAATGGAGGTAACACTATGGAAGATCTTAGGAATATAGCTCAGACTTTACTAGGAACTATTGAGCTCTTCAAATAGACAGACCAACACTGTGCAGATTTTGCAGCATTCAGTTACCAGCATGTAGACCTGACCTTAGAAAGTATATTGCAATTGTTTAATTACGAACAAACATATGCAACTATTTACACTATTTACACTATTAGGGCAATTTATTTTTAATTACTGCTAAGCTGTGTGCAGCTTCTGGGATTGTACACCTATCCCTACGTACATGTTAAACTCAGCTGTGCAGTGATCCATCAAGCCAATTTATGTACCCTATTACTATCTATGGGCTGTCTGCATGCAGTTACATAGTTAGTAAGGTTGAATAAAGTCCATCCAACCTGAGTGAGTTTCTACAATTGTCCCTATCCCTGTATGTTGCACACTCATACCATTCCCTACCCTCAAGGAGCCCACAATCCAAGGTCCCCATTCATATACTAGGGCCAATTTTAGATAGAAGCCAATTAACCTACCTGCATGTCTTTGGAATGTGGGAGGAAACCGGAGTACCCGGAGGAAACTCATGCAGGCACAGGGAGAACATGCAAACTCCAGGCAGGTAGTGTCGTGGTTGGGATTTGAACCAGCGACCCTTCTTACTGCTAGGTGAGAGTGCTACCCACTACACCACTGTGCTGCCCACTTCAGTGGCAGTAAAAATATAAAACAAACAGCTCTGCATGTTGCTCAGGACTAAGCACCCGTATGAATGAGCCCTTAATAATACTAAACTTAAGGTATATGTCAGGTCAAAATATATGCACATTTCCTCATGTTTTGCAGAAAAATTCCCACTGGTCAGCCAAAAATCCAGTAGGCTTCTAACTTCCTATTTGGTTCTGTCAGCACTGCCTGCTTGACTAGAGAACACCACCAATTCCCCCCAAACCCTTCTCTGTTCCCCTCTGAATGCATTCTCTACACTGATTTCTTTCCCAGCAAAAACAATACTGCTGCCTTGACTCTTAAGAGCCTTTGCACACACTGTGTGAAAAGGAAGGGCTTTTGGGAGATGTTGTTCTGGGGCTGGAATTATGTCGATAGGAACTGAGCTCATAGCATCAGACCCTGCAGAACTGTTACAAGCATTGCAATGACATCACAGCGATTAATAGAAGCTGTATCTCTCTACATAAACATTAGAGGTGCCCCCCTAATCTGCATGCAGGGAGCCAAACGCATGGATTCCAATCATGTTTTTTTTTTAAGCATGTGATTAGAGCTTGAGGCTCTAATTGTCTTAAAAAAAAGGTGGGCCTGGGGCGCAGAGCACTGTGCCCTGAGCCCACCCAGTTGTGTGACAGTAGCGAAATAATATTCACCATTGTCTTCTTGCTTCTCCTCCCAGCCATACAGGTAGCAGGAGGAGCGCAATTGGCCGAGAGGAGAAGCGTAGGGAGAAAATTGGATCATTCCTGGGCTTGCGCTTAACTGTCAAATAAAGCTCCGTCTTGGTGATAAAAATGTTTCATTTCAATGAAGTTCTAAGGAATTTGATGTAACTAAGTAATGACATTATAACTTCTATAAACATAAACTCAATGTTATGAATAAAGGTAAGATCATTAGATTAGGAATAGCATGAGTAAGTATTCAAAGCACCACATAAATATGAATAACTTGCAAATAAAAGCATACAACCAAATGGGACTTTTAGGGTACTTATAATCTCAGGAATTAGCCAACATTTTATGTAATAGACCAACACAAAGTGGGGTCCCTGTTAAAGTCAACTTGTACAGAGTTAAAAGATGTAATTATGTGGCACAATAAGAGGATCTATTAAGAGTTGACTCCAATGCATTTCAGGGGTCATATACAGTGCCTTGAAAAAGTATTAATACCGCTTGAAATTTTCCACATTTTGCCATGTTACAACTAAAAATGTAAATGTATTTTATTGGGATTTTATGTGATAGACCAACACAAAGTGGAACATACCGTGATTGTGAAGTAAAAGAAAAATTATAAATGGTTTTCAAATTTTTTCCAAATAAATATCTGAAAAGTGTGGCATGCATTTGTATTCAGCCCCCTTTAATCTGATACCCCTAACTAAAATCTAGTGGAACCAATTGCCTTCAGAAGTCACCTAATTAGTAAATAAAGTCCACATTTGTATAATTTAATCTCTGCAGAAATACAGCTATTCTGTGAAGCCCTCAGAGGTTTGTTAGAGAACCTTAGTGAACAATCAGCATTATGAAGGCCAAAGAACACACCAGACAGGTCAGGGATAACGTTGTGGAGCAGTTTAAAGCAGGATTAGGTTAAAAAAAAAATATCCCATGCTTTGACCATCTCACGGAACACTGTTAAATCCATCGTCTGAAAATGGAAAGAGCATGGCACAACTGCAAACCTATCAAGATATGGCTGACCACCTAGGAGAACATTGATCAGAGAAGCAGCCAAGAGTCCCATGGTAACTCTTGAGGAGCTGCAGAGATCCACAGCTCAGGTGGGAGAATCTGTCAGTACAACATATAGTCGTGCACTCTACAAATCTGGCCTTTATGAAAGAGTGGCAAGAAGAAAGCCATTGTTGAAAGAAAGCCATATAAAGTCCCGTTTGCAGTTTGTGAGAAACCATGTGGGGGACACAGTAAACATGTGGAAGAAGGTGCTCTGGTCCTACAGTGGCCACGACATGTAAATTTACATCCTCTGCAGCGTTTTCTTGGCTTTGCCAACTATTATCGTAAGTTTATTGTTAACTTCTCATCTTTGGTCAAGCCCCTGGCCGATATGACCAGAAAAGATGGTAACCCACAGTGTTGGTTTCTGGAGTCCATTAAAGCTTTTGAGAGTCTCAAGGCTGCTTTTGTTTCTGCTCCTGTGTTGGCACATCATGATCCTACTTTACCTTTTATCCCTGAGGTTGATGAGATTGGAGATGGCACCCTTCTGTCTCAACGTCTTACCTCTGAGAGCACTATGCATCCTTATGGCTACTTTTCCAAGAAATTGTCACCTGCAGAGAGCAATTTTGAGACTGGTGACAGAGAGCTGTTAGCGATCATTTTAGTCCTGAAAGAATGGAGACATCTCCTCGTAGGTACCACGGTGCCAGTTCTCATTCTTACTGACCATAAGAATCTCACATTCTTGTCTGAGGCTAAACGCCTCTCTCCCAGAAGGGCACAATGGGCTCCTTTTTGTCTAGTTTCAATTACACTGTCTCATTCTTACCTGGTACTAAGAATATAAGGGCTGGCGCTTTGTCACAACTCTTTTGGACCATTTCCCAACAATTCTGGTGGCCTAGTCTACGTGCTGATGTAACTGCCTTTGTAGCTGCCTGTTCCACATGTGCTCAGAGTAAGCCCTTGTACACACGGTCGGACATTCTGACAACCAAATCCGTTGGATTTTGTCCGACGAATTTTGTCCGACGGATTTTGTCCGAAACTGTTGCATACACACGGTCAGACAAAGTTGTCGGAAAATCTGATTGTACATAACGTGATGACGTTATTTCGTTACAACGGGACTACGTTCAGGCTAGTAGCCAATAGCTTTGGTCTAGAAATTTGATCTGAGCATGCATGGCACTTTGTCTGTTGGAGTAGGCTACACATGATCGGAGTATGTCCGATCGGAGCATTTTGTCGGAAAATTTTACGGACAAGTTGGAAAACTTGGTCCGTCGGATACTCCGATGGAAACAGTCCGATTGGAGACCACACACAGTCGGGTTATCCGACAAAACGGTCCGATAGGACACATTCCGTCGGAATCTCCGACCGTGTGTACAAGGGCTAAGACTCCACGACACCTTCCAGTGGGCTTCCTACAACCCATACCCAATGGAGAGAGGCCCTGGACCAACCTGTCTATGGATTTCATTTTGGAGTTACCCAACTCCCAGGGCAACACAGTTATCCTTATGGTGGTTGACCGGTTCTCGAAATTGTCTCATTGTAGTCCACCTAAGAAGTTGCCCATGTCTAAGGAACTGGCTTCCATTTTTGCTGGGGAGATCTTTTGCTTACATGGGCTGCACAAGGTGATTGTCTCAGACAGGGGTAGTCAGTTTGTGTCCCAGTTCTGGTCAGCCTTTTGTGCACAGTTGGGAATTCAGCTTGCTTTCTCCTCTGCATATCACCCGCAGTCTAATGGGGCCGCAGAACGAGCCAATCAGTCCTTTGAGCAATTCCTACATTGCTACATTTCTGACCATCATAACAACTGGTCAGACCTCTTACCGTAGGTGGAGTTTGCTCACAATAGTGCCTTGAATTCTGCTTCCTGATTGTCCCCGTTTATGGCGAACTATGGTTTGCAACCTTCCATGTTGCCTGATTTATTTTTTCCGCAGAGTATTCCTGCGTTAGTGGAGCATCTCTGTGGTCTTCGTTTCACTTCGGCACAAGTCCAGGTACAGACTTCATGCTGACTGCAGACCCCTGCCTACGACTTCCTACCAGGTTGGGGACAGGATCTGGCTGTCATCTTGCAACCTCCGACTTCGTGTTACCTCTCTAAAGTTCACACCTCAGTTTATTGGGCTTTTCCGTATTCTTCACAGGATTAACCCAGTGGCTTAAGCATTAGACCTTCCTTCTAATATGCGTATCTCAAATGTATTTCATGTCTCCTTATTAAAATCTTTGGTCTTTGGTCTGCAACCACTTTACCTCCTCTGTGCCTCATCCTCACCCTGTACAGGTTGAGAACCATGAGGCGTATGAAGTACAGTCCATTGTTGTCTCCTGTAGCTTCCATGGGTGCATACAGTACCTGGTGCATTGGAAAGGCTACGGTCCGGAGATATGCTCTTGGGTCTCATCCTCGGACGTACATGTACCTGTCATCCTCCGTGAATTCCATAGACATTTTCCCCTCAAGCCTGGTGGTCCTCGGAGGGGAGGTGTCATTGAGGAGGGGGTACTGTCAGGGCTGGGCTCAGCCCTTCCTTCTCTGAGCTGGTCGCTAAGCTGTCGGTTAATTGCCAGCTCCTATCTCGCCACAGTGACTCACCTGTTGATGATATCCTGCTCGTCAGTCCTGCCTACTTAAGCTGTCCAGCCCAGATGATCTTTGCTTTCACCTTGGTCACATCTCTAGAGACGCTCTCCTGTGTTCCTGTTAAAGACCTGCTTAGCTGACATTCCTTTTGGCTCCAGATCCTGCATGCTGTTCTACTACGCTCATCTCTGGCTCCCTGGTGTTTTGGCTTGTCTGACTATCCATTATGGTTCCTGAACTCTGGCTATGTTTTTACTACATTTACTCTGTGTAACTTTTTTAGTATTATTAAACAAGTGAGATTTAACTATACTTCTGTCTCAGTCTGATTCATGGTTTCTGACAAAGCCACTCCCACCAACTTCCCATATACACTAACTTCCTGTCCTCTGCTCAGCTCCAAAACCTATCCAACTGGTTTATTTACTAATCAATGGAGGGGGGGGGGAGCCTAGCTTCTTTGAAAACTTTTCAAAAATATATCTAACTAATAAGCTCTAGGTTTTTTTCTTAATTCCACAACACCGGCCTAAGAGAAAAATCTACAAGGCAGTTATCGACTCGAGAGAAATGGTTATCCAACTGTATATAGTAATCAATAAATTAATATTTAAGATAACACAACTGAATATAAGGTAAAAATCAATACAACATAATTATCCTTTCCATAATGAATATTGTTTTCAAATGATGGTTACCAGAGTTTTAAAATGGTTGCCGTGGCTTCCAAGATGGCTTCTGCTTAAAGAGGAATTACTTCTTCTTTGAGTTTCAAAGTATGAGGTGTCAAGGAGTCTTCACGAATGTGGAAATATGAGTAGAAGAATGAAGTGTGTGTCTATGTGTCTGAATGAGTGTCCTTCCATGGCATCTATCTTGATCCTATATACTATTTGGACAATAGACTTATAATAATTATAATATAATTAGCCTAGCCCAGAAGGTGTAACCTCTTTTTCATTGATTGAAAGATCTATTGATTACCTTTTTGTAGATTTAGCTATATGGCTATATTGATCTAGACATGGTCACAATATATATATATATATATTATTCACAACACTGATTGGTATACTTTATACTTTTACTAATATTTCTGAGTAAGGAAAAAAAATCAGATTTATTGACTATGGTATTAACCATGGCTTGTTACCTGCTATACCAATAACCCCACCCCTTTCATCTAATGACCACACCACACATAACTGGAGTAAATTGGCCGTAGCAGCCATTTTATTAACCAAATATAAATATCCAATAATTAACATGTCAAAACATAACGTACAGTTTATTAACGATAAAGGAGCCCAAGGTCCCAATAGGCATGAAACCAGAACCGTACCTGCTAGTCACTTCTAAGGCATCCAGTCACGAAACCACAGACTCGGAGACAACTAGCAGATACCCATTTACTAACTGGGAGCTGTACATCAGACGGGTCCCTATACCATACCTTTTAAGTGCCCATATGACACAGCCCTCAGGGTGAGGCAGTGTTTTATACCCAGCTGATTAGATAAACTGCCTCAGCTGAACCAGGAGTGACGGGTGCTAATTGCAAAGCAAGATCCAGAGTATAGCCCTCAGTGCTGCATGGTAGACAAGGCATAGCTAGCTGGAAACCAGGCTGAAAAATGAACTGGCCACAATGAGGTGTGGCCGAGAGGCAATACAGCAGGAGCACAGAAAGTCATGGGTTCAATCCCTCCTTGAGCCACTTGGGGGGTGGCCACGCCTGGCTGTTTGCATGGCATGGTAGGAATCGTGACAGTTCCCTCCCCTTAGAAATGCCCTCTGGGTGTGAATAGATAGTTTGTCATAGGCATACATGCCATATGTACAGTCTTCAACTAATTCATGGGGAAACAACGCACCAACAGAAGTGTTGGAAGACCTTTCCTTACTCTTTTTGTGCATTGTTGCTTTTGAAGTTCTTGCAAGGGAGACATTCGTAGCTTGCAAAGCTTTTTCAAACATCTCGAGTTCCTGCTAACAGACTATGGTGCCATTCGAGGCATACGTGCAGTCAGGTGGCAGAACTTCTTTGGCAGGCAGGACAGGATGATGTTACTGTACTTACCACTATGGACCTTGGGATAATTACAGGATCAGGTAGGAGGAGCGACGCACTGACATCACCGCTTCACGTGCTTGTCCCGGAAGTATCGGGCATTGTAAATCGAGACCGGCCGGCTCGAGTTTTGCATGCGATTTGTCCATTGATGTTATGTAAGTGCGCAATTGGCGTTTTTTATTTATTTTATTAAAGTGTTTGGTTTTACACTATTGCGAGCCTTATATCTTTTTTATGGTCGCTGATGTGAGGGATTGGTTGGAGCTGTGAGAGGTCCTTTCATCACCTTACTTATCTGAATATCCCGGGCTGGGGAGAGCCAGTCATCTGCGTTTTATGGTTCTCTGTAATAAAGAACCATAAACTTCTGGTAAGCGGCAGTGTTAACCGTGGTGGAGGTGCTCACAACTTACACTATTTTGGATGGTCTGTCATCGTTTCATCACTGCGGAGTTACTATCACTGTTTCTCAACTTGAGAATTTTTTTATATGGACTTTTCAATGTTATGACTATCAAAGTGTTTCTTTTACACTGTTCATTAATTGTGTGTTTTTTGTTATATGACCGTACCACGTTAGTTAGTGGACCGGTCAGATATTAGTCTTTGCTTAAGTATATTGGTGTTTTCACTGTATTTTTTACACATATTTCTGCATAGATTGGTGTTAATATTCACTTCTTTACTTTTGAGATGTAATATTAATTAATTTATTTTTTTGCGCAACCCACCCCTTTTTCTGTCTTGTTGTCAGAAGGTTGCATAGTTGCCTCTAGACCAGATGGTAGGAGCTGCTCAGGGGTATTGGTTACAGGTTCTTGAGGGACACCACTATTGTTAACCACCATAGTCTGGTTACCCACCTTTGACATTGAACGTGGACAGGTCTTACAGCAACCTTGGCAGTTTACAGGCTGATAAGCAGGGGTAGCAGGATGGATCCTAATAGTACCTACTTGAAGAACCTTTGGCCATGGTGGACGAGTTGGGCAGAGAGAGATAAAGGGCTCTCTTTCTCCACAATAGAAACAAAGACCACAGCTTTCCTCCGCTCTCTTTCACCTTTGGACAGCTTGAACCGGATGAATCCGATCTCCATGGGTTCCACATAGGGTTGCCACCTGTCCAGGATTCCCCCGAACAGTACGGGTTTTGAAACATGTGCCTGGCTCTCTGACCACCTGAGACCCGGGCACATTATTCATTTCAGACCCGCCAGTGGCTCCCTGTGTCATCAGTGCCGCCGTGTCTCCTTAAATTTCGGGTCCGCAGAGCTGCTTGATATCTGCTCTTGCTCAGCTGTCAGAGTGCTGGATGGGAGTCGGGACACAGAGGCAGAGGCGGAGCCTCCATGTTGTTCTCCTTGAATCCTCTGGCTGGCTGCAGAAGGGACAAGGAGGTGGGCCATTCCCTGCTGCTCTGAAATGTGTGCAGAGTTCATGCTGGCACTGTAGCCAAGCTTGTAAGGTAAGTTTTTGCCATGTCAGGATTTCAAAGTACTCTCACCTCTCCTCCCCCCACCATACACTATACATACACCCCCCTCCCCCCACCATACACTATACATACACCCCCCTCCCCCCACCATACACTATACATACACCATACACTATACATACATACACTATCCATATATACAATTCTCCCCCCCATACACCATCCATATATACTGTTCTCACCGGGTGACACCATCCACTGCTCTACTGACACCATCCACTGCTCCATGGATACCATCCTCTGCTCTACTGACACCGACCACTACCCTACTGACACTATCCACTGCTCCACTGACACTATCCACTGCTCTACTGACACCATCCGCTGCTCTACTGACACCATCTACTGCCCTACTGACACCGTCCACTGCCCTGCTGACACCGTCCACTGGTCTACTGACACCGTCCACTGCTCTACTGACATCGTCCACTGCCCTACTGACATCGTCCACTGCTCTACTGACACCGTCCACTGCTCGACTGACACTGCCCACTGCCCCACTGACACCGTCCACTGCTCTACTGACACCATCCACTGCTCCATTGACACCGTCCACTACCCGACTGACACCATCCACTGCTCTTCTGACACCGTACACCGCTCTACTGGCTAACAGTGTCCACTTTTAAGGTAGGCTATTTTCACATTTTAACTGATATTTCTTTTATTAATCAAATCATATTTTATGGGTACACTAATGTTTTTGTTTTATTTTACCATGCCCCTTTAAGTCCCCCAGCCACTGTTCATCTAGCACACCTCATTACTACTCTCTTTGGGTCACCCAAGGTATTTTACTATCCTATAGCATGTACTACAAAGAAAATTGCAGTGCGCCGCAAAAGTGTTCAGGATTGGCTTGAAGAAAGGGTAGCAACCCTAGTTCCACATCTTTCAGGGTAGAAGTGTCTAGGCTTTGTGGCTTTGGAGCTTCACAACTTGGCACGTACTGGAATGGCTTGAAGTCGTATCTGTACAGGGTATTCCTGTCCCTGGGTCCCCGTAGGCCACGAGAACTAGGAGCAGACTTGGGAACCCTGGTTTTCTTTGATACTGTATTGTGAGAGTCCAGGGCAAACATGAATGCTTCCCAGCTGTCCAAAACTGGACTCCTTTCCTGTAGTTGTTGAACCTATGTTTTGATTTGCCCAGTGAATAGGTTGACGGTAGCGCAAACATTTATATAATCGGTGGCATATGACCTAGGTTTAAGAGCAAACAGCAGCTCGCAATCCATCCTAAAACACAAGAAGGATGCATGACTATTGTCAAACCTCTCTGGCATCACAGCAAATGGTTCAGGAAATGCTGGTTCCGAGGCTGGGCGTACTGTAGTTTTAAACAACAGGACTTCTTGCTGCAGCTCCGAAAGGGTCTGGCCCAGGCTGGAGACTTGCTGAGCAAGGGAGGTGAGCATCTTGTACATCTCTGTGGACTCCATGAGGTTCAGTTTATTATGTAAGGGCTTACCTTGGTTGGAGTCCATAGCGCAGAGATGTATGCTCACCCTTGCAAATACACACAGCCCACGGTAACTAGGTAAAAGGCTACCTGGGCTGTGAATCTGAGCACGGGGGCTTGACAGAGAATTTACCAAAGGATTCTCAAGGTGAAGCCGTAGTCAGGGATTCCAGAAGTCAGAGTTAATGATGAACAGAACCAGGTTCAGAAGCCGGGGTCAGTCTTGGAACACTGAAACTTGAAAATAAGAACACAGGGAAACAGGAACCTTTGGCAATACAAGAGACAATGAACAGACACAGCCCTCAGGGTGAGGCAGTGTTTTATACCCAGCTGATTAGATAAACTGCCTCAGCTCAAACAGAAGTGACAGGTGCTAACTGCAAAGCAAGATCCAGAGTATGCATGCTGGACAAGGCATAGCTGGAAACCAGGCTCAATAATGAACTGAGGTGTGGCTCAGAGGCAATACAGCAGGAGCAGTACACAGAAAGTCATGGGTTCAATACCTCCTTGAGCCACCTGGGGGGTGGCCATGCCTGTCTGTTTGCATGGCATGGTAGGACTTGTGACAGTTGGGAAGCTGTTCCTTGCTCTTCCTCTTACAACTGAAACCAGACCCATTTCCTGTCCCCACTCACTTCCCCCCATCTCCATAACCCACTCAGCACAGCCCTAAAAAAATTCCCTGACACACCCCTTCTTTCCTTTAACTCTCTGTACCCTAAGCCCCCATTAACCCCTGTCATGTCTGTATTATGGCCTTGGGGTTATACTACGAGCCTCTATTTGAGTTGCTTAACATAGACTTTGCCCAGTCTAACTAACTATTTAGCCATTTCTGCTGGATAAGCAACTCTTGGAGTCTTCACAATAGTCTCTGTTTACAGACAGGGATTTCATCTAAAGAACAGTCCAGTGTTTATATTGTCGACTCATCTTAGTGATATCATGTTTTTTTATCTAACAGACCAGAAAATGTAAATATCTTTGGTTCTTTGGTTTCTAGGTTTGCAAATAGTTTGTTTATAGTATTTAAAGCGGGAGTCCGCCGGGAGTCCGCGTTTTTTTTTTTTTTAAAGCCAGCAGCTACAAATACTGCAGCTGCTGACTTTTAAAATAGTGACACTTATCTGTCCAGCGCGCCCGGAGCCGATCTCTTGATCGTCTCTCGGGTGCTGCCGCCGCCATCTTGGGTATGGGAATCAGGAAGTGGAGCCTTTCGGCTTCATTTGCCGGTTCCCTACTGCGCATGCGCGAGTCGCGCTGCGCAATAAGGATGGACCCGCTGCCTCTGGGATCTGTGTGTTTCCCAGCAGGCAGCGGAGGACTTTCGGAAAGGGGCGTAATCTACGCCCCTTTCCGCAGAGAGCTATCCCGGAAGTGGGTGCAGATAACTGTACTGTACAGGTACCTGCACCCCCCTCCCCCCTGAAAGGTGCCAATTGTGGCGCCGGAGGAGGGGAGGAATCCAATGAGCGGAAGGTCCACTTTAGGGTGGACCTCCGCTTTAAGTATAGGTGATGCATTAAAAGTTGGAAAACAGCTGAAGTCATGGTGACCCTTTCTTCACCTTTCTCTCATAGGGCTCATGATATAAAAATAAAATTAAAAAGATATTATTATTTCTTCTCAAAAGGTCTAACACTGCCCATAGATGGATCGAAATCCAGCTGGTTCCTGCTAAATCAGCTGAATTGTGATCCATCTATGGCTGGCCTTAGAGGAAAAGAAGACACTTTGGTAAAGTGTCTTCAACATCAAAGAACAAGTCCAGGTGAATGTGACCAACTACTCCTGGCTATTATTGTTAGAAGCTAGAACAGCATCATCAGCATCTCACCACATGATGGAAATTATTTAAAGCAGATGTACTGTAAATTCATTCACTAAAATGTAATATTAGCTTGAACATGTTATTATTATATTTCTGCAGATTTCATTAAAATCCCTGGAGATCCTGCCATGAAGGACCTTATTTAGGCACTTCCTGATACAGGGTGACAAGGCTCAAATTGTGTTCTGCCATTTTCATCCCTTTAAACATCTTCAGATGCAGACTAAAAGCAGCTATGCCAACACGCATTTACAAGTTTAGCACTGACCCTTGAAGGAGCTGCTGGTATTAGAATGGGCCTGCACTTTGCTAATGAACCCACATTGACTTGACTCAGTCCCCTTGACACAACTGTGGTGCAATTGAAATGTGTAATGAAATGGTGAGAGATAACCCCACAATACACAATACAATATAATATACCTGTATTATTACCAGGATACCCAGTGGCTCCACCTGCTGAGAGAAAACAATACTCCACACAATTGAGATACTTAACCATAAATACATGTAAAGCGACAGGACAATGAATCGGAACAACAATTATACAAGGTGAAACTACAAGGGAGATCCCCCTACTTTAAAAGCTAGTTGAAAGATTGTGTTAATAGTGCACAGTCTTTAATCTTCTTTTCTTCTGCTAGCTATGATGGCCCTTTATAATTTATATTCCAAAAGGTAAAGAAGTTAGGCTGAACTTAAAAGTGATCCTGTCACTATTTCTTTAAATGCTCCAGTGAGTGTTCCTTCAGGTATAATACAATGCTCAAGATGCAATGAAGATTAGGCCTTAAGCCTGCCTAAAGTCAGTTTCTGTGAGCTTCTTCCGTGGGACTATGGATCCCAGCAAACACTGTATATGAGTCTAACTGAATGCAAATGCATAATAAAACTGTGGGCCACAACCCGCTCACCAACTGGATCCGAAGTCCTGGATACCAGCTCTGGTCCGGTGCACTGTGGTTTGCTTCAATGCCAGCTGACTCCGTCACACCGCTCCGCTGGGTGAGCCGGGTCCTGTGGCACGCCGAGAAGTGTCTCTGGATCCCTTCCGATCCGGTCACCATGTCTCTTGCGCTGTTACATGTCTGGCAATGTCTGGCTCTGCAGCGCTCCTCAATGGCTGTAGGCCGCTCCTTCTGGAGACCTCCTCGCAGGTCCTCACAGGCAGGCCATGTGTCCCGAAGAGACACAAAATGGCCGCCTGGGGCCCTTTTATATTCTACCCATCATGCAGTTCTGTCCCAGGTGACCATGGGTAGGGCACTTGGCATTCTGGGTAGGCAAAGGTCAGATAAAAGGAACATAAACATAGTCACTTCCTATGATGTTTTTCAATGTTCAAGAAAGAAAAGGATCCAAGTCCATGTCTTGTCAATGGCCGCTAGATGGCACCAAATACTAAGCCATGATAATGTCCCTAGACTTACATTATAATTACATTAAAGCGGGAGTCCGCCGTTTTTTTTTTTTTTTAAAGCCAGCAGCTACAAATACAGCAGCTGCTAACTTTTAAAATAAGGACACTTACCCGCCCAGCGCGCCTGTGATGTCGGCACCCGAAGCCGATCTCTCGATCGTCACTCGGGTGCTGCAGCCGCCATCTTGGGTATGGGAATCAGGAAGTGGAGCCTTTCGGCTTCATTTCCCGGTTCCCTACTGCGCATGCGCGAATCGCGCTGCGCAATAAGGATGGACCCGCTGCCTCTGGGATCTGTGTGTTTCCCAGCAGGCAGCGGGGGACTTTCGGAAAGGGGCGTAGATCTACGCCCCTTTCCGCAGAGAGCTATCCCGGAAGTGGGTGCAGTTACCTGGATTATCCAGGTAACTGCACCCCCCTCCCCCCTAAAAGGTGCCGATCGTGGCGCCGGAGGGGGGGAGGATTCCAATGAGCGGAAGGTCCACTTTAGGGTGGACCTCCGCTTTAACATAGGATCAGTAGGCAGAAATGTCAGCGCTACACAGGCATGGTCCACTGTTGTCATTATGTTGAAGCTGGTCCAGAGCAATGCTATGCAGCTGGCGCTAAAGCCTTATGACCTAAACTATATTACCAAAAGTATTAGGATGCCTGCCTGTACACGCACATTAACTTTATTTGCATCACAGTCTTAGTCCGTAGGGTTCATTATTGCATTGGCCCACCCTTTACGGCTTCAACTCTTCTGGGAAGGCTGTCCACACGGTTTAAGAGTGTGTCTATGGCAGTGTTTCTCAAATCCAGTCCTCAGGCCCCCCCAACAGGTCATGTTTTCAGGTTTTCCATTATTTTTCACAGGTGATTTGATCAGTTTCACTGCCTTAGCAATTACCACAGCCGTTTCATCTGAGGAAAATCCTGAAAACATGACCTGTTGGGGGGGCCTGAGGACTGGATTTGAGAAACACTGGTCTATGGGAACGTTTGATCATTTTCCCAGAACCACATTTGTGAGGATAGGCACTGATGTGGGCAAGAAGGCCTGGCACGCAGTCTCCACTCTAATTCATCGCAAAGGTGTTCTATCAGGTTGAACTCAGGCCAGTCAAGTTCCTCCACCCCAAACTCGCTCATCCAGGTCCTTATGGACCTTTCTTTGTGCACTGATCCAAATCATTTGGTGGAGGGGGAATTAGGATGTGGGGTTGTTTTTCAGGGGTTGGGCTTGGCCCCTTACTGAAGGGAACTCTTAAGGCGTCAACATACCAAGACAATTTAGACAATTTCATGCTCCCAACTTTGTGGGAACAGTTTGGGGATGGTCCCTTCCTGTTCCAACATGACTGCACACCAGTGCACAAAGCAAGGTCCATAAAGACATGGATCAGTGAGTTTGGTGTAGAGGAATGTGACTGGCCTGCACATAATCCTGACCTCAACACCATAGAATGCCTTTGGGATGAATTAGCATGGAGACTGCGAACCAGGCCTTCTTGTCCACATCAGTGCCGGACCTCACAAATGCGCTTCTGGAAGAATGGTCAAACGTTCTCATAGACACACTCCTAAACCTTGTGGACAGCCTTCCCAGAAGAGTTGAAGCTGTTATAGCTGCAAATGGTGGGCCAACTCAATATTGAACCCAATGGACTAAGACTGGGATGCCATTAAAGTTCATGTGCATGTAAAGGCAAGCGTCCCAGTACCTATGGTAATATAATGTATGTTCACATCAGTGCAGCATTGGTGTGTGCTCAAAAACAATAAATGCTGCATTTTTGCGCAGCACATTACAAAGAACTGTAATGCCCCATACACACACTCGAACATTCCGACCACAAATTTTTTTGGCAGAAACTCGTGTTGCATACACACAGTCGCACAAAGTTGTCGGAATTTCCGATCGTTCTGAACGAGGTGACGTCAAACACGTACGTTGGGACTATAAACGGGCCAGTAGCCAATAGCTTTCGTCTCTTAGTTTATTCTGAGCATGCGTGACACTTTGTCCGTCGTAATTGTCTACACACGATCAGAATTTATGCGATCGTATTTTGTTGTCGGAAAATTTTAGAACCTGCTCTCAAACTTTGTGCATCGGAAAATCAGACGGAAAAAGTCAGATGGAGCCCACACACGGTCGGATTTTCTGACAACATGATCCGATCGCACATTTTCCCTCGGAAAATCCGACCGTGTGTCACAATGCATGGCACTATATGTAATTAAATAGAAGTTTAAAAAGAAACCTGAAACACTGCAATGCGTTTCAACGATGCATTGGATTGCATATTAGTGGACACACATTTTGTGCACAATAACCCACTCTGTGTGGTATGGATGAGCCTTAAAATCATCCATTTAGGGTTGACATTTATTTTCATAGATTGCAGCATCTAAGCAATCTATGGAGTATATAATGTAAGCCAGACATTATAAAAAAACCTGTTACTGTCTGTAATTAGTGAGGTCCATTATATAAAAAAAGAATATTATAGAATGAGAATGTGTGACGATATCTACACAAACCCATTTAACACTCTGACCTCTTTTCCTTACAATGGTAGAAATGCACTAAGCCATATGAGTTATTGTAGAAGACATTCTCGCTATTACAGCTAAAGATAATTTTTTCATAAGGTATTCAATTCCATACAACAAAATTCACAATGGAAGCAATCATTATTCCTTCACTCAAAATAGATAACTATTATTTAGCTGTTGCATTCTTGTATCTCCTATGAGTCTGTATTTTATCTCATAAGTATTTATGTCGTAAGTTATTACTTTATCTTCTCAGTAGACACTTCACACCAGTTTTCACCAGTTAGTAACTTTTGTTAATATAAAGAAAAAATCCAGAACAATAGTTTTTGGGAACTGATAAGTTTCATTTCAAAAAGATGACAAATAACATGGAACACATGGTGGTGAAACTGCTGCATGTTATCTATTACTGAATTGACCCTGATGTGAGAGAAGATAACATAGTCGAGGATTTGACACCCTTACATAGTACAATATGTGTCTGAGTCATCCCTTTCCATGACTGCTCTGTCCTTATGGTGGCCATATACGTAAAAATCTAACCAAACTATTCTTCAAAGAATTGGGCAATATGACTGAATGTATAAGTTATCAAAAAGACACATACTGTGCCATTGATCGATTTTGAACAAAACAGTTCAATTTCTTCGAAATTATGCTGATTGGTCTACTCAGAAAATCTGACCGTAGTAAACTAGATAGATTGATATGATCATTAAATATATGGGCATTAAATTACATTCTCAATCTTGGATCATATTTGTTTCCCAGACAGCAAATTCATTGACAATAAGATCATACACTATATTGTCAAAAAGTACCGTGACACCTGCCTTTACACACACATGAACTTTAATGGCAACCCAGTCGTAGGGTTCAATATTGAGCTGGCCAAACCCTTTGCAGTTATAACAGCTTCAACTCTTCTGGGAAGGCTGTCCACAAGGTATAGCAGTTTGTCTATGGGAATGTTTGACCATTCTTCCAGAGGTGCATTTGTGAGGTCAGGCACTGATGTTGGACGAGAGGGCCTGGCTCACAGTCTCCACTCTAATTCACAAAGTTTGGAGCATGAAATTGTCCAAAATGTCTTGATATGCTGACAGGAGTTCCCTTCACTGGAACTAAGGGGCCAAGCCCAAACCCTGAAAAGCAGCCCCACACCATAATCCCCCCTCCACCAAATGATTTGGGCCGGTGCACAAGGCAAAGTCCATAAGGACATTCAAGCTGTTATAATTGTAAAGGGTGGTCCAACTCAATATTGAACCCTACAGACTAAAGCCTTGTACACACAATCGGATTGTCAGCCAACAGAGCGTCAGACTTTTGTCCCAAGGGAGTGTGCCTGGATTTTGTCTTTCATACTAACAGCACATAATTGTCGGCCAACAAACATGAACGTAGTGACGTACTAAACGTACTACGTGGAATTTCAGCTCTTGAGCGCCACCCTTTGGGCACCTTCTGCTAATGTCATGTTTGGTGAGCATTGATTTCGAGCATGTGTGTTTGTACTTTGGACTTTTGTATGACGGATTGTGTACACACGATACAAAAATCTGACAACAGACCTTTGTCCGCCGAAAATTTACTAGCCTGCCATCCAACATTTGTTGGCTAAAAGTTGTACAACAATTGTCTGATGAAGAATACTAACAGTCGAATTTTAGGCAAACAGTCTGTCATCACATAATTCCCGGCCGAATATCCGATCGTGTGTACGAGGCTTTAGACTGGGTTGCCATTAAAGTTCCTATGCGTGTAACGGCAGGCATCCCAATACTTTTGACAATATAGTGTATATAAAATGTATGTGTATGGCCACAATAACAGGGACAAGCTACCAGTGCAGACAGGGCCAGCACCACCATAAGGCATCTCAGGCAGCCGCCTGAGGGCGCCAGGGTGGCAGGTGTGGTAAATGCCATTGCTGGAGAGGAATCCCGGTGAATCTAGGAGCAGAGCAAAGTGTCAGAATTTGGCTCCAGTCACTTGCAGGCAGTGGCGCAGGTTGTGCCGGGTGTTTGGTGTCCCATACGCTGCTATCTCTGCTCTGCAGTCTGCACAACACTTGGGGTGATGTATTTATGCTTGGATGAGGATTTTTTGTTGGGAGGGGGTATTTAGGGGGTGGAAGAAGATTTGTGCTGGGAAGGGGGATTTAGGGGAGATAAGTTGTACTAGAAATGGAGAAAAGATTTACACTGGGAGGAAGATCTGTGCTAGAAAAAGGATTGGGGGAATTTATTCTGAGAGGGGTATTGAAAGGAAAGAGAATTTGTGTTGGGAGGGTTTGAGGATTGGTGTTGGGAGGTGGAATTGAGAGGTTTGGGAATAATTGCTAGGATGAGGGGAATGGGGGATTGTGCCAGGACTGGGGATTTGGGGAGGCTGGATTTTTCCTATTTTTTTTGGGGGGGGGGGGGGGAGTAACCTCCAGTGATAAGTTGTGATAAAAGGTGCAAGTGCTAATGAAACCACTTTATGATACAGATAAATAGACTGGGATTGTGTAATATTGGGTGACGCTCCCTATCCCCTATTGTAATATTAAGGGGGGAAAAGGGAGTGAAAATTGGTGGATGTGAGTTTCAAACTTGTGTCAGGGTGTGTGGAGTGACCTGAACCTCTCCACTTAATACACAATGATGTAGATTACATTAAAAAATCCATTAAAATTATTAAAAAGTGAATAGTAAACTCAAAACTAAACATAAATATCATGCATCACTAAAATGCACCTTCGCCTGTGTAGACAAAAATCCTTGCACCGGCCCTGAGTGCAGGATATTCCACCCCCCCATTGTTAATATTATTATTATTTATTATTATTATTATTATTATTATTATTAATATTATACAGGATTTATATAGCGCCAACAGTTTGCGCAGCACTTAACAAAATGAAGGCAGACATTACAGTTACATTAAAATTTGGTACAAGAGGAATCAGAGGGCTCTGCTCTTTAGCCCTTACAATCTAGGAGGGGGGTCAATTGATACAAACAGTAATAGCTGTGGAGATGAGCTGATGGAGAAAAAAACAGAGTAAAACAGTGTATTAGTGGGATAAGCTTCTTTAAAGAGAAGGGTTTTCAGGGATCGTGTAAAGATTGATACAGTAGATTAGGGGACAGTCGGACACATTGGGGTAGGTAGTTCCAAAAGGTGGGATTCAAAGGATTCATATCTGTGCACAGTGAGGTAGAAGAGAGGACACATATGGGAATAAATTGTAAATGTATTTACTGATATTTGAAGGCACAAAACATGTTCTTTTTTTCACAAAAAGGATGTGTTTTATTTTCTGAAATCAATTTGAAATTATGTGTTCAGGTAGAAACAGTGCTAAGTGGAATAGTATGTGCAATTTTTATTTTGACCAGGAGATGGCACTGAGGACCCATACCATCACTTTGAACTAACTCGCAAACTGTAATGCTGCGTACACATGATCGCACATTCCGACAACAAAATCCATGTTTTTTTTTGGACGGATGTTGGCTCAAACTTGTCTTGCATACACACGGTCACACAAAGTTGGTCGGAATTTGCGAACGTCAAAAACGCGGTGACGTACAGCACCTACAACAGCACTAGAAAGAGGAAGTTCAA
The DNA here is from genome assembly GCF_037356315.1 of Lithobates pipiens. NCBI lineage: Eukaryota > Metazoa > Chordata > Amphibia > Anura > Ranidae > Lithobates > Lithobates pipiens. The sequence goes on along the minus strand of NW_027507903.1, from coordinate 477,394,128 downwards.
TACCAAGTGCGCCACCCTTTGGGCTCCTTCCGCTAATCTCATGTTAGTAGAAGTTTGGTGAGAGACGATTCGCGCTTTTCCGATCGTTACTGCTCTTTAGTTTGTGCTTGTGGGTTATGAATTTATATTACGTATTTGATTTTCAGTGCGTTCTTGTCCGCTTGTTTCTGATTTTCAGCTCCGGCCTTTCTGTTTTTCAGTGCTTTCTGTTAGTTCTTTCTGACCAGCCGGTTCCACCTATTCCGTACGCCAATCAACATGGCAGAATATAAACTTAACCATATAATCCTTGCATGCTGCATTCTGCACAACCTTTTAAGGAGAAATTCAATGAACTATGTTGCCTCAGTTGGGCCTGAGGCTGGACTTCAAGAAGAAACCGTGACGGTGCTTGAAACTGGCTGTCCTATCTTGCCTCCCCCCCCCCCAAAGCACCCACAAAGTAAGACAGAAGTATGTTGAGTACTTTGCGTGTAGGGGGGCCATTGATATGACAGAAACTATTTAAGAAACATTTTATCAACAATTTTTGAACTTAAACTGAAAGAAGATTTCCTTTGATTTACTGCCTGGGTTTCTTTTAGCTGTCTCCTAGGTTCTCCAATGGCCATTTTCTTCAATAGTACAAATGTCATTTATTTGATACATGAGGTGACAATCTCTTCTTCAGCTAATAATTATGTTGTGGGTCTGCTACTTACACACACCTTGTTTTTGTTGTTAATGTATGTAATGCATTACTGAAAAAATATTCATCATTTTCAGCACCATGAATGAATTTTGTGGAGTCATGAAAATGGTGTGATTGTGGCAAATTATAAAGCACTGTAGGTGTTATTTACTAAAGGAAATTCAACCTTGCACTCCAAGTGCACATAAAACTGCACTGGTAGTGCAAAGTGGATTTGCCTATAGTAAATAACCCCCATTGCCACTGTAAAAACCAACTTACTACAAAAATTGCGATTGAGCATTGAAAGTAAGAAGCCACACATTGTTGAGTAGAAAACATTTTACCCAAAGCACATTCACATGCACATTAGAAAAGGGTTTGTGAACAAACCAACATGTTTGGAGTATAACTTTTTTTTCACATTATAAAGATCCTTTTTTGGTTAAACAGGCATGTTTCAAAGCATAACATACACAACTCAGGAACTTACAAAGTTCAACTTTAATAAATTGAAGGCAATATCAGACATTAGTATGTCCAAACTGTGTTGATATTGCCTTCATCAGATGGGGTGATGTCACCCCTGTAGAAGCCAAATTTTGAAGATGCACACAAATTGGGATTCAAACTGGGGATTTCCCTCCTGATCCCATGCCTAATGTCAACATGTGCTAGCTCCCATCATGGGGGCTCAATGGACAGCCCCTTCCTCTCATCTAATTGAGTTGCGAGGAAGGGGTTGCACTCACAAAACACATACCTTGATATTCTGTGATGGCAGATAGCACATGTTGACGCACTGTGTGCATCTTCAAAATTTGGCTTTTAAAAAAAATGTAATCTTTTTTTTTTAAAGCAAAACTACACGAGAAAACGGTACAATTTTTGTATATTTTATATTCTGCCTAAAACATCAATGATGTTCTTCATTTTTTGTTGAACATCATTGATGTTTTCCTTTATATTTTCTAAATCACTATTGCACCCCATTCTCTCCCCGATGAGGATCTCGGAAATTTTCTTGTGAAATGAGATTCTTCTTCCACAACATCCACATCACCTAAAAGAAAAAAACACACCATGTAATATAAATATGCAGGCACCCATCTATTACCTGAAGCTGTGGTCTCAGACACTCATCTGTTGTGGTGGCAATTCATAAACGTCTCCCTCCTTATCCTCTGCTTGTGGTTTTGGGATTTCCCCTTCTTTAGGAGGTAGGAAGTCCCTGGTGTCCTCAGATGTCCCGAGTCTTTTCTCCCCTAGAATAAAAAATCGGTGTACTTAGCACATGGATATTTGAGGGCAGAAATAGGAATATTAAACATTGCTTGGAAGTGTCGTACAACTGTCTGTTTTGGCAGAGTTCCAAGCTGAAGAACATTTTATTTCCTTTCTAACGCTGGAATACTTCCCTTTTTTGTTAAAGTATCACACATGTAGAGACCCCTAGTATCCACTGGAGCACGTGTGTGGGACACCCTAAAAAGTTAGTTCTGGTGTCCCACACTAGTGCTCCTGCATCCAGATGGGTAAACAGCTGCTGAGTGTCCTCTCCTTACACTGAATCAAGTTTGCATTTCATTCTAGTTACAAACCCATCTAGACAACAAACTTATTTTAATACAAATAGGCCTGAACAAATGTAGTTAACCTGCATCTGCCAAAAACCGTCATAGTCGGCCCTCTTCAAGATGTACACCATCTCTATAAAGGACATATTTGAGGCGTTTTGTCATTGCTGCTCTCCTCTGCATGCACCTGTTGTCTCTCTGCCATGTGCTCTCCCCACTGCACCCAAAGAGAAGGGGCGGGGAATATACGGTACTAGAAAGAACGTCAGGGTCGGACAGAGTTTCACGCATGCGCAGTGTATATAAAGAGGAACGTGCGTGCATCGTATGTACGATCTGTGAGCGGAGGAGGGAGTAAAGGATGCAACGATTGTTGTAATGAAGGTATAATTTTAACTCAGTGCATCAGTGGCCTATACTGCTCATAGATTGAGGACTATATTGGGTCAAGATTAGGAGAGTTTCGTCTGACATTAGGGTATGTCTTGTGTTGTGTCCTGTAAAGGCTTTGCAAATTTCACCAGTTTCTCCAGCCTTGCCTTTCTCTTTATTTTGTTATGACCCAGAATAATTGGTTATTTCTTTTTCATAAATACTTGGCTATGTGTTTTACTTCAAAAAGGACAATTTGTTTGTGAGTAGGGCGGTACATTTCAAAAATACAAGGTCAAATTAACAAGGGACACCAACCAACCTCCTTGAGGTTAAAAAATACAAGATAATAATGGTGTTGTGGTAACTTGACACACAAAACGAGAAATATTATTATGGAGAGCACTCGAAAAAAAATAAAAAATGCAGATCTTAAAAAAAACAAAAAAACAAACAAAAAAATTATAAACATTATTATGGAGATCTGACGGAATTTTTTTTTATATTATTCATGAGATCACGAGAAATAATAAAGAAATCGGTTTGTCAGAACTCTGTGTGAATATGATCAGCAAAACAACTTCATTTTTCTAGCATTATAAAGAAGAGAATGCGATGCATTAAACTATTTTAAAAATTGCAGCGTGACGAATGTGCTATCTCCATTATGAACGGTAGTTTTACCAGACTGAACGCTTCCGTCTTGTAATTTATTCTGAGCATTCGTGGCACTTTGTGCATCGGAATTGTGTGCACACAATCGGAATTTACACAAATGGATTTTGTTGTCAGAAAATTTGAGAACCAGATCTCAAATTTTGTGCAATGGAAATTCTGATGGAAAATGTCCTATGGAGCCTACACACAGTCGGAATTTCCGACAAAAGGCTTCCATCGAACATTTTCTGTCGGAAAATCCGACCATGTGTACGGGGCATACGTTTAAAGAGGTATTAAACCCTAAACCAAAAAGTAATATACCAAAAGCTTACCAATTATTAGAGCTCTGTTTTCACCTAATGATCTGGCAAGTAACACACTTTGTGTGTTAATGTGCCTACACTCTGAATGAAAGAGCAACACAGATACCTTTGAACAGCAGCATTGTCAGTCTGGGGGTAGGGGAATGTCTCAACCCTCTAACTGCTATATCTGCAGTACAGCTTGTTCTGTTGAAAAACATCAGACTTACTAGCTAGATCACCAGGTGCAAATAAAAAAAAGAAAGCCTAAAAAGAAAACAAAGGCAGTCACCACATCTAAATGTTTTGATATAATATCACTTTGTCTCCAACTACACACAATATGATTATACAGATTATGATGAGAAGGGACTAAAGCTGGCCATAGGTGCATCGAAATTCATCTGGTTCATCAGGGACCAGCCAAATTTCGATCCATGGATTTATGGCCGTCCTCGTTCGACAGAAATTGATCATTTGATCAACTTCCGTCAAGTGGGCTTGTTGGAAAACTTTTCTCGATCAGTGACAACAGAGTAGTCCTCTGTCTACATCAATTGTGGGGAACGAGGAATCTGTTTGCTTTTTTTTGATCAGCCTACTGGCTGAGCAAAAAAGAAAAATGTGTTATCTATGGCCACCCTTAGGGCTTGCTCACACTTGTTCTGAGATCATTATTTTCTGAGTTATAAAAACACCAGTCTCTCCAAGAGCCAAACAGAGAACAATTGTTTCCATGTGTCCTGTTCATTCTTCAATTCAGCCTTCCCGTGAGTTGAGGTGTGGTACAGACAACAAGCAACATGTCAGCTTTTTCCTGACCCACACAGCAGTTCACCTGCGGCTCCATTGCTGCCTGCATTTTAACACACTGCAACTCAGCTGCAATGCATAAAACTGGAATGCCACACTGTGACATTTCAAAAAAGTAAAAAATAAATAAAATAAATGACGTAAACAGTACTTAGTACTTTAAAAGCACAAGGCACATCCAGACAGAACCAACATTTCCTGCACAGTAAAATGCTGAGTTTTACCATGCAGGGGTTATGAATCAGCCTTAATGCTGCAGCTGTCCACCTCCAGCTCTAATGCCGTGTACACACGACCAGACTTTCCAGCAGACTAGGTTCTGACGGTCTTCCCAACGGACTTTAGGTGGACTTCCGACGGACATTCAGAACGAATGGATTTGGCCACACACAATCACACCAAAGTCCGACGGATTTGACCGTGATGACGTACGACCAGACTACAATAAGGAAGTTTATAGCCAGTAGCCAATAGCTTCCCTAGCGTTGGTTTTCATCCGTTGGACTAGCATACAGACGAACTGATTTTTTAACCGGACTCAAGTCCATTGGAAAGATTTGAAACATGTTCTAAATCTAAAGTCCGTCTGATTTTTCAACAGCAAAGTCCGATGAAGCCCACACAAGATTGAATTGTCCGACGGATTTGTTTGTTCGTTTGCTGTCGAAAAGTCTGGCTCTGAGCAGAGAGTGGTGATTGTCAGTTACTGCTCTCCATCTATCACTATCTATCACTGGAGCGGCAGTCAGGAGATGGGCAGGTGCAACTGGCCAAAGCCAACTGTCAATCAGGCAGTTGGGTGGACCCCAGCGAGGGTGTGATCTCCTGGTTGTGGTGCAATCAGAAAGGTAGAGAGAAGACCAGGAATAGATTATTAATTACCTTATGAAGGGGCATGTTGGGAGTTTGATATTCCAGTGGAAGTTGTAATAACAAAAGTGGAGAGAATGTCAGCAAAGTATTTTGTTACCTTATGGAGGTGTGATACCCTGGTTGTGGTCAGAAAGGTAAAGAGAAGGCTGGGACTGGGAGGAGTTAATTTTATCTCTTATGGAAGGTAATGTTGGAAGTGTGAAAACCTAGTTGTGGAGTAATTGAAAAGTAGAGAGAATGCCAAGAGGAGAGTATTCGTACCTTATGGAGAATCACATTGGAGGGTCTGATATCCTAGTTGTGCCATTATCAGAAAGGAAGAGAGAAGGCCAGGAGGATAATATTTTTTACCTTATACTCAGGAAGGTGGAGAGATGATCAGGAGCAGAGTATTTTATACCCTAAAGAAGAAGATAGGGGTGCGTAAAGAAATAAACACACAAACTCCCCTCTATGCTGCAGCATTGGTGTGATGCTGCAGCTGTCCTCTAAGATTGAGAACTGAGCAATCACATGACCACTGATTGCTTGAGCTTGCTGTTGGCTGATTATGGCTCACAGGAGAACACAAGTAAGTGCATTCCTGTGATCCGGGAGAGAAGTATTACCAAAAAAAGCTTTGGCCATAATGCTCCATTATGGAGGGTCATGTTGGAGGTGTGATATCCTGGTTGTGGTGTAACTGAAAATGTAGAGAGAAGGCCAGGAGGAGAGAGTTTATACCTTATTGAGGATCATTTTGGAGGGTATGATATCCTGGTTGTGGCATTATCAGAAAGGAAGAGAGGTGACCAGCAGGATATCCTGGTTGTGGTGTAATCAGAAAGGTGGAGAGAAGGAAAGGAGCAATGTATCTTCTACCCTATGGATGGTCATGTTGGAGAGTGTGAATCCCTGGTGGTGGGTGTAATCAGAAAAGTGGAGAGAAGACCAAGAGTATTTTCTAGCTTAAGAAGGGACATGTTGGAGGTGTGATATACTGGATAAGGCCAGGAACAAATTTTTTTATACCCTAAGGAGTATCATGTTTGAGGTGTGATATTCTGGTTGTGCTGTAATCAGATAGGTAGAGAGAAGGCCAGGGGGAGATTATTTTATCCCTTATGGAAGGTCATGTTGGGGGTGTGATATCAAGGTTGTGGTAATCAGAAAGGCAGAGGAAGGCCAGGAGGAAAATATTTATACCTTCTGGAGGATCATGTTGGAGGGTGTGATATCCTGCTTGTGGTGTAATCAGAAAGGTAGAGAGAAGGCCAGGAAGACAGTATTTTATACCTTATGGAAGGTCATGTTGGAAGTGTGATATCCTGGTTGAGGTGCAATCATAAAGGTAAAGAGAAGGTCAGGAGCAGAGTATTTTGCACCTTATGAAGGGTCATGTTGGAGGATGTGTAATCCCAGTGGTGAGTGTAATCAAAAAGTCAGAAAGAAGCCCAGAAGCAGAGTATTTTCTATGTTATAGAGTGGCATGTTAGAGGGTGTGATATCCCAGTATTTTGAAGTGTCATGTTGAAGGTGTCTTATTCTAGTCAAGAGTGTAATCAGAAAGGTGGAAGGAAGGCTAGAAGCAGAGTATTTTCTGTCTTTGGAGGGCCATGTTAAAAAGCGTGATATCCCAGCTGTGAGTATAATCAGAAAGGTAAAGAACCCAAATATAATGACATCACAAGGACCGGAATTGATGTTTCACATTTAATTATGTTGTTTTGAAATATCAATTTAACAAAAAGAAGAAAATGATTCCCCTTGTTGTATCTATTGTAACTGTTTGAATAGTTGAGAGAAGTGAACCAATAAAGAAGTAATAACTTTTTTTTAATCAAGTAGTTCTCAAGTCCACCAGCAGGTGCTGCTGTGACACAACAATCTTGGTCATGGCTAGAATGAAATGAAATATGATGCAGAAAAAGTTGGACAAAAAAAATATATATACATAAAATAAAGTTTGCAGAACGCTCGTCACAAGGATGCCCATTAAGGGAGAACAGAGAGGGTCTTTAGTGAGGCATATGTCTTCCCTATAAATAGCTCATTGAAAGCCAAACAAAGAATTTTTCCAGCCTGGTCCTGGGCACCCCTTCATACAGGAGAGTCTCTCATGGCATTAAGGCAACTTTTAATAGAAGGATTTTTGTGGTGTCGATTTTAGGAAAAATAGCAGCCACCTGCACTTATTTTTACCAGCCTCCCCACAACGCTCTTTACATACCGCACAAACACAGTAGAACAAGGCTTGCTTGTAACCCACCTCATTCCACAGATTTTCGACTTTCTCCCAAAGTTTTCTTTTTCTTTTTTTTTTAAGTTCGCATTTGAAAATTGAAACGGCTTAAAAACAAGTAAAGGTACCGTATTCCTTTCTTGTACAGAACATTTCTAATATAAAAGTAAACTTGTTATGAATGTAGAGCCATAGAGGTAACTCTAGACGTTAAAAGCAGACCCTGCCAGGTGTTCGCACATGACTTTATTGCCCCCTAAATTCTTCTCCTGAGTGCCATGAAAGCATGCAAAGGCAACTCATTTGGATGTCGCTAGTAGTGATGGGCGAATTTGCCCTGGTTCTATTCACCAAGGGTTCTGGAAATCTAGCAGCGCTTATTTGACTGTGGAATTGTTTTTTGTTTTGTTTTGTTTTTTCATTTACAATTAGTTTGACTTACATATAGCAGCAGCACCCCAATTGTATTTACTTCAGTTGGCACAAAAAAGGCTTTTTTTCAGATAACTTTAGTAGAGACACATGCTTCTTCATCAAACAGTAATAGACCCACTTTGTCCAGCAGGTAGAAATTGGCCAGTAGGTTGCTGTAGCTGTCCCTGTTGTCATTAAGAATTCAGACACAGCAGGGTAAAACTGGCCAACAGAAAGACATTTCTAAGCAGCAAGGCTAGGTCCAAATTCACTTGAGACAAAGAGCACGAGCTGGGACTTTGCTACAAGAAGTAAAAGACCACAGAAGATACAGCATTGTATAATGAGTGAGCAGCAGGATAGTTTTCATCACTGATAACAGGACTAACTCGTGTATGTCTAACTTATATTTTATGCATGAAGATAGGGAGGTGCAATGAATGTAAGTGAAATATTGTGGGGTGAATTAGGTGGACACTGTTCTTGCAATTTTTTATTTATTTTTTTCTTTGAAATGATGCAGCAGCAACAACAAAAACAAATTAAAGCCCCAAGAACAGATCATCATTGACAGGTGAATGCTGTGCTTTGAGTACCCCAAAATAAGAACAAAAAAGCAGCAAACCGGTAGACTGACCAGAGAGCTAGCCATCAAAATTAAAGTTCAGTTTCCTAACTGACCCGAATCACTCTCAATGTGATTTGTCCTTATAGTTTATCTACAACAGCTTTCAATTTACTGGCCCACCCCTTTCAATTCGGATTGCAGTTCTTTCAAACATGGAGGATCAGCATCACATGTGGGCAGGGCTGCTGATTTCAATCACAGAGCCCCGTATACTGACAGGGCCCCCTCCTCCAAAAATAAATTATATTTTTGCTAAACTGCAAGGCCCACAATGTTAATCTTTTCAGCCATGGCAGAAAAGATCAGTGGTGGCCGCTCCATTAGAGGCGCAGGGGCACCAACCCCATAATCCATGCACCCAGCCCCTCCACAAGCAGGGCACTGGAAGCATGGATTTCAATGTTTTTCTTTTTTTGAAGCACGTGATTAGAGCCTAATTGGCTTCAAAAAGGGGGGGCTTGGGTGCAGAGCCCACCCAGTTGTATGACAATAGCAGAATTAATATTACTAATTAGTAATTACTATCTCAGTTGAAGTCCATACGTGACGTAACGCGTAGGAAATTGGAAGTGACGTCTACATCTGAGCAAGTCGCTCACTGATCTGTTAGCTGTGTGCCTGTTTATCCGTTCCTGCTTGTGAGTAGTTTTAGTTGTTTTAAATAAAATACTCGATTTTAAATACTACACTATGGAGGATATTCTTTACCTGTTGTTTTGAGCATTTTCGCTGGTAATAACTACAAGGAAAGCGGCACCGTCAGAAGTCCTCTCTGCAGCCCCCCTGACTCTCCCGAGTACCCCCTGCAAATTAGCTGTTTTGCTGCATACCTCTCAGCCGTGAGGTAATTATTTAAGATAACCAGCACTGGCACGGAACACCATTGGAAGGGAGTTGGCTTGGCACATTGCACTTTATTTGTGTTTGTGAAATTGCATCCAAAGTTGCACGATTGGATTGTGTATGGGACACTTTATCGAGATTCACTAACTTGCTGCTATTGAGTTTTATTTTTTGTTAAGGAATGTAATTAGTGCATTCCTTTGGTTTTCTGCATGTGTTTTTGCATTTTTATGTCTAGATCACTGATTTTTTCTGCATTTAAAGAAAAAATTTTTTCTGCGGTTATATCACATATATTCATTTCCATATATATTGTAATTTTATCTGCAGTTATATCACATTTATCTATTTATCTCTATATATATTGTAATTTTAATATATTATATGCACTTTATGGTCTTAAGCACACTTTTGCCTATTTTTAGACACCTGAGTGATGCACAGGAACACTTTATATTAGATGTTTATCTTATGCACAAACGTAATTTCTTTCATAAGCCATAAGTGCTGTTTACAAAGTACTATTGCACTTTTTTTCTTTTTGACACTTATTAATTATTTATTATGCATTTTTATTGATTTTATTCTTTTTTTGGTATTTAGGAAGCGCAACACAACCCCCCCTTTTTTTTCGTTTTTTTAATTAGTAATTACTATTGTCTTCCTGCTTCTCCTCCCTGACAATCAGGAAGTGGGTCCTGAGACCCGATTGGCCGGGAGCAGAAGCAGGGGGGAGGCTGCTGAGGAGGAGACTCAGGGGAAGCCACCAATACTTTCTGCGACCTGGATGGGGTAATTGTGGAGCTGGTGGGCGGATGGGCAAGAAATGGGAGGAGGGTTTGTTTGCCGAGCAATGGGAGGTATTGTGTTGTTTATTTCCCCCCCCCCCCCAAAAAAAAGTGGAGCACTAGCCGCCATTGGAAAATATATCCCCATTGAACAGGACCCATTCAATTGAATAGCGGCACAGAAGCAATATCTTCACCTCCATAGTGAGCGATCGGTACTGATCAATCACTGTGAGCCCTCACTCCCCATCCTGAATTAACACACCTCTGTGCCCTCAGCAACTGCTGGCAGGAGAGGAGGAAAAATGGCAGGACTGAGGGGAAAATGGACACACAGTGATCCCAGACCAAAGTGAGGGTGGTGCAGATACTAGTACCGATACCCCTGCAGTGCAGCAGGAGGAAGAAAAGAAAAGTAGAAGCCAGCAGCACTGTACAAGAGTCACAAGTGTCAGGAATAAGGCAGTACTACTGGCCCTCCTGCTTGGCAGGTGCCCAGGACCCCCTTTTGAACTGATGAGGCCTGGGCCAAGTACAAGAGGAGACTGGCTGTACGGCCATTATCTGCCTGCATTGTGCAGAGAAGCAAAGAGGCCCAGTCATGATTTCACCCAGTCTAAAATAAGGTATGTAATGAAAACAGGTTTTATTTAATAATTTTATTAACTTGATGATGAGGGGGGGGGGGGAAGAAGACCAGGAAAGGCAAAAATCAAACCAGATAAAACTTCAGCTTTAAAATAAATGTAAATTCAATCACTAAAATCTCATGTAAGCTTTTACATATTTATGACATTTTAAAATTTATTTTAAACCTTTTTAAACCTGTAGTGTTTATTAAAAAAAAGTCCCTGGTGATCCTGCCATGAAGGTCCTTGTTCAGGCACTTCCTGAGTTGTCACCCTGTCACACAGGCTTCTGATGCAGACTACAAGTGGCTGAACCACCCCATATTGTGCAGGCATTGTCCAAACGTTGTCACTATCAGGAAGCGTGTCCAGAGTGATGATGTGCAGCCAACAATGGAGTAAGTATATGCAGACAGGAAGTGGCTGGAAAAGGCTGCAGTTAATTAGCATCAATGACAGGGGAAAAAAAAGATGAAGAAAATGATCTTATTTAAAAAATAAAATGAACAATGTAATACACAGTGCATTTACCCATTTACATAGAAGAGACTCTGAACAAGGCACAGTGAAGGTCCTTGTCCTCCAGTGTTCAAGGATGGCAGAACTGCTGATATATTGTGGTGGATTGTATTACTTTGGTTGCTGCATGCATACACAGAATGTACATGGTGATACTGTACTTTGCAAACATTACCTCCAATATTAATTTATTGAGCCCAAGCTTCCACTGTTTGTCACAGAACAGTCCCCAATGTGATTGCCAGAATTGTCATTTTCTGTATGGCCCTGAATCTGAGCCTATGAAAATGTGCGTTCCTGGTTCCAGCTCCACCCTTTGACGTTCTTATAGAAGCAGGCAGGGTTATGTAACCAAGACACCCTGTGAAAAGCCTGCTGAATGTGGCTGCAGTGGGTTTATAAAAATTCATATTAAAGATAAACCGAGTGGACAATTGCAAAGTCCAGTTCACCAGTTGATTTTTACACAATAAATAAATTGATTTGTTTTATATATTTATTTATTTTTGGAGACAGATAGATTTTTTTGGTGGTATTTAAACACCACTGTTTTTATTTTATATATTTGTTTTGCTATATAAATCAAAAAATACCGAAAATTTTGAAAAAGCAAAACATTTTCTAAGTTAAATAAATAATATTTCTTCATAAATTTAGGCCAAATTGTATTCTGCTATATTTCTATATAACCCAATTATGTTATTATATATAGTTATAGAGTCTACAAACTATTGTATAGATATTTAAAAAAATAATCAATCCTGATGTACTGACTTTCCATCTCATTTCTTGAGGTCCTAAAATTCCAGGCTAGTACAAATACCCACAAAATAACCCCTTTTTGGAAAGTAGATACCCCGAGGTATTCAGTAAGAGGCATGGTAAGTTTTTTGAAGTTGTAATTTTTGTCAATTTTTTTTGGAAAATTAAGGAATTAAATAATTTTTTTTTCCACCATTATTTTTTCATATACTGTCACCAGAGCAGTACAGCATAACCATATGACTGGTGTGAGGGTGATCAGGGACACTGATCAGTATGCAAAAAAAAAAAAAAAAAAAAATATATATATATATATATATATATATATATATATATATATATATATATATATACACTCAAATGTCTTTAAAAAAAATTACATCCTGTCACCAGAGCAGTACAGTATCTCTATATAGAGATATACAGCTCTAGGTGGCAATCCTAATGCTACACCTCCCATGCACATAGAGAGGTTGCTGTCCCAATGGATATGCAAGAGGAAAAATTTGGATAGCCGCACTCCAATGCAATCACCTTTATTGTGTGAACGCTAAGCCATGAATAAGCACCAGCAAGGGTGTGAAATGCATTAGCTACAGCTGATTCTTTTTGACCTCTGTTTGCTGTATGAACTGTTTTTCACACAATACAATATCACTATAGTGACGCTGTACAGCTCTGGGAACGTGATCTGAATTATTTTTTTTTTTCACTATGATTGCTTATTACAATGATGGTCACTGAATAAGCAATCATTTTTACTTTGTGAATGACATCCATTCATGGGCCATTATGTAATATTGTGATAGTCATGATTGGCCACAGCTATCACATGGTACATGTCCACTGTGATTGGCCCTGTACTCTGTGATCACTGTCACCAATCACAGAGATCAAAATAGTACACAATTAATGTTTGTGAATGAAAGCCATTGTAAAATGTGATCGCTGGTATTGGTCACAAAGGGAATGCAACTGGGAGGACGTCATATGACCTGGGATAACAATGCTTCCGCCTTCCGTATTATAGTAAATTATTATAATATGCTGCGTGGAAAGTGGTTAAAAGAAGTAATAATTTTTTACTTTGTGTCACCATCTTGAAATGATCATTTGTTATTTGTAGATTAATTTTGAATTCCAAATCAGGGATCGAAATTGTAATATTTACTCTAAATTGGGTACATGTCTTTATACACTACTACTGCTTTGTATTACTTTCATAACAATAACAATGTCTCTTTAAATAATTACATAGCAGTACTCTCAAAGGATCCTGGCCCTGGAGGGCCAAGTTGGACAGCCTTGATTGCAGTTTTACTCAAATTGGCAACATTGCATTTTGAAATAATTCCATATGCCAGCGAAGGATGCTGAGAAAAGTCTGTGGCCCCCGCAGAAGCTGTAAGGGCCACCCAGGAATTCAGCCCTTTACAGGCGATTTGGCTCGACATGGAAACAGCAGCTTAGAGGACAATTATAATTTGGTTACAGTTACAGAATTATCTCTGGAAATTCTCCCGGGATGAAGAAGGAGTCTGCCTTTCCACTTAGCTGGAAAAATCAAGTTTCATTATTACTTCCAGACCAGGGTCAGACTTACATTTCTTTATAAATGCCTTGTGATAATTTTATTGCAAAGTGAGTAAACACAGCGAGTGTTTGGGTGAGACGGGCTGTGTTTTTCTGGAGTTCATTTTTTTTCTTTCTCTACAAAAAAACTGACAATAAAGTTGGAACATGCGGGACCCTTCAGATGTGTAAAGTCACAACTCCTACATTTTGTAATATTACAACTAGGGGTGAGCCGAGTGAGCTGGGTGAAATAGACTTCCATGCAAAATTACTGTTGTTGAGATCTCAACAAATTAGAAAACCTCAATTTCGCTCATTGAGTTGCTTAAAAAATATATTCCTTTTTGTCTATATTTAAAGTTTTTTTTTGGGGGGGGGGGGGGGTTGGAGGTGCAATTGAGGTACTTCAGTTTATTTTATTTTATTCTTTGCAGTGTGTTAATGCTTGTGCATTAACACGTGGTATTTCACGCATTAATGTACATTGTATTATGGCAACTCATTGAACTGAATAAGCTGCCAATGCACGCTGACTCTTTTTTGTAGCACAATGCACTACTGTACATTGTGGTGCGCTACAACACGTGTGTTGCCATAGTGATTTGCCGTGCCATTTAGCATGAAAGGTACCACAAACCAATAACGTATGTTAGGTGAGTTACCACGTTTGTTACAATGACATGTTAGTGTAAATGGGCCCTAAGTGCTTTTTGTATTTGTGTTTTTTTTTCCATTTTTGTGTATTTTGATTTTAATTGGGTGATGTTGCTGTAAAAGTTTTATCTTTTTTTTCATTAAAGTATAAAATATTAAAGTATAATATGATGAAAGTAATTAGGGGCTATTTTTGACACAGTACCAGAATCCATTCAAAGCCCATTGCAAGCTTACAAACCACTAGAACAACAAAAGGCTCCTGTATGAGGATCTAAATCCAGTTACTATGTGATGAACGAGCCTAAGGAAAAAAACTAAAATTGTTTACCTTTACCTTCTCTGACTGAATAAAATCCACCTTTGTTTGTGTCTCACATACGCCCCTTCTCAGACACTGCAGCTATCAGTGGGAGGGTTTCAGTAACAGAGGTAGTGCTATCAATCCAGAAAGCAGAAAAGCAGTGGGCGGGGCTAGGTGTGCCAAGGTTCTGGTTGACAAGCTACAGGCTTATGAACCAGCAATGACACTGATAGCCACTCCCCCTCCAACATTGTCTCATCCCACTGTAGCACAAGCGGACACAGCCTACATGGGAGTGACAACTCTGCTCTGAATTATGGAGCAGTGCAGCATTGTTGTCACACAGCATCACATCACAGAAAGGTACACTATATTACTAATAGTATTGGGACACCCACCTTTACGCGCACATGAACTTAAATGGCATCCCAGTCTTAGTCTATAGGGTTCAATATTAAGTTGGCCCACCCTTTGCAGCTATAACAGCTTCAACTATTCTAGGAAGGCTGTCCACAAGGTTTAGGAGTGTGTCTATTGGAATGTTTGACCATTTTTCCAGAAGCGCATTTGTGAGGTCAGACACTGATGTAGGATGAGAAGGCCTAGCTCACAGTCTCCGCTCTAATTCATTCAAAAGATGTTGTATTGGGTTGAGGTCAGGATTCTGTACAGGCCAGTCAAGTTCCTCCACCCCAAACTCGCTCATCCATGCCTTTTTGGGCCTTGTTTGTGCACTGGTGCGCAGTCATGTTGGAACAGGAAGGGGCCATCCCCAAACAGTTCCCACAAATTTGGGAGCATGAAATTGTCCAAATTGTCTTGGTATGCTGATGCCTTAAGATTTCCCTTCACTGGAACTAAGGGGCCAAGCTCAACCCCTGAAAAACAACCCCACACCATAATCCCCCCTCCACCATATGATTTGAGCTGGTGCACAAAGAAAGGTGCATAAAGACATGGATGAGCAAGTTTGGGGTGGACGAACTTGACTGGACAGCAGGGTAGCTTCATAAAAACATCACAGAGCCCTGCCTTAGTACTCCTACCTGGCTGGAACCCTCATACCTGATGCAAGCAGTGAGCTGGCTCTTGGGAATAGCAGCTTCTAATGCACCTTGCGAAAAGCTCACAGTGTGCAATGAAATCAGAGTAAGCTATTTCAGTGTAGGAGAGGAGCCCGTATAACTGTGGAAGACTGGAGTTCAGATTTTTATTGTCAGTATAGCACATATGGAGTGACATGTAGCGGAACTCCACTTTAACAGTAGCACACATGGAGTGACACTGCATATAACTTTCCCTTCTACTTCCTTTGTGGTCACTGATCCCAGCCCCACCATGTCAGGCAATGCTAGCTCACCTGGCTGCAACTGCCTCTTTCACCAGCGCTCCAAGCTGACTCTTAGGAGATCTCTGAAGACTTAAGCACACTGCTGGCTACATGTGGCAGTCTCACCCCTTTTTAGTCCCCAACAGTGTTGACCTACTCACTCTGTCCTGTCTTGCTCCCGTGCCTCCAGGAATTCTTCCTCCCATGTGTTTTTGCAGGATTCTTCCAGCACCTGAGCCCAGGCCTGAGGCAGAACACCCCCCCCCCCCCCAAACTAGGGGGTTTGCCTCAAGGGACACTCACCCATATCTATTTATGGAGTTATCTCAGCCCCCTGCCAGCCCACTACTGAGGACTGGCTGTGGCTCTTTAAATATTCAAGGCAGCTCCTCCTAACCCCCGCCCTCTAGTTCTAGAAGATTCTCAAACCTTCCAGACCAGGTGGAGGCATCAGAGAGCTGCCAGAATGAGTCACCCAACCCTGAACCCTGACTCAATTAAGACTCGCCATCTTACAATGTGAGTCACGGTATGGTTTACCTATCCTCCACACTATATCTAGCACACACTAGAGGGTGCTACACAAATTTTTAACAGTGAATGTGGATTTTATTCCAGAAAGCACATTCATTCCAAATTCAAATGTTAAAACAAAATTTTCAAATGATATTCGTCAGGTGATCGAGCATAGTGAGACTTTTCAGATGAATGTCTGCATGAATTTTCATACAGACGTTTGAAAATCTTATAGTGTTTAATCAGCTTAAAAGTTTAGATCAACTTTATTCTGAGTTATCTTTAATTTACTGCTGCCAGATCCCAAAGAGAACTTGACATATAGGCTGGTGGATCACTTCTTGCAGTCTCCTGTATCACTTTTTAGATTTAAACTTGATGTACCACTGTTCAGACTTTAGACATGTTAGGGGCATTGTGGAAATTCTTAGCACTGAAATACCAGGATCTCTGTATGTGAGCAAGGACACGAAAGTGGGTGTGTCTGAGAATTCCTCCCCTGCATCAAAATAGGATGTTCCTAGTTAATCGGATTATAGTACAGATAGTCCAATTTCTGGATAGAAAACTGAATTACTAAGCAGGTAGGTTAAGTTCCTCTGTTAATTTAGACTGGGGCATACCTTGCGCCAAATAAACATTGCACAGTGATAGGTTTGATACTTTCGCAACAAATGCAGTATTAACTAGAATCCTCTTTTATGGGCAAAGCAACAGCAGAAGGATATGCTGGACTTGGGCTGGAGCATCCACCATTTTGTTCAGCCCTCTTTGTGTATTTCTAGTGAGGGTTAATAAATAGTCCCCGTGTGTTTGCTCAGAGTTAATAGTTCTGTCCCCCGCACTGCCAAACAAATTCCACCTTTTAGGAGCTATTATGCAGCATTAGACGCATTTGAATACTCTAATCAATTCTCCTCGATAAATACATTTGGAGAACGCTCACTCCCCGACCTACCACACAAGCCACAGAAAATTTATTGAATCCATAATCTCGTAACAATGAATTCTAATGTCTTTTGTTTCAGTGAACACTCTTTGCCGCCGGGGGGGGGGGGGGGAGGGGGGAGAGTGCTGGTTTTGTGCCGAGGAAGGCAGAGCAGGCTTCACACCGTGTTGTTGCTCAAAAATAAACAACTGCAAACAAAGGTCGCTCTTTTTTTTTTTTTTTTTAAACAATACCCCCTATCTATAAAGTCTGCAAATTAAATGGATTCTCATTAACCGGTTACGTGGTTGTTTTCTTTCTTACCAGGTAAAGAAAAACTCCTCTTTTTAAGATTTGCTGTGATCCTTGTGTTAAAGGGAGAACCACCACTGCTGAACACTACAGTTGGCAACTTTTCTTGTTTTGTTACAGTACTATGGAGTTAGAAGCATTGATCGTACTCAGGGCCCAACAACTTCTTTCTGACCCCAGGGAACTTGAGCCTTTCCTGGTCAACCCTGGTGGGTCAATCTCTTGATGGCCTAGAAATTACACACCTTTCTCAACTTTTAGAGTGAAAGTTTGGGGTCCACCTTCCCAGATCAATACCTTGAACATAAGGACTGGCCTTCAAGTGAGTATGAGTATGTGAACCAGCACCCATAAGCTGTTCCTACGTGACACTGGTGAGTGCCAGAAGCCAACTCCACAAGTTTCATTCCCATCCCTTCCCCAAGGAGACATGTCATCATTCTTTGGCCAGGAGGACATTTGGTTATTAATCTTTCTTCAGCTCCCTCAATAAGGAAAAATCACACCTGGTTGCTCTTGGTACCAACGAATACCTCACTGTGACAAAGATTTCCAACAGGGTTGCACACCTTTTGTTAAACAATTAACAGTTCTTTCACAGGAGGAAGCTGGTGTCCACGCGGTCTCTTATTAGTTCCCAATCACTCATCTGATGGCTATGCTCTCTATCTCAAAGTAGGGTTCCTCCTTAGTTGCCCTGTCTACCACCTGTTCCAAACCTGGCTCCACCTATCATTGCCTATATATCCCCAATCTGGGCAATCTGAGTACCAAAGCATTCCCATTACAAGAACCATCTCTAAAAGGGCCCTACATGTGTTCTGCTTCATTCAAAATTACCTTAATAGAAGATTCTGATTGAATGTTCGTTGCAGCCTCATCTAGTCTGGCATAAAATCCCACAATACATTGCTGCAGTGACTGTCAAAGGTACTTGGTCAGTGGCAGTGAGGTGAAAGGCCTTCTGGAAAATGTGTCAAACAAAGTGAGCCCACATCGTTTACAGACAGCATAAGCTATTTTTGAACTTCAAGAGCTCAAAGAAGACTTTTATCTGCTAGATAGTACTGCTGGGACTTTGAAGAAGGGGGTATACCCCGAAAGCTTGTCCTGAAAATTTTTATTTAGTGCAAATAAAAAAATGTATCACAGATAGTACTCAATCGTTTCGATCTGCTAGATACAAATCTATTTCCATATTATCACATATCAAAGATTAGTTGATTTAAAAAGAAAAAAAGGTAGCTTAAGAAAATTATAGTTAAAGAGAATGATAGTTGAAGAGAATGATAGTTGAAGAATGATAGTTGAAGAATGATGGTTGAAGAATGATAGTAGAAAAATGTTTACGTGCCTGTAAAACCCTTTTATTTTTTTGTGTGGCCAGGTGTTCATGAATCTTGACATCAATAGAACTATTTCAGTTTAGATACACACTAATTGCCTGCATCTAGCGGAGCACCAAAGAGGTAGATAGTCTTTTGTAGTACTTCTAATGTTGGTAAGAACTTAGTTTATGAAAGGCTTCCTGCCAGACACTGGAGGCCACACTAGCATTGCCAGCACAGCACTGCCATGCCAATGATCAAATGAGGGAGGAGAGAATAGAAAAGCAAGAATAAATACGGGGAATGGAAGAGAGGAGATCAGGGATGAGCGGAGAGATCTTGCCGAAACTGAAAATATACTTATTTCACCCTTGGTGTTAAATTAGCTTTACATTTCACTATGTGAACTGCTTCAGTGAAATTTGCCAAAGTAGCCATATAAATGGTTTGGTATTTTAAACAAAGCCACATAAATATATCAGTGCTTATCTATGGCTTTGTTTATAAACAAAAACATATCAGATACAGCTACCAATGTATTTCTTTCTAGGTACACATGATGCGCATCTAGAAAGGAATTCTTTTTAGCCACTTCATTACAGGGCACTTTCACCCCCTTCCTGCCCAGGCCATTTTTCAGCTTTCAGCACACTTTGAATGACAATTGCGCGGCCATGCAACACTGTACCCCAATTCATTTTTTATAATTTTCTTCACACAAATAGAGATTTTTAATTAAATAAAAACGTTTTTCTTATTTTTCATCAGTAAATTTTGTAAATAAGTAATTTTTCTCCCTCACCGATATGCGATGATGAGGCAGCACTGATGGGCACTGATAGGCAACACTGATGGGCACTGATGAGTTGACACTTATGGACACTGATTAGGTGGCACTGATGAGGAGGCACTAATATCCTGCACTGATAGGTGGCACTGATATGCGGCACTGATGAGCACCAAAAGGCAGCAATGACGGACACTAATAGGTGGCACTGGTGGACACTGATAGGCATTGATGGGCAGCACTGACTGGCATCAGTAATGGGCATTGATTTGTGTCACTGATGGGCACTGATTGGTGTCACTGATGGGCACTGCTGGGGCTTTTCTGTAATCAGGACACTGATGATCATTGCCCTGATTACCTGCCCGGGTCTCCCCCTGCAAGGAGATGCTACTGATCGGCTCTCCTAGCCACACACTCTGTCAGTGTGAGGCAAGGAGAGCCGATTACTGGCACTTCTGCATTTACATGTGGCCGGCAGTGATTGAACACTGCCGATCACATGGTTAAAGAGCTGCGTCATCCGGTCTTTACAGAGATCGAGGTTGCGCCGTGTTCTAGGACCATGGTGCATCTGCGATCGCCGCGCTGCATTCCCCCGAGGGTGCAAGAGCGACCGTTCAGGGGCACTGTCATATGATGTCCTCCCAGAACGAGAGCCGCACTGCTCCTCCATCATTTGATGGTGGGCGGGCGGCAAGTGGTTAATGAAGTTAGTTTAAAGCCCAACTCCAGGGAAAAAAAGTTTTTCCATGGAATGGGGCGGTCCCCGCACTGCATGGGTCAACTACTCATTTTGTCTAGAGATGAGGACATCATACTCCCCTGATCTTTCATTCCACCAGAAAAGGGCGCTCCCCCCATGGTCCAGCAGTGGATTCTTCCTGGTCTATGGAGCCTGCTCTGGGCTTGATTTGGGAAGTTTTTTTTTATATATCATTCTAAGCATTCCCTATGATTAACCACTTGACTTCCAGAAGATTTACCCCTTTCATGACCAGACTATTTTTGAGATACGGCACTGCGTTACCTTGAATTGATATTGGGACTGTCAGACTTGCAACGCTGTACATAAATAAAATTTATGTCCTTTTTTTCTCCATAGATAGAGCTTTCTTTTTTTGCACTATAAACAGAAAAATAACTATTTTTTTTTCTGCTGTAAAACATGGCCCAAAAAAAGATTTAAAAAATCAAATTTCTTCAAAAACTTAGGCCAATATGTATTCGGCTACATATTTTTGGTAAAAGAAAATCCCAATAAGCATATATTGATGTGTTTGTGCAAAAGTTATAGCGTCTACAAACTATGGTATATATACTGGAATTTTTATTCATTTATTTTTGTTTTTACTAGCAATGGCGGCAATCAGCGACTTATAACAGGACTGCCATATCGCGACAGTCAATCGGACACTAAAGCCACGTACACGCGATCAACCAATCCAGGGGAAAAGTCCAGCGGACTCAAGTCCGCCGGACAATCCGCCCGTGTGTGGGCTCCAGCTTTTTTTTTTTACTAAGAAAGTAGTTTTGCGCATAAATATGTTCTGCCGGACTCGCATTTCGGTGGACAATACGCCCGTGTGTGTGCTAGTCCGGCAGACAATATGGCCGTGTATGTGCTAGTCCGCCATACTATTGAAATGAACAGACTTATCCCACCCGGAGAAAAGTCCGCTCATTTTGAGCGTGGCTCCAGGTAGCCGGGACCAGCGAAGGAGGCATCGCTAGCCCCGTCACCTGGTATGGAGTTGAAGGGGAAGCCCTACGCCGGAAAAACGGCGCTGGGGTTCCCCTCTAGGTTTATATCAGACCTTTATCTGAACACGCTACCCGGCCGGCCAGGAAAGGGGGTGGGGACGAGCGTGCGCCCCTCCCCAAGCTGTACCAGGCCGCGTGCCCTCAACATGGGAGGGTGCTTTGGGGAAGGGGGGCCACCCCAAAGAACCTTGTCCCCATGCTGATGAGGACAAGGGCCTCTTCCCGACAACCCTGGCCGTTGGTTGTCGGGGTCTGCGGGCAGGGGGGCTTATCGGAATCCATGAGCCCCCTTTAATAAGGGGGCCCCCGGATCCTGGCCCCCCACCCTATGGGAATGAGTATGGGGTACAATGCTTCCTCTGGGACTGTGACATCATAATGTGCAGGGACATCATCTGACGATGTCCCTATATAAGTCGCCGCACGCCGCGTGCCTGTCATTGTGGCCAGAGACAGCGACGAGGCAACAGCTCAAGAAGAGAAGAACAGAAAAAGAGAAGACTGCGACAGCGGTGACAGAAGACTGGGCCACCGCTTGTAAAAGAGCTAGAAGAAGGCGCGGTGGCCCGGTAAGAAGAACCGAAGAGGGGCACAAGACCCTCCAAGTCGGAAGAAGAGGGCGGCGGCGAAGAAGAAAGCCGGGCTCCTCCGCTAGTAAAAGAGCTAGCAGAAGATAGCAGAGGAGTCCAGCGAGAAGACCCCCGAAGACGGAAGAAGACCCCCGGAGCTGTGCAATAAACTATTTTAACCCTTGTGTGTTGTGGTTTTAAAAAAAAATTTTCACAGGTGAATGGGTAGTGGTACATTGTACCCCATACTCATTCACATATGGTGGGGAGCCGGGATCCGGGGGCCCCCTTATTAAAGGGGGCTCACGGATTCCGATAAGCCCCCCGCCTGCAGACCCCGACAACCAATGGCCAGGGTTGTCGGGAAGAGGCCCTTGTCCTCATCAACATGGGGAAAAGGTGCTTTGGGGTGGGGGGGCCGTGCGCCCCCCCTTCCCCAAAGCACCCCCCCATGTTGAGGGCACGTGGCCTGGTACTGCTCAGATGGGGGGCGCTCGCTCGTCCCCCCCACCCCCTTTCCTGGCCGGCTGGGTAGCGTGCTTGGATAAGGGTCTGATATGGACCTAGAGGGGGACCCACACGCCATTTTTTCGGCATAGGGCTTCCCCTTTAACTCCATACCAGGTGACGGGGCCAGCGACACCTCCTTCGCTGGTCCTGGCTACCCGGAGCCGCGCTCAAAATGAACGGACATTCCTCCGTGTGTGTGGGCGAGTCCGTTCATTTCAAAAGTACGGCGGATAGTCCAGCGGAACGGCGGATAGTCCAGTGGACTTAGACCTAGTCCGACGCAAAAGTACCGTGTGTGGGCAGGTAGCTCATTCGGAAAGTCCGGCGGTTTGTCCGCCAGACTAAGTCCGCCGGATAGTCTGATACGTGTGTACGCGGCATAACTGACACTTTTTGGGAACCAGTGACACTAATACACTGATCAGTGCTAAAAATATACACTGTCACTGTATTGTTGACACGCTGCGAGGAGGTTTAACAACTAGGGCAATCCAAGGGTTAAATGTGTGCCTAACCAGTGTTTTGGTGTACTATGTGTGCTGCTTTGAAAATCTATAACTTCCCCCGCTGACAGGAAAAAGTTCTGCCTTGTTTACATAGGCAGAGCTCTGTCTTGTGTGTCTTCCTGACGATCGGCAGGTGTCAGCGGTCATCCATTGGCAGGCACCCGGTGATCGGCATCTGCCGTGTATAATCACAGCACAGCTGCGTCGCAGGCGGCGCGTGTGTGCGCCCCCTACCTGGAACTGCTGGATCATGTACCTAGTATGGGATGCGGCACAGCAGAGCTGCCTTGCCACCATACATGTAAGTGATACGGTCAGCAACAGGTTATAGAAAAACTTACTGGAATTTTCATGAATGAGTAGCACTCTCGTCATTCTACTATTCATACCGCTGATATTTCAAAGGGCCGCAATGGGTCCTTTGAAATCTAGTGATTTGCCTTTGTTTCAAAAATGAAAAACAGCCTTTCAGGGTCCAGTGATTTAAAGCCCATTGCACCATTAAAGACCGTCACAAGTCACCCAACTTTGTATTCTGCATTAATTTCAATAAAATTTCCCAATTTTTTGTCACAGTTTGAACAAATTAAAAACTTTCAATTTTGCTAATCTCTGGATGGAACAAAAACTTTGCTGTGAAGGGTCTGGGGGTACCGTTGGTCTTTTGGGGTTTCCACAATACTCCAGCAGCAAGTAATCATATACATTGTTGTCCCCTGAACTATATGGCTGCCACACAAACATTAGGTCATTTGATCTTGCTTGGGGTTATGATAACGTGAGAGGAATATGACAGTAAGCAAGCAAATCTAACATTCAGATAATAACACAAAGTTGTTAACCTCAGAAGTAAGATGGGATTTATAAAATAATGTACAAATTATACTATACCCAAATAGTTATGGCTGTTGAGTTGAGAACCACACCCTAGTAGGACCTTTAAGGAGATCAAATTTCTCAAACTCAGCCCTTGTACACATGGTCGGACATTCCAACGGATTTTGTCCGAAACCGCTGTTGCATACACACGGTCGGACAAAGTTGTCGGAAAATCAGATCGTTCATAACGTGATGACGTTATTTTGTTACGACGGGACTACGTTCAGGCTAGTAGCCAATAGCTTTGGTCTAGGAATTTGATCTGAGCATGCGTGCCATTTTGTCCGATCGGAATTCTCTACAAACAATTGGACAAAGTCCAATCGGATCATGTTGTCGGAAAATTTTATAGCCCAGCTCTAAAACTTTGTCGGTCGGATATTCCAACGGAAACAGTCCGATGGAGCCCACACACGGTTGGATTATCCGACAACACAGTCCGGTTGGACATTTTCCATTATGAGAGCATGCTAATAAGGATGATGATAATGACTGAAGCTCAAGATGGAGTCTAATAATGATAACCCCAATGCTGATATGATGATGAGGAGAATCCAGTCTCTCTGAGCTTCCCCTTTTATCTCCCCAAAACGTCCTTATGCTGTGTACACACGATCGGAATTCTGGTCGAAAAAAGCTCTGATGGTTTCCCGACAGAATTCCGACGGGATTTCGCTCAAGTTGTCTTGCATACACACGGTCACACCAAATTCCGACCGACAAGAACGCGGTGACGCACAACACGTATGACGGGACTAGAAAAAGGAAATTCAATACCCAGTAGCCAATAGCTTCCATCTCGTAGTTGAATCTGAGCATGCGTGAGTTTTTCCGTGTCGGAATTGCATACACACCAACGGAATTTACGTTGGAAAAATTGAGAACCTGCTCTCAATCTTTTGCTGTGGAAATTGGGCAGCAAAATTCTGATGGTGCATACACACACGTTCACATTTTCCAACGAAAAGCTCTCATCGGTCTTTTGCTGGCTGAAATTCCGACCGTGTACGCGGAATTAGTCTAGGGACCATCCCAGAGAGTGTCGTTTGGAATATTTACTCACCTCTGACTGGAGGG
Source organism: Lithobates pipiens (assembly GCF_037356315.1). Classification (NCBI taxonomy): domain Eukaryota; kingdom Metazoa; phylum Chordata; class Amphibia; order Anura; family Ranidae; genus Lithobates; species Lithobates pipiens. Next base: position 477,369,018 of record NW_027507903.1, on the reverse strand, counting down.
TAATATTATTGACTATTTGTTTGCACATTCAATAACTCAACTTTACCACCAGATGGCACTCTAGGACTATGAATCCCTATATTAAGTTTTCTGGGAATAGACGGTGGATTGCTTTGAATTAATCTTATAGCGAAAAATTATTTGTATCCATAGATTGATTTAAATATCATTTTATTTAGAGGGTGTATATATATATTTCTTATGTTTGTGGCATTATTTATGATTTTTAATCTTTGGCATATTAGCAATTTAAACATGAAAACCTGCCTAAAAGAGGTGTAATTTTATCCAGTAATCCATGATAAAATGTGAATTATACTCCTTAAAATGTTGGTATACATTTTGCATCTTACTTCTGACAATGTATAGATTATGAAACACACATAATTCTTATAATAAGGATTACAATTAAATATGGTAACAGTATCTTGACCTCTTCTCGTCTGCGCTATAGCCAAGTGATGTCATAAGTCATAAGACTCCTCCCATGCATGAGCTGCCTGCGTGCTCCCTGTGGGGCGCTCGCGACATGCTCTGTGATCACCGCGTCTATGAGACTCCGTTGATCAAAGATCAGAGGAAGGGGTTGATCCCAGCCCCTTATCACGTGATCAGCTGTCAGCCATCAGTGCAGCCTATCAGTGCAACCTATCAGTGCCCATCAGTGCAGCCTATCAGTGTCCATCAGTGCAGCCTCATCAGCGCATATCAGTGAAGGGGAAAACTTACCTTTTTTCGAAATTTTAACAATTTTTGTTCAGCCTTTTTTCATTTTTGTTTTTGCAAAAACTAAAAAACCCAACAGTGATTAATACCTCCAAAAGAAAGCTCTATCTGTGTGAAAAAAATATAAAATTGTCATTTGGGTACAGCGTTGCATGACCGCGCAACTGTCATTCAAAGTGTGAGAGCGCTGAAATATGAAAATTGGTCTGGGCAGGAAGGAGATTTAAGTGCCCAGTAAACAAATTGTTAATCATGATTGAGTCATATCCTGTTACCATATATACGTATATTGAATGTTCCTTTTATAGTGTGAATGACTTTGTGTCAGGAAGATCCTCCTCACGGACGTCCGAGCGGCGTAAGTCGCAGAAGATCTTTTGCGCAATTTCGGGAGCGTTACCGCGATCAGCGGTGCGCGCGTGCACGTGCGCATGCTGGTGCGCGCGCGGCCGTTTGGCGCAAATTGGCGCCAATAGTGCTATTTAAACTCGATCCATGCTTCACTGCCTTGCTGCCTGATCAACAGCGTTCCCGTGCTTCCTGGTAACCTGCATCTGAACCTGAACCTGCATCCGTATCCTGATCCGTATTGAACCCGGCTTGTTCCCGACTCTGCTGTTTGCTGCCTGCCCCCTTGACTTTGGCTTTGTACCCGACTACTCTTCTGGATTCCGTTTCTGTACCTGTTCTGAGCCCCTGTCATCACTACCAGGGTCTCTTGAGTCAGAGGTCTACGAGTAGCCACTCCCTGCACTCCGGGCTCTGCCTTAAAGGTACGTGACACTTTGTCTTATAAAATATTGCAAATTTAAATTAATTTCTCTGTGACTCTAAAACACTTTTAGAAATATACCACAATGTTGACTTTTGGTTACTGTTGTTACTGTTGTTAGTATGTCTTAGTAAAGTGAACAATAGAGGTATATGTCATTAGTGACCATTCTATCATTCGTGCTATTATTTCTATGTTGTAATATATTTTTATATCAGGTGCTAGTAACCCGATACCCTGTGTATCTTATCTCTACTCAATAGTGAAAACTGCACTCTTGGCTTTTTGTCTTGCCATATGTATCTTAATATCATTGTCTTTAATGTCTGAAAGAATGTCTGAGGGAGTGCTATTGATATTGTCTGTAATTTATACAATATACAATATTTCCAGGAGTATTATCATTTTTACCATGTTTATTCTTCCCATCCACGACAACAGGCGTATTGCTATTTTCCTAATCTCTGTTTTTGAGTGGGATAAAGTTAGCTCAATACATTTTCCCCAACGAGGCTGCTAGTTTTATTCTGAGGTATTTTAATTCCTTTCCCCCCAAGTGAATGGGAATTACCTCTGTAATGCTAATTCTTCCTTTTTACCTAAACTTATATTTAAGATTTCTGTTGGGGAGTGTTATTCTAGGACTGGAGATATAGAACAAAATATTGTCCATGTATGCCGCAACCTTGTGTTGTTCTTCTCCCATTTTCACCCCTCCCACATCTATGCTATTCTGTATAGTTGCCAATAGGGTTCCAGCGACAGTACATATAGGAGGGGCAACAGATGGTATCCTTGCCTTGTTTCATTGAACATCTCAAAGGATGGTGTCATACTTCCATTGACCTTTATCAACACGGTAGGGTGATTATATAGATGTTTAATCCATTTGACCATTTTGGTTCCTATTCCCAAGTTTTCAATTGTATCCATCATAAATCCCCAGTCTACCCTGTCAAAAGCCTTTTCAGCATCTATTGACAGGAGTAAAGCTGGGAACCGTCTTCCTTTCCCTTTCTGTAACAATAGTAATGTTCTTATATAGTTATATTTACCTTTTATTCCTGGTATGAACCCTGTCTGATCTGCGTGGATATGCTCCGGCATCAGCTTTTTTAGTCTTGTCGCTAACATTTTTGCACATAATTTTGTATCAGCATTTCACAATGCTATTGGTCTCTTCTTGTTAAAAAAATGCTATTGGTCTATAATTAGAGCATAATGTTATATATTTTCCCTCTTTAAGTATGATTGTAACATACGCCAATAAAAACTCTCTCCTCATTTCCTCCCCTTCCCCTAATTTATTAAGGCATACACATATTTTGGGAATTAGTTGTTCTTTAAATGTTTTATAATATTTAATTGTAAATCTGTCCAGTCCAGGGCTCTTTCATGTTGATGTACTATTTATTGCTTTTCTGATCTCCTCTTGTGATATTGGATCTTCCAGATCCAGTAGTTTATCCACCGAGATTCTGGGCAATTTTGCTTCTCTTATGCCATGTACACATGATCCGATTTTCCGAGGGGAAATGTTGGATATGAGCTTGTTGGCGGTAAGTCCGACCGTGTGTATGCTCCATCGGACATTTGTTGTCAGACTTTCTGCCAACAAATGTTGGCTAGCATGTTCTCAAATTTTCCGCCAACAAATGTGTGTTGTCGGACTTCTCCGATCGTGTGTACACAAGTCCTTCGGACAAAAGCCCAAAGTACAAACACATTCTCGGAAGAAGAAGCGGTCGGTCTTGTAAACTAGCATTCGTAATGGAGAATTAAAATTCATGACGTGGCAAATTATGAAATCTCCAAATGCAGCACACAATTCTATTTTTTCTTTAATGGTATAATAATGAAGCTGCTTTGCTGGTGATACTGATGGAGTTTTTGCAAACAAATTTCCAAAGTGATATCAAGCGATATCAAGAATAATATTATTATTATTATTTTTTTTATTTGTGCAAGTTACCACAACACTAATATCCCCTAATTTTTAAGAACGAAGATATAACTATGTTGGTGTCCCTTGTCAATTTTACATTGTATTTTTTTTTAAATGTAACTGCCTACTCCCAAACTGTTATTTGAAGTAAAACACATAGCCAAGTATTATTCTCCACAATGTTTTTATTGTGCATTAAAAAAAAAATTAGACATGCTATCTGCCAATAGAAAATAACCAAAAAGTGCATTATATGCATCCAAAAATATAGAACATTTACCAAATCAAATCATTAATCAACTAAAAAAATAATGTCAAAGCAATAACTCCAAGGTCACTAATAAATAACACATTATCTCCTCCGATTCCACAACATGTCTGGTTGACAGAAATGAACTGAAAAGCACAAAATGAAAAGCGATAAATGAAAAATGCGAAAAGAAAAGCGCGAATCAACACTCATCAAACTTCTACTAACACAAAATTACCAGAAGGAGCCCAAAGGGTGGCGCTAAAGAGCGAAAAAAACATGTAGTACATCTAGTACATCACTACGTTCATATTGTTGGCCAACATTTGTATGACCATGTGTAAGCAAGACAAGTTTGAGCCAACACCCTTCGGACAAAATTGCACGGTTTTGTTGTCGGAAAGTCTGATCGTGTGTATGAGGCTTTAGGCATTCCTGTATTTGTTGTTTCCTTTTTATTTCTGCTTCCCGTGGCTCCCTTTCCCTTACTGAATATAGGGTGCTATAATAACTTTGGAAAATCTTTGCAATTTCTTATGTTTCATACAGCATCTCTCCTTTCTTGTTTTTCATTGTTTCTATATAGTTTAATGACTTTTTATTTGTTAAGATTTTTTGCAAGATATTTTCCTGGTTTATTGCCCCATTTATATCTATCTTTCAGCACCTTATTAAAGACCTTTCTTACTTCTTGTTCCATTGAGTCTTTTAGTTGGTCTCTTTTTAATATTAATGTCTGTTGAACTTTAGTATCTACTTGCTTTTTGTGTATCATTTCCAGCTTGTATATTTATTTTATTACTTTTTCCATTTCTATTGCTCTTTCCCTCTTCTTTTTAGCAACTATGGATATCAACACACCTCTTATATAGGCTGTATGTGCTTCCCATGTTGTAGCTTTTGACACCTCGGGGGACTTGTTCAGCTGGAAGTATTGTTCTATCTCCTTTTTTATTGTATCTCCTGTTTCTATATCTTGTATCAGATTATAGTTAAGCCTCCATGCATTTACCCTATTTTGTGTTCCCAAAAGTCTCAACTTCACTATTACTGGGGTGCGACCTGAGAGAGATGCTATTTTAATAGATGATTTTTCAACTGTTGCCAGGAGTCTATGTTCCACCAGGATATAATCTAACCTTGAATACGTATCGTGCACTGGGGAATGGAATGAGTAATTCCTTTCTCACGGATGCTAAGCCCTCCAAACATCCACCAGTTGGCATTGATGTAGTTTTTTCTTAATCACTCTTAATTAATGGTCACCAGTCCCCAGTGCATGTGACGTACTATCCATTTGTGGATCCATACAGAAATTGAAGTCACCTGCCAAAATTAATTTGACTTTCTTGTAGTCCATTAGTTTGCCCGGAACCTCTTTTAGCCTTTTGAGTTTTTATTTACATTCCATCCTATGTAGGTTTCCTTTCAGAAATAGATAGCATCCCTCCAGGTCCACTTTCCTATGTTCCAATATAAATCTAAGGTCTCTTGCCAGTCCTATAGCTACCTATTTTGCTCTTCTAATTGGGGAGTCTCCATAGTACTGTGTTGGAAATGAATTTTGAGTATAATTTAACATTTCTATCTAGTGCTATATGTGTCTCCTGTAGGAATATTATACCTACGGAATATCATTTGATCCCCTTTAACGCCTCATACCTTTTTTTGTGGGTTGTTCAACCCTCTTTCATTATATGTCAAGCAGTTTATAGTTATCATTTTGGTTCATTCAGGTTATCAATCCTTTATGTCTTATTTTCCACTTGTTCTCCCCAGCCACCCCCCCCCCCCCCCATCCCCCAGCAAACACCATGCAGTCACCCCAATCCTTCCTGTACATTTATCTATTTCCGTTTATATTATTTTTTCTTAGGGATCAGTTGCCATTGATCTTCATCCTGAGTGTTTTTTCCCTTTACTTCTACTTAGTGTCCATCCAGGTAAATCTGGAGTAGAGATTTCTAGTCTTTTGCAAAATTCTTGTAATTCTTCCAGGAGTCTTGCATCCTTCTTTCCGGCCCACCAAACAGGCTGGGAAGCCCCAATTGTATATGTCATGATTTTGCATCAATTCCAAAAGAGGTTTTAATACCCTCCTTTTCCTTAGTGTCTCATATGATAGATCCTGGAAAATCTGGAATTTGGCACTTTTGTATTTTATTGGTGGCTTACCCCTCATATTTCTCCATATTTGTTTTTTTCCCTCATAGTTCTGGAGCCTCTGTTGGTATACCTTTTGGTCTTCTAATCCTGGAAACTCTTTCTATTTTTATTGGTTCTATGTCTTCTCTACCCAATAATGGGTTAAATAATTTTCCCATATTTTCCACAAAGTCTTCTCCATTTGTTGATTTTGGTATGTCCCATATTCTCAAGTTTTTTCTTCTACAGTTTTAGCATTTTCACTTCTCCCTTTAGCTCTTTTGTTATTTGCGTTTGGCTGTCCACTCTCCTTTCTATATCGTCTACCCTTGTCAAAATGTGACCCAGGTCATTATATATGGTAGCCATTTAAATTTTTAGGGGACTGGTCCATCTTATGTCCCTTTTCCGAGTCATTTTCTGGATCTTGGATTCATCTGGGCTGGTTATGTATACTTATATGCGCTGATGCTCTATTTTGTCCTCTTTTATCCTTTATTTCCATCTGTCTCACCTGGTTTCCTTGCTGTTTTTCCACTGTTTCTTGGATCCTCCTTTTTGGGTCATATACGGTACTTTTTTATTGATCCTGGGCTTGAACTCATTTTAGGTGATTTTGCGACTGCCCCTCCCCTTGCTGATCTCCCCCTCATGTCCAAACTCTCTGTATTTGTATTTATTTATTTGTTTTTATTTACAATTTTCTCCTGCAAGCAAACACTTTAAATTTTCTTCCAGTGTTTTATAATGTACTGTATAATGAATAGTGATAGGATGACTGAGCCTTGATAAGAATTAACAATTTGTATAATGTTTTGGTGTTTTAATCCAAGTAGTAAAAAAAAAAAAAAAAAAACTGCAAAGAGACAGAAGGAAAGGTAGATGTCTCACCACTCCTATTGTGAAGTCTGTAAACTATATCTACATGTAGGGTCTGCTCTGATTTCTGAAGAAGGCAGAGGGATGTTCAAATTCCACTGTATTTTTGGTGGTCTTGCAATTGCACCTCCTCTTGCTAACTTTCTCCTGGTACGTATTGAGTCTCTTTATGTATACTTAGTTACAATTTCCCCTGCAAGCAGTCCTCTTAGATTTGTCATCCAAATTGTGTGTTGTAGTACATATTATATTGTGAAATAAGTAGTAGTGGCATGTCTAGACTTGATCAATAAGATTTAGCTCAATCTATGGTGTTTAATCCTGCAGTAGTCTATGTAGAAAAAAACAAGCACCACGGGGAGGCAGCAAGGACAAGTAAAAAACAAAAGGGGAGACGACTCACCACGCCTGTGATAAAGTCTATAGTCTGTATGAGGTCTGCATGGCGACCACCGTGGTCTCTGGGGGGAAAAGAAGAGGTATCCTGATTCCACTGTATGACTCTCCACTTCCGTCTACTCCACGCTGGTCACGGTCAGAGTTGATATCCCGGTGATCCCGTCGGGTCTCAGCTAATCCAACCGAGCATTCTCACCAGTGCCAGGACAAGCTTATCTAGAGCCCAGAGCAAACATGCCAAACTGTGCCCCCCCCCCCCCCAAGATATCTATGAGCATTATGTGTCAGCAAAAATCTCCCCACAAAAGCACTAAGCACTAGTCTACATGCTTATCCCCTAAGCATAAACTCCTCCTTCTCCAAGTACAAATCCACCCCTTAGCTGAAATCCCCCCTCTCAGCACAGCTCTTTGCCCCCCATCTCCCAAATCCCCCCCGGCTCAACTGCCCTTGCCCCACACAAATAATTCACTCCTCCCAACACAAATCCTCCTAGTTTCCCCTCCTAGTATACCTCTTCTCTTCCCCTCTTGAAATGTCCCCCTCCAAGCACAAATTCCCCCCAAACCCCCTCTCTTAGCACAAATCTTCTTCCCCCACCCCCCTCCCAGCACAAATCCCCTTAAATCACCACTCTTAGCACTCCCCCCCAAATTCCCCCTCCTAGAACAATACTTATCCCCTGCTGCCTCCCAAATTCCCCCTTCCAACACAAATCCCCCCCATCTCCTTGTGGCACTCTCCCACTTCTCTTGATACCATAGTGCCCAGGGCAGCTGCACCTCCTGCCCACCTCTTGTCCGGGCCCTGGTTCCCACACTGCCATGAACTAGCGCTTCCGCTTCCATTCTCTCCCTGAAGTGCCCCCCAAGCTCCACTGAGCTCCGCCGAGTATCTGTTGGGTATCTCCGTGTGTGTTCCCGATCCTGCTCGCCTCGGATTCCTCTGCTCTCCACACAGAGCCGCTGGTCTCTCTCGCGTCCTACTTGGTATGGTAGGATCAGGGGGCGAGCATGAATCTCGAGTGTCTCTGCCCCTATCAGTATTGGCTCACATGCCCAGTTCGGTCTGTGGGGCTGGACCTAGAGCTGGGGGGTTTGAGGTAAGGGAGGATACAGAGCACTAAAGGTGGCTAAGGACTCTGCCGCTACATGAAGCGGATGGTTTAACCTGGAGCCTTGTAGGAAAGGCTTTCTGGTAGCGGCATTATTAGACTCCTCCCCTTCCTGTCCTAGCTGGTGTGAGCACACACACTTCACACTTACCCCTAACCATTCCCATTGCAAGCCAAAATGCTGATTTTTTTAATAAACAGCCACTACCCTGTCTCAAGATCCAACACCATCCTCGCCTGGGCTTTTCCTTCACTAGTCTTCAGGTTACCAGCTCCGGCATCCTGACTGTGGGCAACCAGCTGTGACAGGCTGCGAATTTACAGCCCACTGCACATGCGCGAGCCATTGTGAATGGCTCTGCAGTCTTCTGTGATGCGTGAAGGTAAAAAACCTTGTGCCTTTACAACCACTTTAATGTTTCAGGCACTGGGGAATGAAGCGGGAGGTGTCTCCACAGGGTAGGTAAGGTGAGCAATGTGATGACGCTCATTTATAGTCTAGTAAACAGCCAGGTGTCATGCAAATATGAAAGAGTGCAACAATGAGCAGCTCTAGCACCGTGTTGTCTATATAGCATGCAAAGAATGTATAAATTACAAGACTAGCCAAACAGAATCACAACCAGGTATTGTTTATATAGCACTTCAACTGTGTATACTGCTATCTGGTTGGAGTTCATCTTTAATAACTGTTACATGTGAATTAATGTAAAACGTGTTTGATACATTATCCAGAGACAAGGAAAGAAATCCAATAAATATATATAGACACAATAATACCAGCTGATAATGTTGGACTGGAACACTTAGAAGAATCTATATTTGAACCGTCTCCGGAGGGTCTGATTGACAATGAACTAAATCTGCCCGTTCTCATTCCTGGATGCTGACAGCCAGTCATTTTCCCAGGATGTTATTAATAGGATTGTATTTTGGTCCATCTTGAAAACTGGATCATGAAAAGCCAAACACGGCTGTTACCTAAAGCCCGGGCTTCACGGAGGGCAGGGAGACGCGCTGCACTGCAGGCGGGACACAAAAACTCCACAAGCTTCGGAAAAGTGTTTATTTGTTCTGCAAACCGATCCGATCCTTTACACAAACACGGAGCTCTTCCTTATGTTATGTACTTTGCACATGTTTGGGATTTCATTCTAAAATGTTTAAACTATTAATAGAAAAATAAACTCTAAAGATAATAATAATGATTGCTGACACCAAACTTACTAGAAGTAACAGTAAAGAAGTAAGGTCAGAAACTCTGTAATAAGCTTTTTATGCAACAAAAAAAAAATATAATAATTGATGAAACATTTCAAAAAAGCTGTAGGCAATATAGTCAATAAACAGCATTACAAAATAAATAAAACATACAAAAACTTCACTGGAAGAGTGATTTATCAGAAGACATTTAAAGTAGAGGGCCACCCTGAAAAACAAAAGTACATTAAAATGTTGCAAAAAATCTGAAAAAAAGAAATTACATTTTTTTTTTAAACTTACCAGAAAAGCCTGTTGCTAGGCAGATCGTCCTAATTTGCCTCTTCCTACTCCGTGGTGATCTTCAGTGTTCTCTCCTCCGCGCGTCGTCTTCTGGGTAATGGGGCACTGTGTGTTCTGGGAACTGTGTGTCCCAGAACACAGCGCGCCTCATTCCCAAAGCGTTGCGCGACTTGCGCTTGCGCAGTAGAAAACGGGCAGTGAAGCCGCAAGGCAAGGCTCCACTGCCTGTTTCCCTTGGAATGGCGGTGCCGGGACCCAAGAGCTGAGGGACAGGTCGGCCTCAGGCAGCCGACATTGCGGGCGCCCTGGACATGTAAGTCTGCTTATTAAAAGTCAGCAGCTACAGTGTTTGTAGCTGCTGACTTAAAAAAAAAAAAAAAATTCAGCTGGCCCCTCCCTTTAACTAATAAAAAAATACTGTTTAAAAAAAGGTAAAAATCAGGTCAAGGTTCACACTAATTCAGCTGCATAATCTTACATTTTTCAGTGCATTTTTCTGCGTTTATGTTTTTTTGATGCATTTTCATACTTAATGGGGTTTTTTTTGTAGGAGGCGCAGACTGGTTGTTAAACACAAAACTCTACTAAAAACACATTAAAAATCCATGTACATGTGTTCTTATGCATTTTCCTATTGAAGTCTATGGGGCCAAAAATGTATGATGCTGCACTAAAAGATGCACATGCACCTTTTTAACCGCTTTAATACCAGACACTTTTACCCCCTTCCTGTCTAGGCCAATTTTCAGCTGTCACACTTTGAACGACCATTGCGTGGTCATGCAACACTGTACCCAAATTACATTTTTATCTTTTTTTTCACACAGTTACAGCTTTCTTTTTTGTGGTAATTAATCACCACTGGGTTTTTTTTGCTCAATAAATGAAGTAAGTAAAATATTGAAAAAAAAATAGAATTCTTTTTGTTTCTGTTATAACATTTTGCAAATAAATAATCTTTCTTCATACATTTAGGCCAAATGTATTCTGCTGCATTTGTTTGGTAAAAAAATAACCCAAAATCAATGTTCACTCTTTATTCTGTAGGAAAGTTATAGAGTCCACAAACTATGGTATATACAGTATATCTGAAAATTGATCAATCCTGATGTACTGACAGCCTCTTGCTTGAGACCCGAAAATGCCAGGACAGTGCAAATATCCCCCAAATGACTGCTTTTTGGAAAGTAAAAAATCCAAGGTATTTGTAAAAGGCACAGTGAGTTTTTCTGAAGTTGTAGTTTTTTGTCACAATGTTTTGGAAAATAGAGAAACTTACATTTTTTTTTTTAACATACTGTCACCAATTCAGTACAGCATTATTATATAACAGGTGTGGCAGCAATCAGGGACACTGACTGATGACAGCATGTAAAAGAAAAAGTAACAACAAAAACATAAAAAAAAAATTTTTTATGATTTTTTTTTTAAACACTCTGTGACTAGAGCAATACAGTGTTTTTTTTACGCATTATGATGGCTTATACTAATGCATTTTACTGGTATAAGCAACCATTTTTACAGAATGAAACTGATTCATTCATTGTGTTTTGTTGTGATCAGCTATGATTGGCCACAGCTAATCACATGGTACAGATGGGCTCTCATTGGCCTTGTCTTTATCATGTGATCACGGTGACCAATCACAGCTAGCAACACAATTGTACACAATGAATGGCATGAAAGGAAGCCATCCATTGTTTACAATTGTCATGCGATCTGCTGTGATTGGGCACAACAATCTCATGGTATCAGCAACACTCAGTCATAAGTCATTTTTAACCATTTCCTGCCCACCCTATTGTCAAATGATGGCTGGGCGGGAAGTGGTTAAAAAGCAAACTGCAATGCACTGCATTGATGTAAATGGAACAGAATAATGTAATTTCCATTATTGTGCATGGTAGCGCACAGGCAGTAAAATTTGCAGTAATATGAAGAAGGCCCAAAAACTCAAGCAGATGCAAACTCCCAGGCTAGGTTAACATATCTGAGGTTCGGGAACGTACGCAATATTGCACTTCAGAAGATGCATGGGGGTGCCATTATTTTAAAAGGCATCCCCACATTTTGGCAACCGTGAGCGCGCTAAACCGCATGGTGTTCCAGCGGGGCCTCTTTTTCCCTCGTTTCTGTGGGTTAGGCAGCCCACTGAAATTAATGGACTGTCCTACACACAGGTCTGAAAGAGCCTATTTGGATGATATTTTGTTTATAGTCCTGCATGATGAATCTTTGATGCACTTTCAGAAAATGCACAGACTAATAGAAGTCAATGGGAGTGCACATAAAACCGCATGTAAAATGGGGCTACAACCACGCTGCACTCAAAACGCAGTGCATTGGTGTAAACCCTGTTTTACTCTTTACTCTTACAATTACCATTTTTCATTTAAAAAAAATGTCTACCTTTTTCAGCTTTCATTACACTTCAGTGCTGCTGATATTCATCCTTTCTACATGCTCTCCAGTAATGGCTGCATTACATTTCTCAGGGCGGGATTCCTGAAGGTAACAACAGTGGACCATGCCTGTGTGTAATATGTGAAACAGCTTGTAGTCTCTATCAGAAACCCATGTAACAGGGTGACAACACAGGAACACGTTTGGGAGACAGGAACAAAATGATGTCCCCCTACATCAGGAAGCGTGTAAACAAGGACCTTCATGGCAGGATCACCAGGATTCTTTAAACTGAAAACTGTGAGTTCAAGAAGACTATTACATTTTTTGTGGTAAAAATAATGGACTGTCAATGCACCAAAATGTCCCCAAATTTAGACGTGATACAAAATTTGTAACAGCAGCACATTACAACAGATGTGTTCCAAATGAATGGCTGGCATCAAAATGCATGTAACATGAGTTGCTGTCATACACACGTTAATGAAACCCAGATATATAAATGGGCCTATAAAGATTTAAAAGAACTTCCAAAATCACACAAAATGGGTAACACAATGCACCACGATGCATTATGGTGCATTGCAGCGCATTGTAATGTATTTTCGTTGCCTTAGTGCATACATTCATTTTGATGAAATGTGCTGTTCACTATGATAATATGTTTTAACAAAAGATTAAAAGGGCCCGTAAAGATTTCAAAAGACTGAATGTGTGTTGTTTTAGTACATTGGAGCAACGCATATAATGTACATGTTATCGCAAAGCAAGGCTACAATTGGATCCTTGGAGATTTAAAAAGACTTCTAAAATTACATTAACATGTTAAAGTGATTCACATCAAGTACTTGTATCATAATAGTAATAATAATAACAATACTAGTAAAAATGATATCCAGAATAAATAAAAATTATTATAAATTTTCTAATTATAATTATTATTATTACTACTGCAGTTCTGAATAATCAGTCTTACATAGAAATAAAGCAATGGTGGTTTATAAAATTTCAAATGACTGTACAAAACATTCTCTACATGTCTAACAATGTTTTTGTTACCTGTGATGTAAATGTGAACATTTCAACTTTGCTTTACTGACATGCTTGCCACACAAAATTGATGAACGTCCTTATATTGTATGAAAACAAAAAGAGAAAAAACATTGTCTATTTACGTGAGAATTTTTGGAGCGGCGGAGAGGTCTGAGAGCGATGTATATGGAACAAGCCATGTGTAGGTAACACACACTGTAGGTAATGCATCACACTGACACGATGGCAGATTTATGACTTTGTTAGGCTGTAGTCATTTTTTTTTTCTTTCGTGGAAACAAAGAGTGGCCTCAACTCTCCAGCAGACAGAGTTGGTGTGAACTGAATATCATCTACCCGCTAAAAAATAAACATTCACACTGAAATGACTGCATGTGCAAAACAGGCTCCATTCATTTTCCACTTACTGCAACCATCCTCTCTGCCCGCGATCTACAAGCGTCACATTGTGTAAGTGTTTTTTTTCTGCGTTTCAACAAAAATATTTGCCAATTTCTTTTTTTGTGCCGTAAGGACCACTAAAGTTAAAATAAAGAAATTCCATTTGGCTTCCTATATCAAAAGCTTCACAGTTCTTATTTTTAAATCTCCAGTTTAGATCACACATTGTTCTGTAAATATACTATCAAATTGTAACTATTAGGTGCAAATTTATAAAGCAGTGAATCTGACATTTACCCAAAATTCGTTGCAAGTGAGCCTTCAGGTCTATGTATACTAACCACTTGACCCGAGGAAGGTTTTACTATTCAGAACGGTGTTACTTTAACTGGCAATTGGGCGGTCATGCAACATTGTACCCAAATTAAATTTATATAATTTTCTTTTCGTTTCAATATATTTATTGAGATTTTTATTTCAGATATAAAAATTAACAATACGGCCTCATCACAATGAACACTGGACGTTTTTTGGATGTTTTTACAGCTGCTGTTTTTGGCAGTAGATGTTTTTTTCTACGATCATTAAACTCTCCATCATGTTATCCTATGTGTCCATGCACATATAGGCTGTTATCGGCAGTTTTGGGCAGTGCCGTTTTTGAGTAGTAAAAAAAACCCAAAACTAGTGGGTTTTCAGCTGTAAAAATGCTCTAACGCTCAAAAACGTCACTCACCAGCGTTTTTACCGTTTTTGATCCATTGAAGAAAAAAAATCAAAAAAAAAAAAAAATAAAAAAAATCAAAAATCGCTAAAAACCGCTAACGTGGAAAAACGCTGAAAGACGCTAATAAATACTAAAAAACACAATTGCAAAAATGTTGAAAAAAGCTGAAAAAAGTTGAAAAACTCACTGCAAAGCTACTGACGTTTTTATAACGCTATTTTAATGTCCAGTGTTCATGAGGCCTAAATGCTTGGCATATAGCTGTGTGCACATCTCTATGCGTAACTCAGTAATCGTATATGTGCTATCAGTATAATGTTTTGCGTTATAATCTCAGTTTCAATATTTTGCATTGGAAACATATAACAGTAATAACAATAATTACATGTTGTCATAAAATGTGGAGGTTCCATGGGGGGCCAGAAGCTCCTATAAACTTTTGGCAAGTAACATGTATATGGTTTATATAGTATATTTGGCTCACCTGTCCTTAGGATTGTCAGTTATCTAAATATAATGTGTTTATCTAGACCTTTATAACCACTGTGTACTTAAGTGAGCAGATCCACTGTGGAGCGTGGTCCCAGTGTATCAGAATTGGTTAGGGTCACATTGTGCCGGGGCCTCCAGGGTAACCACTTCACCCCTATGGGTTCACACTGTGGAGTAACAGAGCCCGTGGTCCCAGACCGATGATGAGTCCCGTCCGTTACCTCACTCTCCTCCCAGGGGATGTCCACCCTGGCAGTCTCCTGGGTCACAACAGTCCCCAGAATAGGGAGGAGGGATGTGACCGGCTGCAGACACCCTGTTGGGTATTTCCACCAAGAAGTTGCTTCCCAAGTCCTGGAACACGAGACCAATGGATCTGGCTATAGAAAGCCCCAAGGATCAGACAACACCAGTCTTGGAGTACACCAGAAAATGAACTGCTTTATTTTATGCAACACACTGAATTTATACACTATGGCCGGTGATTCAATCGCTATCGCGAAGATCAAGTGCGATAGAGGGCATCCCTGCCTCATTCGTCTGTTGATATCAAAGGACTCATTAAACGCACTTAGGCATTCGGTTTGGCGTAAAGGGTGTGTATAAGTGTAAGAAATTTGACTGCAAAGCCCCAAGGTTCCAGGATGTCAAAGAAGTAAGGCCAGGAAACTGAGTCGAAGGCCTTCTGTAGATCTAATGATAACAGGTAGCCTTCCTGACATGGCCCCCTGTCCCATGGGGATTGTAGGAGTGAGATCAGGTCAACTGCCCTATGGATTTGGTCCGGTCCCTGTCTCCCAGGGATGAAGCCCATCTGATCTTTGTAGATGTATCCAGCAATAAAGCTGGATAGTCCTGTCGCTAGTGCTAGGATTTTTGTCATTATCTTAAGGTCGTTATTTATCAGCGAAAGGGGATGATAATTACCAACCTCGCTCTTGTCTTTCACTGGTTTGGGTATGACTGATATAAAAGCGGTATTCAGGTCTCTAGGTAGGGGGGCTCCATCCTGAAGAGAGTTAAAGAAATGAGCCATGTAGGGTGCTAGGCAGTAGCTGAATTCTTAAAGTAATCTGTTAATGCTTTTTCCAGGACTGTGCAATGTGCGGGATTTCTCAATAGAGCTTCATTGAGGCGCCATTTGAAGGGGCCGCTCTCTCTGAATCTGCCCCTGCGGGTAAGAGTCATTATGGAGTGATCAGATAAAGGAGTGTCGTACATTTTGGAGGCCTCTACCCTTGGGATTGCATGTGAAGAAATAAAGATGTGGTCTATACTAGAGTGTGTTTTGTGTGGGATGGAATAGTGTGTGTAATCCTTGGTTCGGGAGTTAATTTCCCTCCAGATGTCAACCAGGCCATGTGTCTGTATGGTCTGCGCTACCAACAGACTTTGTCTGGGGGGTCTCTTGACTTTTCGGGTCTGGGGGTTGGACTTGTCTGAAGGGAGGTCAAATGGAGTGTTAAACCCCATACACACTATCAGCTTTTCTGCTGAGTTTTTCCTTCAGATTTACCAAAACCATATAATATGAGGTCAAACCTTAGGCATTTCAATTTATATGCAATGAGGCCGGCCCTTGCACTACATGGTTTTGGTAAACCTGAAGGAAAAACTCAGCAGAAAAACTGATAGTGTGTATGGGGCTTTAGAGTTACCGTCCAGGAATACAGTGCCTAGGAAGTGAGGCTTCAGGGTCTGTAGAACGGTTTAGAAGAATTGGTGTGTGTAAGGGGAGTAGTAAGAAACGAACGTGTATGACGCCCCGTTAATTGTGGCAGTTACTAGAACGTAATGGCCTTCAGGTCTTTAATTATTTTAGTAGGTGAGAAGTGAACCCTGTACGAAAAACACACTGCCACGCCTCTCGTCTTGTTGACCGCATTTGCTAGGTGGAATTGAGTGAAATTTTTGTGAACGAATGGGGGATTATAGGTAGCCAGGAAGTGTGTCTCTTGAAGCAGCACCCCATCTGCTTTTAGTGTGTGGTGCTGTTGCATTATTTTGCATCCTTTTACTGGGAAGTAAAGTCCCTGCACTTTATGGGAGAACATTCTGAGTTTTAGGCAGAGTTTCAGTCATGTCTTAGTTGGTAGTAGGGTGCTATGTGTAAGGTGCTCTTACCAGTCACAGATGATTTCCCTAGCAGTTGGAAGACTTTCCTAGGCTCCATGGCTCTCTGATCCCATGTAGGAATTCCAGCGAGACCCTGTAACTGATGAAGGATGGGGGGGGGGGGAAGAAGAGGGAGGATAAAGCATATAAAGAAATGGAAAAAGAGAGAGAAGATGCATTAAATAATACAGTGTACAATAAGATCCCAGTCCCACTAGAGCTGGGGAGGGACCTATCCCTGCCGAGCCCTTTACTGAAAGAAAATCCAATTTGTCCTAGAAAGGACGTGGGAATCTGACTCCAAAAGGGGAAAAAGGTTAAGTTCTCCTATCGGCGTCAGACGTAGGTGCACTGTAACTGCTCCAGTCATCCCCACCATAAGAGTTATCTATAACAGTGTAATAAACTTAAAGTCTGAGGCCTCAAACACAGTTCCAAAGGGAGTCGAGAGCCTGAAGAAGTGTTAGTAGAAGGTGAGCAATCTCATGGAGAGAAGGACTCCCGTGATCGTTTAGGATGTTGTTTCTGCTACACTTGAGACAGCGGGCTAGTAGGCGACAGGCATTTAGAAGATGGCCCTCCTCTGTTGGCGGGAGGTGGATGCAGTTCCTGGGTAATCAGCTCTAGATGTAATAGGAGCTGTCCACCTTCAGGAAATTAGGAAAAGTTGTATGGTTTGTTGCGGTACAAGAAGTTCAGGTGAAGCGGGAAAGTCCATTTGTAATTGATATCTTTGTGAGACAGAACTTGGAGCAATGGTTTCAGCGATCGTTGCTTTTGTACCGTGTATAGCGAAAGATCAGCAAAGATTTGAATCTGGTGTCCCATGATTGCCAGTTTTTCCTCCGAGTGGGATAGCTTCATCACTTCTTCTTTAACTGCGTAGAAGTGCGGTTTCACTATGATGTCCTTTGGAAGGCCATCAGAGCGTAGGGGTTGTAGTGCTCTGTGGGCTCTGTCAAGCTCCAGGCTGTCAAGCTCTGTCAAGCTGTCAGGTATTAGATTTTTGATGAATTCCTGAACCGCCGGGTGAACGTTCATAATGAATTCTGGAAGGCTCCTGATTCCAAAGTTGTAGCATCTCAACCTGTTTTCGAGGTCATCAATTTTGGAAGTAGCTGCCTCTAGTTGGTCTTGGAGATCTTGGATTCTGGTAGTATTCTGGTTGATTCTCAGGGCTGCTTGGTCAGTTTTCTGTTCAATCATCTCTATTCTCGTGCCTATTTGCTGCAGATCAGCATGGATGGAGGCTGTGATCTGGGCCGCAGTATGTGACAGGCCTCTAGTCAGCATTTTGGAGAATGCAGCCATCATGGAGGGGAAGTCCGTGGGGGTGAGAGAGGTGTCCCTGATCTCTTGCTCCCATGGGTCTGGGCTGCCCAGCAGCTCCTGTAATAGGGTATGAGCAAGTTCTCCCAGTGTTCTCCCTAAAAGGGATTCAGTGGATGCAGGTGAGGGGGCCACTTGCTGTGGAGTACTCACTGTGGCTGCCAAATGATGAGAGGCAAGGAGTTCAGCGTGGTCCTGGTCAGCACTGACTGTGCCTTGTGTGGACGCGGCCACCATGCTGCTGAATCCAATTCCCGGGATAAGTTCCTCTGGGCAGTGCCTGCGGACATCAGGTGGTAGCTGGTGGTGTCTCCGGTCAGCTGGTGGTATTGCCAGACCGGAACGAGGGCTCAGAAAGCAGCGGTGAGGGTTAGAAGGCTGGAGCGGCGTGGGGCTCCCGGTCTAAGTGGCCATCTTGGATGCTGCCTCATATGCGCGTTACATTTTTATCATTTTTTTCAGGCAAATAGAGCTTTCTTTTGGTGGTATTTAATCACCACTGGGTTTTAATTTTTTTGCTATAAAAAAATAAAAAAATTATGAAAATGAAAAAAAAAAAAAAAAAAAAACATGTTTTTCTTAGTTTCTGTTATAACATTTTGCAAACAAATATTCTTTCTTAATAAATTTAAGCCAAAATGTAGTCTGCTACATTTCTTTGGTGAAAATACCCCAAATCAGTGTATATTATTTAGTCTGTAGAACATATATAGTTATAGAGTCTAGAAACTATGATATATATCTGAAAATTGACCATTGCTGATGTACTGATTGCATATCTCATTTCTTGAGGTCCTAATATGCCAGGACAGGACAAATATTCCCAAATGCAGACAGGAAAGCAGACAGTCCAATGTATTTAGCTAGCGGCATAGTTTCAAATCCATTCTTTATTATTTTTATAAAAGACATTAACCAACCATATCCATTTACAACAACATCATACAACAATATTCCCAAAACATAAGACATTTTACTCAACCTAAAAAAAAAAAAAAAAAAAAAAAAAAAAAAAAAAAAAAAAAAAAAAAAAAAAAAGGGAAAGACACAAAAAAAAACAATAATCCTCCCTTTCTCCTACCCCTCTCCCCTCCTCTCCCTCCCTCCCCTTTTCCTTTAATTATAAATATTCTACCATTCCTTTTGAGGCCCGAAATTCTTCCCATTTCTTCCACACTATTGGTATTTGGTTTTTTACATAGCCTTCTTCTCTTATTTGTTTTTCCAAAAAACATATCTCGTTCATTTCGCATATCCATTCTGCTATTGTTGGGCTAGTTGTTTCTTTCCATTTACGTGCTATTATTGTTCTGGCTGCTGTTGTCATATGCTGAATTATCCCATTTTTCATACTATCCAGTGTATCTATAGTGAGAGAAAACAGTGCTACCTTTACGTCTGGGATTAGTTCTTTTCCCGTCACTTTTTGGTATATCTCAAAAATTTTTAACCAAAAATTTCTCACTTTTGTACATCTATACCAAATATGTTCCAGTGTACCTTTTTCTATCCCACACCTCCAGCACTTATCTGTATTTCCCTTATTTACTATTTTTAGTGCAACTGGACTCCAATACCATCTCAATGCCACTTTATAATTTCTTTCTTGATGTTTTAGTGCCGTTGAGGTTTTATGTATTATCCCTAAAAATTTTTTCCATTCTTTTTCTGAGTTTATCTCTCCCAATTCTTCCTCCCATTTTCTAATTTCTATTAGGTCTTTAATGTCCCCCGTGGGTAGCAATAGTTCATATATTTTAGATAATTTGTTCTTATGGTTTTGGTCCTTTAATATTATTTGTTCAAATTTAGTTAATGGTCTGATTATTAAATTTTTATTTAACTCCATAAATTTATCTAATTGAAAATGTTGTAACCAATCATTTCTAATTTCCAATCCGAGATCAATTAAACTTGGCATTTTTCCATCCACCAGGATCTGTACTAGTCTTACATTCTCCATCTTATTCCAAATTAAATAACTTGCCCCTTCCAAAGCTGGCTTAAATTCTGGGTTGGACATTAATGGAGTCAATGGTCCAGTTCTGGAGGATAGCTTTCCTTTCTTAAGCATTGCATCCCAAATTTTTAGGGTAGCTCTCACGAAAATTGGCATTTCCTTTTTGTTTGTTCTTAATTCAGGTTTTATCCAAGGTAAAAATCTAAGTTGTATTCCCGTAATTGTCTCTTCCAATGTTACCCATTGTTTTTTTTCTTTATCGTGTTGCCAATTTATAATTCTAACCAATGATGCAGCTTGCATATACTTTACAAAATCGGGCAATGCGAGCCCTCCGTCCTCTTTTGTTCTGGTTAGTGTTTCTCTTTTTATTCGGCAGTTTTTTTTTGCCCATACAAAGCTATTTATAGCCTTCCTTAAATCTATCATTATTTTCCTAGATGGAACAATAGGTAGTGTTTGGAATATGTATAATATCTTTGGCAGTATCTCCATTTTTACTATATTTATTCTACCCAACCATGAATATGTTGCTTTTTCATATTTTTGCATTTGTTTTATTGTTTTACGTATGATCATATTATGGTTTAATTCTTGTATTTGTTTCAAATCCTTCGGAATCATAACTCCCAAGTACTTGATTGCCTCTTTTTGCCATTTAAACGGAAAATCCTCCTGCAAGAGTATCTGTAATTCTTCTTTTATTGTGATGTTCATCATTTCTGATTTCTCGTAGTTTACCTTAAAGTTACTAAATTCCCCAAATCGGTCTAATTCTTTTATTATATTAGGAATTGTTATAATTGGGTTTGTTATATATAATAACAGATCGTCCGCATATACGGCCAGTTTATAATCTTTATCCCTAATTTTTATCCCTTGTATATCTTTATTTTTCCGAATTGCGTTGATTAGATGTTCCATCACTATTATGTATAATAAAGGGGATAAGGGGCAACCTTGGCGGGTTCCATTCAATATCTTTATGTATTCTGATAGCATTCCGTTTATTCTTACCTTGGCTCTTGAATTGGCATATAGTGCCATAATCCAGCCTAACATTTTTGGGCCTAATCCTAACTGTATTAGTGCCTCCTCTAGGAACCGCCATCCCACCCTATCAAAAGCTTTCTCAGCATCTATGGTTAATAAGCAGGCTGGGATGGCGGCTCTCTGGGCATGTTCCAGAAGAGTACAGGTTTTCATTATATTATCCCTAGTTTCCCGCCCCTTTGTAAAACCCGTTTGATCTAGCTTTATATATTCTGGCAAGATAGGGGTTAATCTATTAGAAATAATTTTTGAATATAATCTAATATCAATGTTTGTTAATGAGATAGGGCGGTAATTTTTACTTTGTGTATGATCTTTTTCTGGTTTAGGGATTAATACGATGTGAGCTTCTGTACTCTGTGGTGCAAAGGACTGTATTTTCGTTATAGAGTTATATGTTTTTTTAAGTATGGGTATGATTAATTCTTGAAACCGTTTGTAAAACCTAGTTGTATAACCGTCTGGTCCTGGGCTCTTTCCCAGGGCCAGTTCGGCAATTGCCTGTTGGATCTCCTCTGTTGTAATTTCTTCTTCCAATTTCTCAGTTATTTCTTTAGAAAATCTTGGTAACGCTGTTTCGTTAATATATTTTCTAATCTTTTCTGCCCTTTCTTCTTTTTTATTTTCCTGTTGTATTTCTATATTATATAGTTTATCATAATATTCTTGAAATGTTTTTACAATTTCAGTTGGATCATATGTTATTTCCCCGTTTATCTTTAAGATCTTAGCTATAGATGTCCTAGATTGTTGTCCTCTTAATGTTCTTGCGAGTAGTTTTCCCGTTTTATTACCACAATAGTACCATTGTGTTCTATTCTTATCTCTTGAACGAAGGGACTCCTCATCAAGCACGGCTTGCAGTTCAATTCTTTTATCTTTTAAA